>NC_053451.1:15897754-16222754 GCF_015227805.2 Hirundo rustica | reverse complement strand
TTTAGAAAAGGAAGACAAAACAAAACTGAATGGCAACTTAATGCCAGAAAAATTCCTCTGTTCCAGAAGCAACATTTTAAAACTCAAATACACTTCAAAGTTCTCTGGACATGGGGTCCCAGTGCAAGTTCCCAGCACTTGGTCCTTTTTTCAAGCACAGTCAAGCCTTTGTTTTGAGTTTGAAGGAAAAAAAGTGGCAAATCACACTATTTGGAGACTCTTGGAACTTGCTGCCTTCCTGCTTACAGGGATGCTGTTCGAAGGGTAGAACTTGCATTTGGCATGTCTGTATTTGTGCATGTGTAACAAAAGAGAAACAATCAATTTTCACACTGATTTTGATAATTTTCCTTTCTACAAACAATCCTCTCTGGCCTTTATCTCAGAGGAATTCCCTTGAGTACATCAGTTTAAACAGGAGGCATTTTCACCAGCACCAACGACCACCCTTGGAGAAGATATGCTTCATATTTCTCCATAACAGCCCCTTGCTCTCTATCCCTGTGTGCTTCCTAGCAAAACTCAAACACTTTGTCATCCAGTCTCATTTTGAATCCAGGAGATTGAGTTGTTATTGTAGTGATGAACTTTACTCTACTTTAAAAATCTTCCTCTGTTTAGTGACAACCACTGGGCCAATGCTGTTACACTGCCCTCGCTGCAACTATTGCTTTGGGCAAGTTCAGGTAGATCCATAATTGGCAGTGTCATAGAGTTATACCTTCCTTTAAATAAACTAAAAGTTAATTTCCCCATGGGGCAGAGACTTTTCCAGCACTTTAAATCACATCCACCCTGTTTTCTCTCTCCTGCCTTTATAATTTGTTCAGCAAAACATCCATCTATCCATCCCCTCTGGCTCCACAGGTATCCAGCAAGCCAGGGGGAAATCATCCAGCAAAATGAAGTCATGGGCTCTCTCTGGCCATGGGTCTCCCTCTCCACCTTCCCCTAATAATATGTTTTGTGATGTGGATTTCTGTCGACAGAGCGAGACGCCGGACTCTCTCCTCCTGATGAACATGTCCCACGAGGACAATGATGGAGTTCCTGTGAAATTTTTACCACTGACCTTTTCTCCACTATGGAGCAGGAATGCATCTCCCAGTGAAGGCTGGGGACAGCAGAGAGCATGTCATAATCCTGGAAAATGTGACTCTGTCTTTGTGGAATGCCATTTCCTGCTCCCCCTTCTCCTTCCCTTCTCTTTCACTCCTCCCTTAGAAAAATGTAGCACATAAACCTTGAAAATTTAAGGCAAAAAATTGCCACTTCCTCCTCCCCCTCCCTTTCTCAGCTCTGTCTGAGCAAGCAGCCAAGCTGTTAAATGCTTTTACCTGCTGTGTCCAAGTCAAAAGTTAAATAATGTGTGAATGAATGTGGAAGGAAAACAAGAGGCAGCGAGGGAGCACTGGAGAGAGCCCCTCTTACAACAAGATAATTGCTACATTATGAGAAACAAATAATATGCTGCTCCTCTCCAGGACTGTGTCTGTGACATCTTGACAGGTACATCTGAAGTTAATTATGTCCCTCTTGTTGAATTTTGCCCTGCTCCTGGGGCTGGATCCTGCAAACACGAGTTCCAGAGCATCTCACCCTGGCAGCCAGTGCTCACTTTTCAGACGTTCAGGGTTGGTTACAGCAGGGTCGGTTGCCTTTCCGTGAGCTGTCACAGCTACAAAAATGCCTTTGCCAAGAGACTGGGATTTCCCAATCAGCTGTGCATGGCAAGGTGGATGCTGGAGGTGTGGGACCTGCCTTTTCATCCATGCCCACAAAGAGAAATATATGACTCCTGCCAACAGGAAAGCAGTGTATTACTCTTTCTATTTACATAGAATGGCTGCCGCAACTTTTCTTTCTGCAGCTTGTTTGCTGCTCCTTGATGTTGGAAAGCTTTTGCTAAGACAATGCATTCTCCTTTACATAGAGATGATGGTTTAATCCTGCACATTTCCGCTATTGCTGAATGTCCTTCACTTCTTCTCTGGTCCAGCGCTCCCTACTTCTGCATATACTCCACAGTCTCACCCATGCCACCTTCATCCATGTAATGAAGTGTCTTGGGTGCCTAAAAGTAATTTTTAAGTGTTAGTAGTTGAGGCAGTGTTGTAAATGAAAGGATTCTCGGTTCTTCCTGGGCATAGATTCTTCTTACCTGCTTCAGCAATCAGATGTCTTTGGTTTGGAGAGTTTCTTGGAGAGCAGTTCATCTATCTTGTCTCAACAGTGCATGTCAGAGAAAATGTGTGTCAATGTCCCTCTTCCTATGTTGACTTCAAGGTAAGCTGGACATGACTGGTTCAAACACAAGGGGACATGGTGATGACTGCATTTGGTCAGATGTCTCTTACTCCATGTGTGGTGCACTCACTAAGCATTATAATTTAGTGTCCCCTTTGTTTTAATATTGGTTTTATTGTGGTTCATGTTCAAAGAGATGAGGAATTTGATGAGCGGAGGAGTGATATAGGTTTTCCTTCAAACTCTTTCCCCAGACCTGAATTTGCCATGTTGCATTTCAGTTTCTTAAAGGTTGGGAGTAAAGAGAGGAAGCTGTATGTGCAAGGTGCAAAAAGGACAATGCCTCTTTTATAATACTTGCACATAATACATGGGATGAACTCAGAGCCTACATGGCTGACGCAGCGAAAAGGGTTTGTCTGCGTTGCTGACCAGGAGAACACCAAAAGATGAGCTTGAGACCATCCTGATGGTCCACATTGCTCACTCCCCTGCCACATACCCAGCCTGAAGTGAGTTTACACAAGAGTCCTCATGGGCAGTCGTGTCAGTCTGACCCTAATTCGGCCTTGTTGGTCCCATGCATTATCCCAACAGGCTTCACACCCTCAAACCGTGGTTTCCTGCTAGAAAACACCACCCCAGTGGTCTGCAGCACTCCCCACACATTATTGCAGACAGTTTAACTTGGCCAGAAACACACAAAACATTTCTATTGTCTTAGGGCCAGAGGGGCAACACTTGATCTGGGGGAAGCCATGTGCTCTCTAGGGGAGTGTGCTCAAGACAGGGACAGCCCTGAGCAATGTGAACACTAGTCCATACCTCTAGGTCTCAGGGTCAGGGACACTCACTAGACTTTGTTATTTGGCATTATAGACATGGCTATGAATTCAACTCCTGGGAACTTCTGTATCTCTTTACACAGCCTTCACCCAACATTAACTACAGCTCCTTGGTGAAGTTGCCTGGCTATATCCACACCACCAGGCTATGCAGAGGGAAAAAGTGCTGATGACTTGCCATCCAGGTTTTTTTTTTTAGCTATAGCCTGATCCTGTGGCCCAGTCTTGGTAGGTTCTCACCTGGAGCAGGTCTTTGGTTTGGGTTTGTTGTGAACTGAAACATGAATGCAGATACAGACCTCTCCCTTAGAGAAGCGTGATGATGAAGACCATGAAAAACTCTGTCCCACAAGCCCATGTTTTTTGACTTTTGATTCCATTTTGAAGTTCAAATAAAATTTAAAAGCTGAAAGCAAACCTCATCCCAAAGTTTCCCAGAAGCAGCTTCACCACTGCAGCCATAGTGAGGTCACAAGCTGTTTGCTTGGGCTGGGGTACCTTGCCCTGCTCCTTTGCTGACACTCAGAAGAGCCCCATCTCCATCTCAAATCCCAAGTCCAAATGTTCTTTGTTTGCTGAGAGTTTTGCTTTTTTGTTTGCAACCCTCTAATAATGACATTACTATTCCCCTGGTCATCTTCATTGATACAAACCATACAGTCATAGAGTAATAAATGGTTTGGGTTGGAAGAGACCTTAAAGGTCATCCAGTTCCACACCGTGCCATGGGCAGGGCGCCTTCCACTAGACCAGATTTCTCTAAGACATGCCCAACCTGGTCTGGAACATTTTCAGGGATGGGGCAGCCACAGGTTCTCTGGACAATCTGTGCAGGGCCTCAACACCCTCATGGCTAAGAATTTCTGACCAATATCCCATCTAACCCTGCCCTCTGGCAGTGGGAAGTAATTTCCCCTCATCCTGTCCCTCCAGACCCTTGTAAACAGCCTCTCTCCATCTCTCTTGCAGGCTCCCTTCAGTTACTGGAAGGCCACAATTACATCTCCCCAGAGCCTTCCATTCTCCAGCCCCCAGCGGTCCCAGCCTGTCTCTAGAGCAGAGGTGCTCCAGCCCTCAGGGCATTACTGTGGCCTCCTCTGGACTCTCCCTGGCAGCTCTGTGGCCTTCTGATGTTGGGGACCCCAGAGCTGGAGGCACATCTGCAGGTGGGGTCTCACCTGAGTGGAGCAGAGGGGCAGAATCCACCCCATTCCCCCACCTCCTACCCCGCATCTGCCCATGATGTGGGATCAGCTCAGGATGTTTGAATGAATGTGTCTTCTATGTTTTTTTCTGAGGATAAGTTATGGTGAGTACCTTCAGCGATTACTTAAAGGCATATTATGTGTTTACTACGATCAGCACTTTCAGGCTTTCTAACTTAGCTGAAAAGCTCCCACAAAGAAAACAATCAATTGGGAGTAAATAAGTATTGCCACACACCCTAAAACAAATTTAGGATCTGGATAGCCTTAAGACTTCTAAGTAAAGACCACGTTTTTTTCCCCAAAATGTTTTATTTGGCATGTGTTCCTGGAAGACCAGGGCTCAGTGGTGGGGTTAGGAACTGACTAAACAAGACCTGTAGTCATGCTTAGGAGATTGCCAAAATTTTTAGGGCTCTATGAGAAAACACCAAACTAATTAGTTTGAAATGAAGTTGAAGATACTTTCTCAATGTTTTTTTCCCACCAGAGGCAAAAATATATCACACAAGATGCCTGACCTTTTGTTGCTCATTCATAGAAAAGTGGGGAACTCATTTGATGTTCAATCCTCCTAGTAGACCTGCCTCTAGTCTACTATACACTTTTAATATTAGTCCTAAAAAGATTCCAGGTACAGTTCTAGATACTGGAGGGATTTCAGAAATGCTTTTGTGCTGCATGCCAAAATGCTAAGTGCAGGGAGAGATTGTGTCATCAGTTTTCAGTCAAGCCCCTCTGTGCCTCTTTTTCTAAGTTGCCAAAAATGTTACACATAAAATCATGAGAAAAGACTTTCCATACAGCTTAGAAAATGGGATTTTTCTTTGCAATGGCCGTAGGTGGTTTGGGGTGTTCTGTTGAAGGACTGTCCTGTCTGGCTTCATATGACAGTGGCAAGAGGAGTAGTATACTTTTGTTTGGCTTAGCTCGCACATTTACTCTGTTTTGCACCATACTTAATCACCATATTTTACAATTCCACTCCAAGAAGGAAATCTTGACCATGGATCAGTGACTGCCTTAATTTTTATTGACAAATCATGATCTTTATTGGTGGAATTATGGGCTAGCTGGATCTTACTGTCTTTGTGTAGTGAGGCCAATATATTGCTACCAGTGGGGTGTTTTAAATTTAATGTAACAAAGAACAAAGGTAGCTTTCTTCATGCTCTCCCTCTCCCTCTCCCTCTCCTCTCTTCTTTTCTTTTTTCCTTCTCTTTTCCCCAAAGTCTTGTTCTTTTTCCCTCCTTTCTTCCTTTTCTGTTTTGCTTTTTCCAAAACAGTGACCCAAATTCCCAGAATTCTCCTGCAGTGGTGGTGATTATGCTGGTCTGAAATGGGAAAGGCTTATTCCAAACCCCGCAGAGCAGTGGTTTGGTAGGGGCCGCACTGTCCATCACCTTCAGTGGAAGAAGAGCTGACTGAATTAGACATCCACTTCCTTGAATGCTCTAGAAAGGTGAAGCAAATGAAACATTTTGTGGACAAGATTTCATGGTTAGGGTTGGATGGGACCAACCATCACCTGAAACATGGCAGCTTCCAACCAAAATGCCAGTTCTGACCTCAGCTCCAGGGCTCCCAATTGCCCTTTGCAGCATCTTCTCTCCCTCCACTGACTATGGAAGTTTCAAACCATCTTAGACAATTACTCTAAGTGCTTTAAATTTTCTGGTGTGAATAACCCCTCTTCCTCTATTTCCACCCAGGTTGTGCTGGAATCCAAACAAGAAAGTGAAAGAGAGGAATAATGGGCATGAGGTGAAATCACGTGCCTCACAACGAATTACTTAGCAGCGATAAGCTCCAGCAAGATTTTGTGTTTCACTTCCGAAAAGTTTAAAAGAAACAAAGAAACAAAGAAACCACCACCCTTTTGGTTATATTTTAGTGTTTTTTTCAGGATAGGTGTGTTCACAATGATATGCAAAGGATGAGAAGGATCAGGCCCATGATGCTGTCAGAGGTGGTGCCACAGCCAGAGGAGCACATCTGGCTTCTCAGATCCTGGGATGGGTTGGTAGCATGAGCAGCAGGACTCACGCTTTATCTGTAAACAGTGCAATGTTACATGATGTCACCACAACACAATAAACATTGAGTCCCATGATACCAGTTTTACAGTCTCCATGCAGACCAAAGCCTTGCTTTAATATTACTTGCACTTAATCTTCAGTTTGTAATATTTATTTAATTCCTTGTTAAGAACCCCAGAGGAAGGATAGGCAAGTCTAACCTCTCCTGGATTGCAGTTCTAAGCCATTAATCTGTCATGTCAGCATATTTTATTAATACTGTGTTCCTGTGTACAATTGGTGGAATACATCATAAGTCACTTACCATCTGCTGTGTAACTGTGTTGTAAAGTGTCTTTCTTCCATAGATTATTGCTTTGATAGATTAGAGTTTTGTACAGTCATGATACCTCATCCCATCAATTTTATGTTCTCAGGAGGGTGTTCATGGCTGAAGTATCTGATCATTGCAAAAGTCTTTAACAGCCTCTCACTGTGTCCCCGCAGGCTAGGGAAGTGCTATTATGCTTGCTTTCCAGATGAGAACATGTGTCCAGGTTTTGTGCTGCATTGCTTTAATGAAATGTGCTTTCTCCTTCTCTTCCACCCCTTCCATCCCAGGCAAAGGGGAGAGATAAGCAGGTCCAGGAGGGAACATCCTTTTCTCCAAATGGAACTGGGGATAGATATGGGATTGGATGCTTTCCCAGGAGTCCCTTGTAGCATCCTAGGCACTGAGACATCTGTTGTATTCTTTGGACCCTGAACATGTCTACATCATCAGCTTGTACACACAGGGCTGCATGAGTGCCATGTGAAACCATTGAAGAGAAGCAGCAGCATCTGTGGAAAACAAGCTCACCTGCTGCCATCAGAATCAACCTCATCCTGATTTAGCTGTATTTAAACCTGTGTCCTTAAGTATAAACAATAATGTTGAGATAAAAAAAAAGAAAAAAAAAATATAGATACAGGGACACATCACATCAGAAAGGGTTTATTTCCAGGCTAGAGAAGGTATCTAAAGGAGGTGGGCTGAACTGGAACTATGCTTGCTCAATCCCAGCATAACTGCAAGACAGTGTCACTCCCTTTCATCAGGCCTTTCTCTTTTACATTTCAGAGATGGGGAATCTGCGGGCAGCTGATACATCAGTGGTTCCCATTCTGCCTTCCCTGGTGCAGTGTGCCTTCATGGTGGGTATGTTTTTTCTCCCCAGTAAATCCTTGTCCATGGGTCAGCTGTGTCTGTGCTGTGTCCGGGATCTACAGCATGAGTCCTATGAAGGGCAGCTGGGGAGGCTCCGTCTGGATAAAAGGAGGTTCCTGGGGGATCTTCTCACTCTCTACAACTCCCTGAAAGGTGGAGCCAGCTGGGGACTATGCTTCCAGGAAACAAGAAATAGAAAGGAGGAAACAGCCTCAAGTTGCGGCAGGGGAGATTTGAATTGAATAAGA
Source organism: Hirundo rustica (assembly GCF_015227805.2). NCBI lineage: Eukaryota > Metazoa > Chordata > Aves > Passeriformes > Hirundinidae > Hirundo > Hirundo rustica. The sequence continues at coordinate 16,214,981 of NC_053451.1, read as the reverse complement.
GGGAATATTTCTTCCACAGAAGGGATCTGAAGCCCTGACACAGGTTGCCCAGGGCAGTGGTAGAGTCCCTATCCCTGGAGGGATTTAAAAGTTGTGTAGATGTGGCAGTGGGGACATGAGTTAGTGGCAATGCTGATTGGATTGGCTGTTTAATGGTTGGATTCAATGTTTGTAAAGCCCTTTTCCAGCCTAAATGACTCTATGATTCTACTGAGTTCTCATCTTAGTTTCTCCTGAGAAGACAACTGAAAGGCTTTCTGATCTGGTGGAACGTATGAGCCACTGATGGGATGAGTTTGGCCCCAGATTTCCTGGAGACCAGTGGTTTCTGGTGGGTTGCAGGTGGTGTCAGATCTAAAACCAGCCTGAACCTAAGTGGTCTTTATGGGAAAACTCAGTCTCTCTGGAGTGGGGCTTGGGAAATAAGGACTGGTCAAAGACCTGATTCAGTGAGATGTAGAATAAGGGTTTCAAGATACTTTCAAGTGACAAATACCTAGCAAAACTTAGTGAATGTGGGGTTTTAAATGAATATATGCATTAAATGCACTAAGAAATTCAGTGTGAAGAGGAACAGATCACGAAAACAGAAAATGAAAACAGATCACAAAAACAGAAGCATGAAATACCAATGAGGATGTGGAATAAAAATGTCAGTCAAAGGGCCTGTAGCCCAAGAGAAGCTGAGGAGACCATGGCAGTTGGGATGTGGCATTGCCCAGCCGGATTTTCCCTGCATTTTGGCTCTCAGATGCCCCAAATCAAAGTGGGCCACCCCTTCTTGCTGCCCTTAAGGACTAATCTCCCACACCTTGGCATGCCCAACACCCCAAAGCTGTCATCTACCTGAAAGCAGTTCAGCATCCTCAGGGTTAAATCAGATTTAGTATCCAAGACCTGGCAGCTGAATTTTAGCCTAGCAGGAGTTTTTATGATCAAATTATACACCCAGTAAAAACAACAACAACCACCAAAACCAAAACCAAAAAACAAAACCAAAAAAACCACCAAAACAAACAAACAAACAAACACACCCACAAAAAAAACCCAGAAATCACCCTCCCAAAATACAGTCTGAAGTTTATAATGGAAATCATGACAGTCTTGATTGTCCTGCCTGTAGTAGCAGGAACATCACTGTAACACAATCTGGGGACACCTCACTGGTACTGTCCTGTGGGGGAAAAAGAAAAAAGAAAAAAAAGAACAGAAAGAAAAGAAAAAAGACAAGAAAGAAAGAAAAGAAAGAAAAGAAAAGAAAAGAAAGAAAAGAAAAGAAAAGAAAAGAAAGAGAAAGAAAAGAAAAGATCCCCTCCCCTCCCCTCCCCTCCCCTCCCCTCCCCTCCTCACCCTCTTCTCTTCTCTTCTCTTCTCTTCTCTTCTCTTCTCTTCTCTTCTCTTCTCTTCTGTTGTCTTCTCTTCTCTTCTCTTCCCCCTTTGTACCACCCCAAACGCCTGAGGAGGTGGGTTCTGTGACTGGATGGGAAAAGGGCTACTTGCCAAGATGAACTTTCAAAGATTATATATTTGCCCTGGTGAAAACTGCATCCACAGTGTCTCTGCAGCCCCATGCTAGGGAATGAGAGATGCTGAACCAACCCCTCTGCAGGACTCACCATGACTCTTTGCACCCTGAGATGGGAAAAATTAAGCACATCCATTTCCAGGATGGACAGCTGTCTCTATGTGGAAAAAACTCAAATTATATAGGGCAAAACGATGCTGAACTATAATAATTTCTCATAAAGGTCTAATAAGGTGGAGGTTTAGCCTTTTTCAACATGATTAAGTTGGAATTACATAATTTCCAACATTAAAAAAAGAAGTAGTAAATTTGTTATTATCTTTGTTGTTATCTGGCCATAAAGGGAGGCAAAACATTTGTGAGTTTCTCGCAAATCCCAGCTCCTGAACTGCCACTCTAGACCCCGGGTTTGCAACAAGTTTGGTCCATTGTCTCTGGGACCTCTTAAAAAGATAAAGGAGAAATTATGTTTGGCTCTAGCAGAAAGTGAGAGCTGAGAATAAGACAATAAAGCAAAAATGGTCACATTTTATTGTCTTAATCACCCATGGTTTCTTGAGTATGTTATGACTTATGGAAGCTTTGATTTACGCTGGTGCAAGTTTTATCTGCTGCTGTCTTGGCCAGTTCATTCTTAATACTGAGACCTATGGGCCTCTGTTGACTTTCTTGGTTAAATAAATTAAAGGAAATAGAAATGTTAATGGAAGTCACTTAATTTATGGCTAGATTGGAGCACTGTCTTTTACACCATGGGTCCAATCCAAACCCCATTAATCCAAAACTTACTGACATCCCTGAATCAGGCCCTATCTTTGGGCTTTTCCTTCTCACTATGAAAGGAACAGTTAAAAATAATTTTAAATGAGATTATATTATCCTTCAAAAGCAGAAAGCTTTCAACCCTTGTCACCTCTGGGGAGGCGGAGCATTTGGGATGTTTTAGTGGCTGTTGCTTGAAGGCAAAAGATATTTCTCCCCCAGCAATGCCTCCTCCCCCCCTTTTCCTCTCCAGTGCCAACCATCCCACCCTTTAAATATCTCCTATTGAAGCATTTTGCAATGCATCACAATGCTTTTTGTGGCCAAACACATTTTTGGCTGTTCTGTATGATACAGAACCTCCTTCCAGCTCTTCAGGCACTTTCTCAGATTATTTCTTGCCAGAATTTTACTTCTTTGGCCTGCTTGAATGAAAGTAAGCTTTCTGCTGCTTTTATTTTTATTATTTTTTATTTTGTTAATTATTGTTTATTCAGAGATGCTTTCTGTCACATATATCTGCCAGCAGCAAAACTGCTGATATGCTCCTTCCCTGGCTCACCTTCTCCAGTTTAAAAAAACCCCAAACTACTAAACCACCAAACCACCAAAACAAGCAAGAAAATGAAACAATGACCAAAGAACACTGCATGCACTTTTTGTGCTGAAGGAAAAAAAAGAGCAGAAGACAGAAGAACAGGGAAGTACAAAATGTTCAAAAAGTGTTAAAATATAGTTGTCCCACTGAGTATTAGGATGAGTTAGTAACTGAAGCTATGATGTTTTCATATGGAAGTAGCAAGTTCTGGGTTGTTCTTGTACCAATAGTCTTACTGTTATCACAGCTATGGGAGGGATAAACAGAGCAGTGAGAAGGAGAGGTAGCTCCTCAGTGAATATTAATTATTGTAGTTTATCAAGGCTGTGGTTTTTCACAACTGATCATATCCTGTTGATATTAGTAGAACTTTTCCCCCGAGCCAATCAGGGACTAAATTCAGGAACTGAAAGACAAGAAGAAAGCATTGGGTTAGATCTCCGTTCTGGAGAAGGACAGGGAATATACCCAAAAATGGTTACAGCCTGGAGCCCTCAGCCTCTGTATGAATGCATCCTTTGGAGTGACATTTAAACTTCTTGGGTTTATAGGCAGGGTGGTCCTTCCCAGCAGTGACTGTTAGAGGATAATGCACACCTACGTGCTGGCTGTGGCTCGGTCGGATTAGGCAGATAAACCAATCCAGCAGATTGGAATAATTCAGAGAGGCCTGATGCCTTTGTGTCCATGTTTAAACACTATTTACCAGCAGTTCAAGGGAGGTGATTCTGCCCCTCTGCTTGGCTCTGGTGAGACACCCCTCTGCAGAGCTGCTTCCAGATCTAGATACTTCAGCATCAGATGGATGCAAATCTGCTGGAGTGAACTGAGAGGAGGCTGTGAAGATACTCAGAGGGCTGCAGCCCCCCTGTTCTGGAGACAGGCTGGGAGAGCTGGGGGCGCTCGGCCTGGAGAAGAGAAGGCTCTGGGGACACCTCACTGTTGTCTTTTTGTACTTAAAGAGGGCTTATAAAAGATTTGAAGAGTGATTTTTAACATGGGCCGATAGTGAGAGAAGAAGAAAAAAACTTTTAAACTGAAACAGGGTAGATTTAGATCAGATATTTTCAAGAAATCATTTACTCTGAGGGTGGTATGCTGTTTGGTTGTATTATTTCTCATTGAATTTAGTATAACAGCCTTCACTTCCAGGGAAACAGCACGTTAGACAGGTGGGGTGAGACATCCCCTGTAGGACTCGTGTCCCAAGCCTCTGTGAGCTGATGAAGCAGCATTATAGCCCCTGCTAAGTCATGCCAGTATGACCACCCCCTGTCAGGCACATCCTCTGGAGACATCCAGACTTCTGCCTAACTCAGCTCACAGGGGTTGGTGAGGACAAGGGATGGACAAGAAGAGACAATTTTGTGTTCTGTCTTCAGGTTTTTGTGGCCACTTCACGTTGCAGCTCGGCTTCCATGTCTACCAGCACTGGTGGCCGTGAGGGTCTGCCTGAGTAAGATGGCTCAAACAAGACCCCATTTCTTTTCCCCATACTTCACCTTAATGAACTTCCAGCACTCATGTTGACAAGTACTTGACTCTGTGAACAAAGTGACATATGGCTTTCAAATATGTCTTGTATTTGGCTGAGGAGAGAAGAAGCTTCATGAACATGTACCCCAGAGAATTCCTCACTTAAAATATCTCCATGAATATTTGTTCTCTAGATTCCATACAATTAAGTGAATAAGTGATATGTAGCAGCATTTGTTACTCAACAGCGATGACAACAGGCAGCAAAGGGAACAAATGCCTGCCTAAGCTTTTGTGCCACCCTATAATTAATCCTTGAAATAGCTCTGAAATAAAATTCAAGTAACACCGTGCTGAGTCAGGCCATGAATCCATATTACAACCTTAAAAGTGCTATACTTTGCTCAGCACCTATTTCAAAATATTTTTATGATGAACATACCCTAAATATGGAAGACAAACTGAAACCTGTTTGTAGGTAAACAGAAAACCTAACAATCAAAAGGTTGAATCAGAGAGAAATCACATCAGGATTGCAGAGAAAACAAACCGGGAAAAAAAAAAAAAAAAAAAAAATCACTGCTGTCTACAAAAAGGATTCATCTCAGGTGTGTTCCTGGCAGTTAAGGATAAGAGCATAACGACCAAGCCTGGGTGCTTCTAGGAAAGGATGAAAGGTTTTCACAGCATCCCCTTATAGATCATTCTTTAATGAAACCCATTGAAAAAGAAGATAACTCAGGCTGGATATCTCAAGAGTGTCCCAAGCATGTCCTAAAGAACGCCTACATAAATCAGAGACCGTGTTTTTGCGTGCTGGTGTCCAAGCAGTGCAAGCAGATGAGGAACTCTGGGAATCCACAGTTGTATCCTAGCAGGGAGAAAATGGCACCTAGAGTATTAGCAGGGACTAAATGGGACATGGATGCTTGACAAGTACACCCCACTTGAGATGTACAGATTTGCTTCAAAATCTGAGTTTCCCAGTCAGCAAAGGATTGAGTGAGACAGATATATGAATTGACTCCTGTGAAAAGCAAAGAAGATTTCTGGTAAAAATACAAAAGTCTGGTGCTGTCTATGGTTTATGGCTACATAACCCAGGGTATATTTGGAAGAAGTTTTCTGTTACGTGTGGTCATAGGTTAGAGACAGAAATCATGACTTGAGTCCTCTTGATCATAGGACAAATAGCATGTTTTATTGTTCAGAACCTCCTTATAGAGGGGGTTCAAAACTCCTGGCTCCAGACAACTGATTGGTCTGGGTTTTAACACTGCGCAGCTCCTTGACCAGTGATATGTCTGCTTTCTGGATTGAACATGATTGCCTGGGGTCTCTGCTTGGGTTTGAATCCAACTTATCCTTGCCTCATCTGAGGACCTGTTTTACTTCAAGGCTGGTTGAGTTTGGGGGTCTGATATGGCCATATTTATCTGTCCACCTAGAGACTAGTGTAATGTGACAGTTTTCCTTATCCAAATCATTCCAGTTTGAGTTACAAAGAATAGTACCTTCTTTGCTACTTTTTCTGCTACCTTGCCAGCTCTTGTCAAGCTGGGTCATAAGGTGATCATGCCATTAATCTCCTTGCTGTCCTAAGTTTCCATCAAAAAGCAGCTTTTTTCCCAGTTGCAAACAGAGATACTTGGCTGAGCTGGGGCACTGTGGGTTGCTTTGAGATCCTTCTCCAGTTCTGGGAGGTTGTACGTTCTCTTCTCAAGGCTGTGGACTGCAGCTAACCAAGGTGATCCATGGCCCATCTCAGTCTTTGCTTTGATTTGCCTAGTCTAAAAATATGTCATAGAACCATAGAATCACTGAATGATTTGGGTTAAAATCAATCTGTAAAATCATAAGTCCAACCATTCTCCTAGCACTGTCAAGATCACCACTAACTCATGTCCCCAAGTGCCACATCCACAGATCTGTTAAATCCCTCCCGGAATGGGGACTCCATCACTGCCCTGGGCAGCCTGTTCTGGGTCTTGGCAACCATTTTGAGGAAAAAAAAATTTCCTGATCCCCAATCTAAACTCTTTCTGGCACGACCTGAAGCCATTTCCTCTTGTTCTGTTGCTTGTTACCTTAGAGAAGCATGTCCTTTCAGTAGGAAAATTTGTGTCTGGATCGTCAGAAATGTTCAGCCCCTTTGGTCACAGATGGGTTTGCAGAGATTTTCAGCTTTCACTTAGGCTACAGAAATCTTATTTTTGAAGCATTGGAAGCCTTGGAATATCTGCTTAGGAGATATAGTAGCAGGGATGGCTGCCTTAAGACCTGCAAAAAGTCCACTCTCCTTTTTGGAAGTCAGTCTTGTAAGAAAACCTCTCCAAAAGCGTTTTGGGTAACCTGGTCCTCATGCTGCCATACATGAGATTGTCCCAAGACCCATGACTCAGAGCAAAATCTGGCACAGCTTTCTCCTGCTACCTGCTTCACATCACAAAGTCATAATGAATGTTGGGATCAGAGACCAGAATAAAATTACGCAGAAACAGGCATGTCTAACAAGTATCTTGGTTATGATGAGATGTTTCTGCTCTCAGCCAGCAGCTGCAAAGCAGGGACCATAAAGAAAGGCACATTTTACATTATTCCTCCTATTAAAACATTTTACATTATTCCTCCTATTAAAAAAAAAACCCAACAAAAAACAAAAAACCAAAAAACAACCTATTTAGGCATTTTATCCTTTCCAGTTGGTGTCATTCTCTCCACTCTTACAAATCACTTCTATTAATTGTACACCCAGAGTTAAGCCCCCCTGCAAGGAGGACTCCAGCTCCAGCACTGCAGCAAAGGAGGGGTTACTGGACTTCTTCAGAGAAGGGAAATCACTCCTCCACCCTGAAGGGAGCGTTCAGCTTTGGAGAGAGAAGTAGACAGCTGGTTTTTATTAGCCTTTAAAAGGCAGTTGTTGGGGTAAGTGTGGGACCTCTGGTCTGGAAGAGAAGCCTTTTCTGGTCAGTCCCAGGGGTGGAAGGTCAGGCTTACATAGTCTCCAGCCAAAATGCACAAAAGTTGAGAAAGTGCTTTGTTTTTCCTCTGGTTGGTGAAGGGAGCTGGGCTGGTGCAGAAGGACAATAACTGGTCACTGCTGTGGCTTGGACTGGGCATGGACTGGGCACTCCTACAGCATAGGTGATGATATTAAAGACAAGGCAAGGGAGACTAAACCCACTGAAATTTGGGGAAAATGGATTGTGGCTACACCTTTACAGGCAAGTAACTGGGATGCTACTGCACAAAAAATGTCTGCTATTTAAGGGCAGGAGGAAAATAAAGGCAGAATAAGTCTTCAGGCTTGGATTTCACCTTGGAAAATGCCATAATTTTCTGCAAGATATCTGGTGAAGGAGAAATCTCAGGTTGCTGCAATCTTGCTGATTTACAGAGGTGGCCTTGTATGCCGGAGGAAGGACAAAGAGCGCCCTCATCCCCTTGTAAAGCTGTCCATGCCGTAGTACAAGACAATTTGCTTATGGCCTCTGTAGGATCTGGCCTCCTTCTCTAGGGTTTGGGCACCACAAGAAGAACCACAGAGCTTTTGCCTCCCTCTGGTTGCAACATCTCGGGACAAAAGCCTTTGTGTTATTTACCTTAGAGCTTCCAGGCATTGGTGAGGCACAGCCAGAGCTGCACCCCCTCCATGCACGATGAAGTGTGACTGTGGTAGATGCTCACACATCTCTCCTCTGCATCTGCAGGGACACTCCTTGGCATCCCAGTCCCTGCTGGCTCCCTGCCAAAGTGTATTATTTTATTAACCCACTGCCTGGCTTCAGAACAACCTCATGTTAAAAAAAAAAAAAAAAAAAAAAAATTAAAAATCATGTGTCAGAAGCTATCATCCTCCTCCCAGAGATGTGGCACTTCTCCCTGGATGCTGTACACATTAGTCTTGTACCAATGTATTTGCCCTTCAGAAGTATCAATGCTTGCTATGAAGCAGTCCAAAGGAATGACCCCTCAGTTATGTTCCTTAGTCTTGATTTAATTTGGAAGAACTTCACTTTCTGAGTCCTTACTTTTTCATATATGCTCCTGCTCTTCAGCATTTTGCAAATTACTTTAGCATTAAACAGTCTTTGCTTGTTCTCCCTGTCAGAAAATAAAGTATGTGGGTGAACATTCAAAATTTATATGATAATAATTTAGCTTATTTTTAGTAGGTGGTAGAACCTTTGCCACAGGTTCTACACAGGTAGAAAAGTGTGCCACAACTCAGGACGCTGCCGTAGAGATTTTGTAAATGAAGGAGCATGGGCCTCTGCTCCAATGGGTCCAATAAAGCTGGGCCCTGGATCTGTAGATGTATAGTTATCCTGAGTCATCCATGGAGGGTCTTCTCCTGTGGCAGGGATGGAAGAAGAGAGAGTGAGGAGATATACACATAAAAACTAATTGTGAAAAACAAATAAATGAGATGCTACTGAAGGGTGCATGGGTGGTCCTAGGGCATTAGTAACAGAATATGACTTTTTTGTGTCTGTGTGGTTGGTGGAAATCCAGTTGAGTTCAGCACCTCTGTGGTATCTTGGTCCCAATGGCAGAATGATGGTTCATATAGCGTGAGTCTGGGAAGGTCTGCAACAGATTTAGGACTTTTGCAAGGGATTGCAGGATTCCTTGAGTGAGAGTCACTCCTGCTGAGTTACATTTGAGGTCAGGGACAGGTGTAGCTGAAGTCTGGGTGCAGGGAGTCTCACCTGTGCTGTCCATGGTAGCTTTTAAGACTGATGTCAGTCTTCTAAGGCTCAAGGGAGACCTTATCACACTCTACAACTGCCCGAAAAAACACTCTAGGGAGGTGGGGGTCAGTCTTTTCTCCAAGGTAACAAGCAATAAGAACAGAAAAATAGAATCAAGTTTCACCACGGGAGGTTAAGGCTGGACATTACAACAAATTTCTCTCCCCAAAGGGTTGTTTAGCCCTGGCACAGGCTGCCCAAGGCAGTGTTGGAGTCCCAATCCCCAGAGGGATTTGAAAGCTGTGTGGATGTGGCACTTGGCTACATGGGTTAGTGGCAGGCTTGGCAGTGCTGGGGGAATGCTTGAACTTGGTGATCTTGTAGGGCTTTTCCAACCTAAACAATTCTATGATCCTGTGTCCCAGCTCCACAGACACTCTTTGGAAATCCTGAAAGGACTTGCTGGTAGATTTGGAGAGGTGTACTTGTTTTGGAGGTTACCTGGTGCAACAGATGACAATAAAGCCTTACTTTCCAGTTCAGTTATCTTTCTGACATGACAATGAATTTCTTACAGCACCCCAAAAGTATTTCTAAAGATTAGCAAGAAGATGATTTTTCTGAACATTTAAGTCTAATAACTAGATCAATTAGAAAATGCAATCCAGAAAATCTCATCCAGCTGCCTCCTCTTCTGTTAGTGGATGGATACAGCCACACTCTACGTAAAATCTTCCTTTGCAGTCTGTAAAGCCAAAGAGGGTTGTTTGCTCAACATCCACTTGCTTCCCCAGGGCTTAAATGCCAAATAACAAATGGAAAGACTTATCTCTGGTTTGTTAATTGTCACACTTGTGTGACTAGTTCTGTTTTAGGAAAATCCCATGAAAAATGGTGAATCGTTGTCTCCTGCTGATGAAAATGGTAATAGCTTTGACCCACAGAAGCAGTAGGAAAGGTAATGACTGCTAAACTTTTAGATTTAGGATACTAGTTCAGAACCCAGGTCCTGTGAAATAAACACTCACATGCACACGTTGGCAGCTCCCTTACCTCCCAAGTGCCCTAAAAGCAGACTGCTTTGCCACCAGTCCCACACCCCAATGTTCATGAGGAGCAGGAGACAACTGCAACAATTCAAAAATGGACTTCCCTGATTCAACAAAACACTTGGACACAATATGTGCTTAAAGAGTATTTAAATATGTGCTGAAATAGTGTGGCATTTCAAGCCTGAGGGCTTGACTGTGGACAAAAGTTTCTCACATTAAAGGTTTGGAATGGTTTTAAACTTCCCAAGGCTCTTCCTGAGTAACTCTCTGTATGCATGTGGATAGTACAGAGCATATTTATCCTATATCCTTTATGTATTCATCCTTCTTGTTTCTTACTCTTTGTCCCACCTATTAACTTGTATCCCTTATGTCCTTCTGATGTGATGAACACATGGACAAGCAGCTCCCATGGACACTGCAATGAGTAGGTACTTTTGTACTCCAGTGCCATTTTTTTTTTTTAATGATTCCTCCGCATGTCAGACATGGTTATAGTGGTGGCCCTGGCAGTGCTGGACTCAATGATCTTACAGGGATTTTCTAACCTTAATGATTCCATGATTCTGAGCCTTAACAAACTGTTAGCACTCAAGGAAACCACACAGATTGGAACCATCACCTTCTTTCCATGTTCCTCCTCCACACCGTCACCTCTCAGCACTAGTTAAGGCCGTTACCTCTCAGCACCAATATTAAGACCATGAAGATCCTATGGCAGGACTCATCTGGCTGTGTTGTTTGCACAGTTCTGAGCACAGCAGGTGCCTACTGCATAAGCATGAGTATTACAACTGCCACAACTTACTACTTATGCTCCTATTGCGTTTTTCCTACTGCCCTTTAAAGATGTAATGTAATTTGGAAAATGGCTATTTATACAGAAATCAGAGCATTTGCACAGCAAGTCAGACTGCAATAGATAGACCAGGCAATTTCCCCTTGTAAATAACTCCTCCTTGGAGAACCCTGACAAAACCTCCTCCTCATAGGTACACATTTTTGGGGGTCAGTGGGATGGGAGAAGGGACAGGGAAATGGAAGTTTGGGGCAATTTGAGTACTTCTGGGCAGCTGTCACACAAAGAAAAATGGACTTACTGTGCAAAGTTGCTGGCAAAACCTGGTCTTAAATAAGATAGTCACTTTGGGAATCTAGGATTCTGTATACAGGGTTCTTTGCAGCTCACACAGGACCTTTTGCCACTTGTGTATATGAATGCAATCAGCACAGGGACAGAGACATAAAAAAAAAAAAAATATTATCCTATATAAATAGCTGTCCTGAAAATAGACTAAACTGTTCTGAGTCTCTTGATCCAGGGGCTAAAGCATTTATTATCTTCTTTCCTTTCACCTGAAACCCACAATTAAACCAAATGAAAAAAAAAAAACAAAAACACAAGTACTTTTGCAACCAGCATCCATTTTTTCAGAGCCCATAGCTGACAGATGTCTTAAATTCAGACTCATGAGGCCTTATATTCAGAAGCCAGTTGTGCTTTTCTTTCTTACAAGGTTTTCATCTTAATCTTTTTCTTCTGTTTTTTTTTTTTCTTTTCCTTCTTTTTTCTCTTTTTTATTCCCCCTTTATTAATTTGTCCTTTTTTCATGCTTTTTTGTTTTGTTTTTCTCATTTTCATTTTTTCCTTTTTATTAGACTTTTTATTTTTTTAAATTTTGCTTTTATTCTTTTGATTTTCTCTTTTCCTTCTCTTTCCCCCCTTTTCCATTATCTTTTTCCTTTTTCTATTTACTTTTACCTTTTACATTTTATTTTTCTCTTTTTTTATCTTCTAATTTTTCTTTTCCTTTTTCGTTCTCTTTTTCATTTTTTTTTTACCTTTCCTCTTTTCTCGTATACTTCCCCCCCTTCCTTATTTTTCTTTTCTCCATATCCTTTTTTCTACTACCTTTCCTCTTTTCCGCCCTTTCTTTCCTTTTCCCACCTTCTTTTTATATTTTCCTTCCTCTTTCTCTTTCGCTTGCAGGCAATCACCAAGCCTCCAACCCCGAAACCGACCTGAAAGCAAAAAACAGACTTCAACACCGGCTCTTTCCACCGATTACAGACAGATCAGAGAAGAGGCTGTTGAACATGCAGGCTGACAGCACGAGTACATGAGCAGAAAGTACTCCGGGCGGTGGTTCTCCCTCGCAGGAGAGCCAAATCTCCCTGACAGAGCGGCACAAGTTATCCTTGCTCTTTTCCGGGATGGCCAGCGGCCGCTCAGCTCCGGGAGCGGGGCACTTTCAGGATACGCTCGCGTTCCGGCGAAAACACTAACTCGCTGGTTTTTTTTTTGTTGCTAATCGTTGCTAATCATTAACCGCTGATTAGAAGAACCCCCTTGAGTCCCGCCGTGTCCCCGCCACCCCCGGCGGCCGCGGCCGAGCCCCCCCCGCGCTTCCCCGGCCCCGCTCCCGAGGGGCTGCGCCAGGACGGGGCGCGGGGGGGGCTCTGGCGGAGCGTGCCCGCGGGGGCATCTGCGGGGCGCGGAGCCTTTTGTTATGCTAATCCGAGCTGACATCACTCCGCATATCAAAGCGGAGGGGGCCGCATATAAGGCGGCTCCGGGGGCCGCCGCAGCAGAGCGGCCCCGGTCCCCGCGCAGCCCGGCCCGGGCGAAGGTAAGCGGGGACCGCAGCGGGGTGCGAGCCGCTGCTAGGAGAGGTGGGAAGGGGACGGCGCCTCGGGGGAGCCCCTCCAAACGCCGAAGGTGCGGGGCTGGCCAAGAACGGGGGTTTGCGAGGCGTGGCAAGAATTCCAAGGAGAGGGGACGCGTCCCGGAGGATGCACGGGAGGAGGAGGACGCTGAGGCGCTCGCCGGAGAGAGGAGTCTTAGAGGCTGCAAAGCAGACCGAGGAGATGCCAGGGAGAGAAGCGGCAAGGGAGAAGGGAGACCCGGGGGGGATGCATGGGGCAGGGAGAAGGGAGGGAATGCAAGGGAGAGGGGAGGCTTGGAGACTGCAAGGGAGAGGGGTACCCGGGGGAATGCACGGAAGGAGGAGACTCGGAGGCTGAATTAAGAGACCTGAGACCCGGCGAAGGCAAGTGGGAGTGCAGGAGAGATGGGAGGACCAAGGGGAGAAGGAGACCCAGAGAGTGGAGTGAGCCGTGCCCGATGAGCTCCAGCGGGGAGAAGACACCCGAGAGTTGGAAGGAGGGCTGGAGACCCAGGGGCTGAAGGCAGACGGGAGACTTGCAGCTGTAAATGTGCAGGGCAATGCAAGGACCTGCAGAGGAGCGAGGACTCCAGGAGCCTGCAGGGTGGTGGGGACACCCAGGGGCTGCGGGGGAGAAAGGAAGATCCAGAAGGCAGCAAGGGAGTGGTGAGACCCCGCAGCTGGAATCAGCTCCACCACCCCCTATTCCTTTTCTCTGCTCCCACTCCTCACTGTTGGTCAGCTGGGGATGTGCTACCCTTAAACCAGGTTGCTGTGCTTCTGGAGAGACCTGCAGGCTGGCAGCAGTCAGGTGGATGTCTTTGTTTCCTGGATGGGAAAACTGGAAAAATGTGAGCTGGATACTCACAGGTTTATGCAGTTAAAATTGTCTGTTCCCATCCCTGAGTCCAGAGTCTTTGAGATGTCTGATGGGAGTGTTTTCCGTGTGCCAGAGAGGGGATGGCTGCAAACAGCCTTGAGGTGAAGAGCAAGGAGAGCTTTGGATTAAAAACAGCTCCTGCTTTCAGGAGTTCACAGGCCACTTGCTGTTGGTTTGATCAGTGACCCAGAGCTCACCAGAGCTGTAAACATCACATCTTCCCCAAAGCGTGTCCTTCCTGTCCCCTTGCAAATTGCTCTTGCAAATCTAAGTCTGTGCTGGACTGAGCGGGAAAAGGCCTGATTACCTTTGCAAAAAAGGGGGTGCAATTGCATGCAAAGTTCTTTGGGTAGGTATGGGGGAATTAGATAATTTCTATTCCTGTCCAGGGGTTGAAAAAACCCCAATCAATGACTTTTTCAAGGTGGGGGGGAGGGGAATAGAAAACGGCATTGGCTGGTCAGGTTTAGTGAGAGCTTTTTAGACCATCTGAAATATTTTACACCTGATTCTTGTGTTGTCCAGCAGTTCGCAGGCGTGAGATAAGGGGTCTGAAATATCTAAACAGACACTGAAAGGAATGGACAGGATTAAGGGTTGAGGGTTTCCAGTATGCTCGTAGAGTGGTGGGAAGAAAAGGGCTCCCAAAGATTAAAAGATACAGAAATACTCTGAAACAAGAGGCATGTACTCCTGGAACAGTGTGGGAACACTGTTTTCAAGGGATGCATCAAACCCAAATTCAAGTGGGCATTAAAGAAAAACAACCCATGGCAATGAAATCTTGCCTCCCTTGTAGGCAGTTAGTTTTGTCTGGGACTTCAAGAGAGCCAGGAACTCGCCCCTAGAGGTTATTAAAATCCTTTGTAATAACATAACAACAGCACTCCTCTAGTAACCCTTTACATCAGGCACTGGGGTTGGGATAGCCAAAAGGCAGCCTGAATGGAAAAATATGCTGCAGATGGCAGAGGAAACACTCAGAAATATTCATTCCCCCCAACCCAATTGCACTCCAAATGGGGATATTTGGGCAGAAAGCTGCAGCTCGGCAAATCCAGAGCTGGGGATCAGGTAGGATACCCTTTTTCCAGGGTAAGAGGTTTCCCAAAGTGAAGCTGACTGCTCCTGCTATTCCCAGTCCCCTGCTTTGAGGGGGTGATGTGGGGGAATGCACAGTTACAGTTTTGGTATGCCAGTGTGCTGTGTTGTGAGACTCCAGAGATGCAATGTGGTGGGCAGGTTATTTTACTGTTGTCTTTCTCATGGGATGGGAAACCACTGCAGACCACAAAAAGCAGCCTGGACCGGCGTCTGAAGTGAATAACTGAAGGGAAACCCATTTACTGCTATTTATACTGCAGCTAAAATAAGCAAGCCATGCCCTGGAGACAGAGAGGACCCCTCTAAGGATTTAAGTCCTGCACCTGGTTTGTTTATCTGTTTGGCCTGAAGAAGGAAAAAAACAACAAGAAGAAAATGGGTGGGGGAGTATCCTTGAGAGCTTTTTTGTCTCCTCCATGTTGTCCTCTGGAGACAAAAATGGGATTTTATGTTTACAAAGTTGCAGCCTTTTCCCTGAGCTCCAGGTGCCAAGGACATGGAAGAAGTGAGAGGCAGAGTTAATGAGGTGAGAAGAAAAGCAAAAGGTAAAGAGTAAAACGCATTTATTGTAACAGATCAGAAAGAAACATCTGCAGGGCAGGGGCACCTGCATTAAGTAGGGAAATGCAGTTTTTATTATTTGTCATCTCTGCAGGAAAAGAGAGGAAAAAGAAATCTGGAGTGAGGAAAGGGGGAGATGAATAGCTGAAGATTTGGGCTAATCTAAAGATTTTTTTTTTTTTTTTTTCCCTTCCTGAGCAGTTGCACAAACTTTTTGGAGAGGGGAAGGAAAAAAAAAAACCCCCACACAAAAAACCACTACAGTGAAGCAGCGAATGAAGTCTTGCCATGTGCAGGGTTAAATGGAAACACAAGCAGACCATAACTCTGTGTAATTCAACCCATACGGTTTGTCTGCCTGTTGACTCGAGAGGTTGTATCGAGGCTTGGCAAGGGAGGGGACTGAGAAGGGATAATCCAAACCTTTTCAGGATTCATAAACCACTACTTTTCAATTTGGATAATAGACTTCTCTCTTGCAGTGACTTGATAAACTTCAGGGTTAACCGTAACTCGGGCTCTTTCTCCTTTCAGATTGTTCATCTCCAAGAACGAGCAACACCCAAACGGAAGGAAAATACATTGCACAAAATATTAAGAAAACTTCTTTTTTTAAAAAAAAATTCTTTGGAGAAGCTGATTTCCTTTGGCCAGCAGGAGAAAGTGGAGAAAATGAAGCCAAGTCTGCGACTTTTCTTAGCTGGTTTTCTGTTGTTGATTCTGCAGACAGGGCTTTGCTATGGGATAAAATGGATGTAAGTACCTGGATCTATCCCTGCATTTTTAATGTTTTTGTAGGAATTGCTGGTCTCTTACCTGTTTGTACAACTGCTGCTTGAGGCATGCTGTAAAGCTGTTTAAAGAGCAGAAAGCACTGCAGTTCTCCAGGCATTGATTGAGTTCAATGTGTGTACTAGGTGCTTATGCTAACAATGTCTCCATCTTCTTTCTAAAATATGCATGATTCAGGCTCATTTGGTTTTTTTTTTTTTTTTTCTCCTCATTGATACCGAGGGAAAGGCACACACTTGAATGCTCACATGAGCCACTTAATGAAGTTTCTAGCATTAGCTCCTGCTATGCTGGGAAACTTTCCCACTAGGACACCACTGGTTGTGCTGAGTAGGAATTGAGAGAAGTAGGGATGGCAGCTGAGATAATGCTGCCCATCTCCAACCACAGAGGATGCTTGACAGATAACACAGGTTTTTTGTAGACCTTTTAACCTTTGGATTTTGTGAAGGGTGTTAAAAATGAGGTGAGAAGGGGGAGGAGGGTGGAGAAATACCAGGGACTGCAGTCAAGTCAGGATTGAGTTTCCTTGGAGGTAATGTCACTGCAAAGTGAAAACAACGCTATCCCATTTCTTTGCTTAAGCAAGCAATCAGTTAGTTGCTTGCTGCAAAATAAACAAACAGGCCACTACAACACCAATCTGGTTTCATGCCCTTGATAAGTGATCTGTCTTTTCTACTTGGGTTTGGAGCTGGGCACAAAGCAAATAAGGAAATATGGGTTTGCCTCAAATGAGCATCTTTGGTAGAAGAAAAGGCACAATAATATGCAGTGCCAGGAAGACTCTGTAGGGTTAGGATTTTTGGGTTAGGTGGTGAAACTTTGACAAGAGTTTCCTGTTTTGTTACTCCTTCCGCAACAGACTTCATGCTATGCTATGTCTAATTCTCTCACTCTGCTGTTCCAATCATTGTCATTTGAAGCTCCACTCATGCCACCTTTTATAAAGGCTTAAATTGGATATCTGCAAGACGATGATATCATGTTGGAGACAGTGTTTTTACCGCCCATCATGTAGTCAGGGAAGAGAAGAGCTTCCAGATGGCAATTCATCTTCTCCAAACAGAGACATACAACAGAAATGCTAAGTGATAGCCACTGGTGATGCTGTGTACTGCGGGGAGCTGCTAGAGATGACACATCTGCCTTTTATATCCATAAAGAGAAGCATAGTGAATCTCTCCATAGGGTGTTTAAATGCACATGGTCAGGTGGGAGGAATAGTCACCTACTTTAGGGCATCTTTCAAGGTGCCACGCTTGCCTATGGCAGGAAGGTAGGAACTAGGTGACTTTTAAGGTTTCTTCCACCCCAAACCCTTCCATAATCTTTCATTTGCTGTCTCCATACTCTAAGGATCACCTTGGAAGTAGAGGAGGGTAAGGATCTGGTGTGCTCTTCACTGCCTTGTAGCAGTCAGCAGAGCTCAACTGCATAACTCAGCTGTTTCTGTCCACCAGCTTCCTCCAGTATTTAGGCTCCCAGCTATGCCTATATCCAGTGCCAGGAAAGGCAGGCATCTCCTTTTCTACAGGACATTTAGCAACATGTCCAGGGGACTCCTTAGCGTTTATTTCTATGCAGCACAGAAATAAAGCTGCTTTGTGGCACCCTGATCCAGCAGGGCTTTTATGTGTAGAACCGCGACTGACTGGAAGGACTTGCCCATGTGCTTGGCATTGGTGCCCCACTTGGGCAAGGTGCTTCATCATGAGTGAAGGGCTTGGGTTCCCCTGGAGGGCAGGGATGAGATGAGCTCCAGAGGGGGCGTGATAGTATAGTGACAAGGCACAGACATGAAAAAATGCTGTGAGGCAGGGCAAGGTCCCTAATATCTTTGCTGTTAAAAGCAGCCTCTTGGCTGCTAAGTGGTTAAACTGCAAGGGTGGCTTTCAGGGATGAGTGGGGACAGAAGTAGTTGGAGGCAAGACACCACAGTTCTGCTCCTCCCTTTCCCAGCAGACATATCCCTCCTATCAAAAAGTGAGTGGGAAAGATGAAAGCTGGGATTAGAGTGGTATTTGAAGCATGAACAGCATGCAGATGCACCACTAAGCTCCCCTCACACCTGTTTAAAACCTGGCAGAGACCTGCACTCCCTGTCCACAGCAGCTTGTAACTGGGATGCTGGCAGCTGGGTTTTCACAAAATTATGTTTGGTTTTTCTTTCATTTGCTGTTTCTCCTCATTTCTTCACCCTTATTTTCCTATGGAAACACAGGCTAATTTTCCCTGCTCCCCATCATTCCTTTTCCTTGGGGCTCAGGGACTGTCCTTAGAAATTGCATGGGTAACTTCTTGGCAAACAGAGTACCAAATACTGAGTAATACCTCAGACCTGCTTATCCCAGCCCTGGACTCGTATTCTGGGTGCTGTGCAATTGAAATCTGCTCCTTCCTTCTCTTACTCATGAACCGAGAGGTGGGGAAAAAGGATGGGATGAAGAAGGAGGGTGTGCTATGTGATGTTTTCAGTTGTGGGCTTTTCTCAGCAGTCTGCCCACTGCATCATTTTTGTAGGCACAGTGCCAGAGGCAAGCTTCAAAGAGGATTTGTGAGTGGAAGAGAGAGATAAGGAGGTGGGTTTCACCAGCCTGGAGATGAGGGAGTGACTGATATGAGAGGTGATAGGGATTTAATTTTGATTCAGTGTGTGATGTAATTGCAGGGGGAGGGGAAGAAGAAAAACACATTTTTTCAGCCATTTACGACTTCTTAGTAACACAAATATGCCCTGAAAATGGGTAAAAGTGGGGAGAAGGTAAAAAAAGGAATTATTTATTTTATTTTACTTGGCTTATTTTTGTGAGTTCTGTGGTCCAGATTCCCTGTTGTTGGAAGTTGGTGCTGAGCCCCACCAAACTTCCAGCATGGCGTGTGGACAGTCAGCATCTGGTATACGTGCTCTTGTTCTTGTACACATTTCCCGAGAGAAATTTCGTATCTCGTGCTCTTTCATCTGAGCTCCAGGGAACTACTCAGGTTTAAAGCCGTGGCTCCCGATCTTCGCTGGCTCAGGATTGTTGTGAAGATGCAGCCTTTCTCATCAATGTATTCCCTGCATCTTAGTTTTGCAAACACTTTACCATCCTTAGAACAAAGCAGGTATGTGGGGAGGTTACATCACTTGTCACAGTGCCTGGGAAGGTGAGGCAGCCTTTGGTTTCCATCAGAGATGTCTTAGGGCCTATGCATCTAGCAATTCTATCACTTTCCCCATCTGCTTTTGCAATCCATTTAGCTTTCCCAGGAGAGCTTGGGTTTGACCAAGCAGGTGCTGAAGCAACTTATTTGGGTAGAACTGAAAAACAGATGAGTGCTAGAGGGAGCTGTAGCCAGATGTGCATGCCCCAAAGGTCTGCAGATGTTGGGATATGCAGGCACAGAGTAGCTTCTGAGGCACTTCTGACTCCACAGGGGCTGGCATCTCCTCTGTCCCTCTGTATGGAATGTCCCCTTCAACGTGGTTGTAAGTAAGCCAAACATAGCAAGTGATTTGGTTGGTGGGTGGGCGCTTTTTTTTTTTTTTTTTTGGGGGGGGTGGGGGGGTGGGTTTGTGTTTTTTTGAGGGTTTTTTTTTTTTTTTTTTTTGTTGTTGTTTTTTTTTTTATGGCTTGCAGTATATGCTCAAGACAGCAAGTGCTGGCATTAGGAATACTATCATTTTTAGATGGAGCTTGGTCACTTTGGGAAGTCTATTGAGGTGACCTAATCATGTCTTGTGCTCTGGAGCAATCCCCAGCTGAGCCCCATTCCCAGCTAATGCTGCACAATTCCTATGGTTAAATTGCAGCCCTTCAGAAGCAACAGGCAGCTTTACCACACCTTTTGGTGAACACAGGATGTCCCCTAGCCCACCAACCTTGAGCAGCCCTTCTGCAGCCAGCAAAAAGCAGGGGAGAAAATGGAAAGATTTTGTGCTTCCTGGCAGCTCCTCCTTCTCTCCTTCAGTCACTAGTGGGAGGGAGCTGGGACTTGGAGACACGGGCGCCTGTGAGGAGACTGCCTGGCAAGGGACTGCTGGATGAGCTGCTATGAAAGAACTGCAGGATGGGGCTGGCAGAAGGGGAGTAGGATGGGGGTGAGGAAAGGGGGGTACCATGTCTTTGAAGTTTGCTCCTCACTCCATAGGCAGCTCAGGAAAAGTTGACAAAGCCCCATGGCCTTCCTTGGCACTCAGTGAGCCAACTCACTGCTGGCATTGACTTCAGTCAAGCTTGGGCTTGAAGTCAACAGCCTTGTGCCCACTACTGCCAGCACTGAATTTGGCACCATATCTGAAAACAGCTCTTATTTTAAGCTTTTAGTTCAGGGTTGGTTTCCCCACACACATACTTCTCTCCCTTTTTTTTTTTTTTTCTTTTTTTTTAACCACATAAATCCTACTTCTCTGTTTGAAAAGCCCTTGCAGAACCAGGGGAAGCATTTACCAGGGGATGTAGTGTCTTTCCCAGGACTTTTGTTCCCCAGACTGGAACTGATGCAGGGCAGGGTGGCAGGGGCATGGGCTGCCTCTGACTACCAGGAGCTTAGACAAGGTTATTGTAACATCCCTGCAATCCTTTTCTAGATGAAAACCTGGGAGAATGAGGCTCCTGCAGATTAAAAACCTTCAATGAGATCAAATACAAAAAGAACCCTCACTCTCTGCCTCTCTTTATTAATGTTTACCGCACACTTCACTCTCCACAGCCATGTAATTTTGTCTAAGTCTTTTTGTGTCACCCACATCCCTACAAGACTAAGGGGTTTGGGAATAGGCATTAAAAAGAAAGTCTTTTCAGAATGCAAAGCTAGTAATTTGGAGCAGAAGTTCATGGTTTCACCAGCAGTCCCTTTGTGAGACTTTCTCACATCATGTCACACAAGGGAGGGTGGGGAGATACCTCCAGAGAGAAGATTCTTCCACCCTTCAAGGGTGTTTTAGAGGACACCAATGCTTTGCTGCACAATTAAAGGAGTTTTTCTCCCTTTGACTTGACTGGGAGCAGTGTCCTACTCACAGGGTACCTTTTAAACCAAATAATATATGACTTTCACTGATACCTGCTGAGATCTGAAGGTGCTTCCTCCTCACCTGCAGTTCCTATGAATAGTCCTCTCCTGGGGCCCAGACAAGTAGGAATGGGCCCATACCTCTCAAAGGACCTAACACTAATTAGTTATTAATGCAGAGCATTAAAGTTTTCAAATGAAATTTAATAACTGCATGAGATAATTAAGAGTCTTGATGTCATGATCCATCTATGCATATTTCCTCTGTAATTATGTTCATAGTTTTCTGTCAGTATCCACAACTTCAGCTGAAAGACCTGCTGTGTTATATATAGATCAGGAGATGTTTGGGTTTGGTCTTATTTGATCCATCCCTTTAAATAACATGTATCTTTTAAAAAACCTGAAACAACCACCACTTGGTTTTCTGGAGAATGAAGGACGGGGCAGGAGAATTAAGTGAGAAGAGCACAATGTTATCAGGGGGAAACAGTGAAAACCAGCATTTCTGGGGTGCAAGCAGGTAAAATCCCCTTTTCAGATGAAGGGTGTGAGTCCACAGAAAGACGTTTATCAGGGATTTTTTTTTCCCCAGGTTGAGGAATGAAGGATGTTCTTCTAATCATGTCCCTGAGGGCTGGATTTTCAGGCTGGCTATGCCCCATTGGCTCCAGTTTCCCTCCCAGTGTTGATGATCGGTGGTGACTGGGTGAAGATAGGCGAGAGACCCACCACCAAATCCTACCATGGACCAGCCTCTCCTGGGGGGAGGTTTTTCTTTCCACGAGTGGATGTTGTTTCACAATAATGTTATTGCGAGCAGTGGGTGTCCATCCCCTGATGCTGCCAGAATTTAGGAAGCAGGGAGGGGTGGTGCATTTCCACAGGGAGAGTGACATGGAGTGGAGAAGATATTCTTAAATGTAGGACAGAGACTGGGCAAACCTAGGTTGTCAGGGCATGGACTAGATGACCTAATGGACCTCTTACATTCCTAATCTGTGATTTACAAATGCACTTTTCAGTCTCAGCAAGTGACTACAGTAACTGAGTTTTCTTTTCCATTACCTTTCAATTTTTCCTCCTGATGCTTGGAGATGTTTCCAGTTATAGGTTCTCATAAGCAAAGACATGAAGTTCAGGCCTGGGAGATGCTCAGAAAACACCTTCCTGCATCATGCAGTTTTATTCTTGGTAGACTCCATGGAGCTCAGCTCATTCTATGAGAAACAGCCATTGCTGCCATTTACTACTTCTCACCAATCGGAAGGTATTTTCCCTCTTCCATGAAGCAAATGGTTTTCTTGTTGCATTATAAAACTGCTTCTTTAATGGTGATTGCTTCAAGCCATCTGTAATAATATAATCTTGTTGCATCACATTCCATTTTTTCATACTGAAGATGAGTTTGGTCTGAATTCTGCTTTCGTCCCTACCTATAGGTGATTATTTGTGACTTGTCTGTAATGGTGAGATAGAGGTACCTCAATGTAGCCTTCCAGGTCCTTTAAAGAGGCTGAAGACCTGTATAAAGGATCAGAAAATGTGTTGTAGGACTTAGGAGACATATGCATCCTTCTGGAGGACCAGCTAAAATGTTCCAAGACCTCTCAAGTGCCACCAGACATGTTTGGTTAGAAAACTGAGTTGCTGCCGCCTCATAGTACAGCCTCTCTCAGAGACTTGGAATGTTCCTCATTTGCCTGAAGCTCAGGCTGTAAAGTTCTCTCACTGATCCTGCCTGCTTCCCTTGCTGCTGGGACATGTTGTGCTGGAGTATTTATCATTTATACTCTATTACTGATGAGCTGCTTTGGCCTCTTGCCTGATTTGTGTTTCAGCTCATTCCTGGGAGTTGCTGATAGGCTTTCTGGGATAAGTTTTCACAGATTCCTGGTGTCAAGTGCTATTGGACATACTTCATTCAGCTCTGTGCTTATACCATTCAGATGTCTGTGCCCCTGCTCGGTGTCTGGGTTTCCTGTACAGAACAGAAAATGAGCACTTCTAAGTCATGGTGGTATCTTGCCATAGGTCTCAAAAGCGTAAGAGGCCATCTGCTTCCTAGATGTGGCTTTTTGCTTTCCATGAGCTAAAGAAGGATCCTGAAGGACTACTGTGAGGTCCACGCTGTAGAGGTTTGCAGTCAGGTGACAGTCATACTGTTCAGAGACTCATGTCTCTACCTTCAAGGACGTGATCTCTCTGAGGTAACTGATCACCCAGTATATCACCAACAACTTTTTCTCCACCAGCTCAGGTTCACGTCTAAGGCAGGATGAGTTGCCTTCTGGAGGGGCCCCTCTCCAAACAGGGAACATTGCATGAAACCAGTGTGTATAGGACCAAGATGAACTGCAGGGCAGAATTTATGATGATTAAATCATAGAACCGTTTAAGTTGGAAAATACCTCTACGATCATTGAGTCCAACCAATAACTTAACACTGCCAAGCCCACCGCTTTTTCCTTTCCCTTGAAATTCACTGGTGATGACTTCTGCTTGCAGTATGCTTAACAGACCCCTTAAATACATGTATGAAGTATATATTTATATAACTAGCAGAGTGGTTGTTTCCCTTCCAAGTTTGCCACTGATTATTAGTGCCAGAAATGCCAAACTCCAGTCACATGGGAATTTGTCAGTGCGGGCCTATTCATCCCCAGCAAGGATTTAATACCTCCAGTTTTGGTTAGGGATCAATTTTAGTTCTGTTTCCATCTCATTTAATTTCTGAAGAATGTGGATGTTACAGTAAAAAAGTGAAATGCACCCCAAAATATCTTTGCTAATAAGCCAAACTAACCAAGATGGCTTGGAATGAATATGAAAGCCAACACATTTAACAAGGAGAGAAGGAAATATGTGTTAAAATTGTGTTGCCAGGATCAGATGCCATCAGATTAATAATGCAGCCAGCTAGAAAAGTTGTTTTATGGGAATGAAAAACTTTTATGACTACCCTAATAAAGCCATAAACATACAAAGAGAGTTACACACCAAGCTTCTACTGATGTGGGTGCTCAGGGAAGAAGAGTACAGCCCTGTAAGATGCGTGTCAGTATTTGTTCTTTTTTTAACCAGGAAATGTTGGCA
This sequence comes from Hirundo rustica, assembly GCF_015227805.2. Classification (NCBI taxonomy): domain Eukaryota; kingdom Metazoa; phylum Chordata; class Aves; order Passeriformes; family Hirundinidae; genus Hirundo; species Hirundo rustica. Next base: position 16,190,777 of record NC_053451.1, on the reverse strand, counting down.
ATTGGGCAGTAGAAGCACCACCATCCACTGTGGGATGTTGCTCTTTTCTTCTGTGATAATATATTTGCTAGTATTCATGCATCCTGTCTGATTTGACTGTGGTACTCTCTCTGCACGTATTCCCACTGAGCTTTTGCACTACGGCTTTTGGACACCAGAGAAACAGGCTTATCTATGTGCAACAGTGATTGAATCAGTGGAGGCTCTTGGCATTAACTCTAAGTGAAAGCATATGTTTTGCAAATTTGGTGATTTTTTTTTCCCTAGGCCTTGCAGGGGATTTTCTCTGTAATTAATGACATGACATTTAGCATAATCCTTTGAGAGTGTGTGAGACAGATGCTGAATACAAAATACTGATAACACCAATGTTGCTTTTTTTTCCCAAATGCCACAGTCTTGGAGGATCCAGATTTCTTTTATCATGGAACTGATGGGTCATTTTTCACTCTGTTGGGAGGTCTGTGCTCTTCATTCTTCAGCAAACAACCTTCCCCACAGGATTTACACATCCAGTTGACTTGACATACATCCCTGGAGTTTTGTGCAGAGTCCCCTCAATAACAAAGAGAATCACACGCTGCTAAAGGCTGCTTCTTCCCACCTTCCTTAAATGCCTACTTTATATGAGATAAATCACTCTTCATAGTTGCTCATCTTTCTCACCAGCTTTTTCTAGGCACCTATTTACAGAAAGCTTTAATTAAGTCAGGTAACCATAGGTGACTGGAACGTGTTTTAACGCTTTTTTGCATGTGCTTGTCTCCTCAGAGCGCTGTCCAAGACTCCTTTGGCTTTGGCTCTGAATCAAACCCAGCACTGTAAGCAGCTTGAAGGCTTGGTGGTTTCTCAGGTGCAGCTGTGCCGCAGTAACCTGGAGCTGATGCAGACCATCATTCAGGCAGCGCAGGAAGTGACAAAGACCTGCCGTAAAACTTTTTCGGACATGCGGTGGAACTGCTCTTCAATAGAGCTGGCTCCTAACTACCTGCTGGACTTAGAGAGAGGTAAACAGCACTGCTGGCTCATTTGAGACTGGAGTCCCGACAGTGTGTGGTGTTTGTTGGTTTTTTTTGTTTGTTGGTTTGTTTGTTTTTGTGTTTTTTTTTTTTTTTTTTTTTTTTTTTTTGTGTGTGTGTGTGCTGGACATAGGAAGGGTATTGCTCCTGGGAGGCCATGTGGGGACTACAGAGCCTCCTTGTCCTGTTCTCTGAGACCATGTTCATCATTACAGTGCCAGTCATGCCCAGCGGCTCTTGGACATGGTCTTCCACAGCTCTTACAAGGCAGACCACCATTCTGGTCTACTCATCCCACCGGGAGTTGTGGGATGAGTACAGGAGCAAAAGGAGGCAGGAGAGTCCACAGAAGGGCTTATTCACATGCTCCAAGAGCAAATCGCACCACAATGAACAAGATGCCTAAATCCATGTGTCTTATGTTGAAGAGTTGACTTAGGAGATGTGCTCCAAGCTAGTGGTGCCATGGGACATCTCAGCTGCAGTGAGCTGGTGTGTTGGCTGCTCTGTGGGACGTGGACTGTGTGAGTCTCTTTTTGGGGAACATTTATCTGGCCCAGGAGACTGAGCTGAAGTTCTTCTCCCTTTCAGGCACAAGGGAGTCAGCATTTGTGTATGCCCTCTCTGCTGCTGCCATCAGCCACACCATTGCCAGAGCCTGCACCACCGGGGACCTCCCTGGCTGTTCCTGTGGTCCCATCCCAGGTGAGACACCTGGACCTGGGTATCGATGGGGAGGATGTGCAGACAACCTCAACTATGGTCTTATCATGGGGTCCAAATTTTCAGATGCTCCCATGAAGATGAAAAAATCAGGATCACAAGCCAATAAACTGATGCATCTGCACAACAGTGAAGTAGGGAGACAGGTAACAAATCCACACGAGTTATTATACTTGTTACCATCATCTGTAGCATTGGTCACTCGGTGAGGTTCAGTGTCTCAATCAGCTAGCAAAAGGAGCACATTTCTCCTGGATTGCTCTCAACTCCTTTGGCCTGCTGAAAAGGGTGGCTGTATAACTCACCCTGTGACTCAGAAAGTCCCAAATGTGATTATCAGTCCTGTTTAACCGTGAGTGGGATGTCTCACTGCCGCCTGTTGCACAGCCAAGGTTGGCTCTGGCTTGCCTATCCCAGGAGGTGTGGTGGGGATAGGTCCCATCGTGCTCTGCCAAGGGCACTGCTCGGGTGGAGTGCTATGTCAACGTGGAGAATTATCATCTGCCAGATGCATCCAGCAGCAGTTGCCCGCAGCCAGGAGGGAAGATTTTTTTATTTTTTTTTTTCCCCTTTCACACTGCTATGCTAGTGGTTATTCTTGTGTCTGGCATAAGCTGCTTTTAACAGCTTGAATCCAGTGGAGGGATAATATTTACCATGTGCAGTGCCTGGTGTGCACTGATGTGCAAATCCCTATAGCAGCCCTCCATGCAGCTGCAGAAATGGATTTTGGGGGGGGCGGGGGGTAGGGATGGGGAAGGGGACAGGATATAAAACTGACCCCTGCACCCATCTCTGGACCTCCAGTGGTTCCATAGGCTGCTCCTACTGCACTTGGTCCTTCCAGGGATGCCTGTGCAGGCAAACTTGGAGCATGCTGAGCTCATTGGGAGCTTGCTGTGTAGCTACAGGCGAAGTCTACCTTTGCAGAGCACAAACATGCTAAAATTTCCCTCCCTGCCTTTTTTTTTTTTTTTTTTTTTCCTCCCTACTATTCCTGCAGTATTTGGTTTGTTTGCTTGGGGTTTGGGATCTTTGTTACATTTTATTTTATTTTTGTAATGTCTTGAGGTCTTTTTCTATTGCAAAGGGCAAATTTTTGTTTGGGACATGGTGTTGCTATGGTGGGTGCATTCAGCCCCTCCTGGCAGCATCCTGCCATGTTCCATCGAAATGAGAATACTGCAGAATCAAAGTAAAAGGCTATTTTGGCCCTATGACCAGCAGAAAGGGAGGGTGAGATTGCACTGAATTCAACAAAACCATTACATCTCTCTTACCAAAGCTGCTGGAGGTTGAAATTGATGTTAATTATCTATTTATAAAATGCTTTGATATACATCTCCTCAGGAATTTAGAGGGTGGAAATGCAGCCCAGTATAGATATCTGATCAAAATTCAAAACAGTCTTCTGTCTTCTGGCTGCAAAGGAGCCTTTCTAAAAGTAGTCCTGGACTGATAGCGATCATCAAAGGGTTGTAGGATCTCATTCGTTTTGCAAAGTAGCTACTCTAGACTGTCTGTGCAGAAATGAGAACAGCAGTACTTTTCTCTAGCCGTTCCTGCTAAGGAAGTACCTTCATTAGCAAGCTTGTGGGATGTTTGGCTGTAAGACAAGGGCATTTCCTAACTCCCGCATTCCTTTTTGCAGGTCTTGAAAGCCTCTCTTGAAATGAAATGTAAGTGCCATGGAGTTTCTGGGTCATGCTCTATCAAGACCTGTTGGAAAGGCCTTCAAGAACTGCGAGACATTGCACTGGACCTCAAAACCAAATATTTATCTGCCACCAAGGTTGTTCACCGGCCCATGGGCACACGCAAATACCTTGTGCCGAAGGATATTGATATCAGGCCAGTCAAAGAGACAGAGCTGATTTACCTGCAGAGCTCACCTGATTTCTGCATGAAGAATGAAAAAGTGGGGTCACATGGGACCCAGGACAGGTGAGGACTTCTGCAGTGGGTGCTCACTGTACTCTGACCCCAAAGAGGAAAGGGCAAGAGGGGAACATATATGAATAAGGGGCAATTGAGGAGGTGACATGTAAAACATAGGTGCATGTAAAACATATCTTTAACGTACGATACGCATAACCCTGTTAATGATGGCTGTAGCTAAGACAGGGCTTGCTGACACATTTTCCATTACAAAGTCAGGCACAAGATACATTTCAAAATTCCCCAGGAAACTCACCTCCACAGGAACATGTAAGGATCAAGCAGCTGCTTTTTATACTGTGTTGAGTTTCCATCATTTCTTGCAGCCACTGCTGATTAGAAGAGATGTTACTCTAAGGCTCCCTTAAGCAGGCAAATGTGAACCCAGTCAGAATCAGCATTCATAGACTGCCTTAAAAAAAACCCTAACTACGAAGATTATATTTATTTGTTTTCTTCTACTGCATGTGTTTGTATTGCTTATGATTTAAGGTCATTATGGTCAAGCCCAGCCTCCACTGGGCAGCATACCGTCCCCTTTCACAGGCAGCAGGCATGCCTTTCTCTTCCCACCATCTGTTTAATTTCCTCCAAGACAGACTAATTCAACATTTCAACAATCTGAACATCTCTAGATGGGCAGACCCATCTGATCTCTCTAGAGCCGACCCATCAACAGCCAAAAAAGTGTATGTTTCCAGTATTTTCCTAATATTTGTTAGGTGGCTGCAATGGCTGGATTTCAACCTCTCTCTTTAGTTACTATCTTGCTGGCTTTCTTTAGATAGTTCTCAAAATTCTTCTCCGCTCTTTCTGCTATTCCATGGTGGAGGCTCAGGCAAGTGGCAAGGAGTATGTGCCTGGCCTTTTTTTGGGATGCCTTCATTTTGATGTAGTGGTATTTGGACCATTATGGTTCAATGGGGAGAAGACTTTGCTGAAATGAAATGACCCAAATGCATGCAAGATAAACAATATATGCATGTGGAGATGTGGCAGCTGGAGACATGGGTTAGTGGTAGGCTTGGCAGTGTTGTGGACTTGATGATTTTAGAGGGTTTTTACAGCCTAAATGCTTCTGTGATTCTGCATCAGCATTTAACTGGTGGAGCCTATCAGCAGATAAGACAGCTGAGTGAGACAAGAGTGTCTTTTTTGTCCCCTGACATTTTATGACGGTTAATGTCCTGTGTCCTCTGACATCAGTGGCTGGACTTCTCTACAACAGCACTTCTCCAACAGCTCTGTGGTGGGAACACCAGGCTGACCTTTACTGCCAGTTCAGCAGTGGAGCATTAATTATCAAGTGAAGATGTTTACGAGTCATTGAGAACAGCAGTAAAAAACATGTATTGAGACTGGTTTCCGAAGGAAAGTGTCATCTGAGTGGAAGTGAAGTTTTTGTGGATTAGTACGGATTTTGACATATTTGTGCCTTGAAAAAGACCTCTTTGTTGTGCCTTTCTGTTTTGCAAGGAAAAAAAAATGGTGATGATTATTTGGAAATTAGTTTTATAGGAATTGCATCAAATGAGCAGGTTGTGTAAAAACAAAGTTGAATTCATTACAGATTTGCCAAGTAAAACATTTTCCATGAGCTGAAATCCTTTCTAGGGACAGGGAGGTGTGACTTCTTCCTCTAATCTTATTTTACAGGAGATTTCAACTTTTTATCCCAACTAGGGATGAAAAATATGTCAAGGTCCTGAATGACTTTTTTTGTTTTCCTTCTGAGGAAAGGAAAATGTGTACTGCAGGCATCCATTTATCCTGAGCTGGACGACAGCCATGACTGTGAACCTGCCAGCCAAGGGTCCACAGGAAGTGAGATTGAGTGAGGATTTAGAAAACCAAGATATTAAGGCAGGAGGGGATGACTTTCAAAAGGAACTTGTCAAAAAATACTCCTCATTCTCATATACGGAAGATGGTGCTGGCCATGGGAGGGGAGGAGGGTGAGAGAGTCCTGTGCTGACCTTCAGGCATCACTCAAGCCAAGTTTTAAGGTCACGTGTAGCTGGGCTTGTTTTCATTACAGTCCATCTGCAGCCTCTTGAGAAGATACCTGGTGTCTCAAAATCAGCATGTGTGATACAAGTCATAGCAACTCCTTTCCTGAACTAAATTAATAGAGGAAATAAATGTAAAATACACACAGTGTGGGTGAAGATTTGTCCATGCTTCCTGGGGGGAGCAGGGAAAGGGAGGGGATCTTCCCCAGCCTCCTCCTCCCATGGATGCCTTTTTCTCTTTGCGATTTTTCTCTTGTGAAGAGGGTGCCTAAATGCATTTTAAATGTGGTGGTTCTGTTCCAGCCTGCTGCAGGGCTGCAGAGATAGTGCCTAGTGACACGGATAAGGTAGAAGGAGTACAAAAGGAATGCTGTTAGAGAGAGGGCATGGCAAAATGTGGTTCATGCTTACTCCGGAAAGATGTAAAAATACTCACATGGGCATAACTCAAACAGGTTTTTATTTAATGAGTCATGTCCTGGAGGTATTTGAATATTTTATCTTTATGCACATCAAAATTTTCTGGAGGTAGGTCCTGCTGTTTCCAAGTAGTCTAAATTTTAAGGTCAGTCATGGCAGTTTTTGAAGTCAAAAAGATTGCTGTTGTTTTTGTTGTTGTTGTGGTGGTGGTCTCTCACTTGATCTACTCTCTCTTCAGCCACCTTCCCATTTCCTTTCTGGCCTTTTTCTGGGTGCAGAGGTCAGTCCATGCCTAGGTTGTTACAGTGCAGTCCCCTATGTCCACAGCCCAGGAGACTTTGATTGGGCATCTTCAGTGTTTTTCAGCCCTGGTTTCTGCCTCCAAAGAGATTTGGAGGGAGGACTATGCCATTAACACACCCTTTTCCTGTTCCTTGATTAAAATATTCACATTGATGTGTTTTTTTTTTTTTTTTTTTTTTTTTTTTTTTGTGACAAAAAATGAGCAGTTTTGCAGCATATCCAGGGAAAGTCCTTTTCCTCCTCCCACTCTCTAAGGTCTGTTTCTTGCTCATAGCATGCTGGAAACAGGACAGAGGTTGATGGTAAAGTTGCAACACTTTGGATGTGTTGGATTTTGCTGTACGCTGCAGGAAACAATCCTGCTCTGCCAGGTGGGTGGAAGGGATAATCTAACTGGTGATCCCTCTAATGTGAGGGTTCACATTATGTAGACTTATTGTGTGCTTTTCAGGCAGGAAAGGGAATTACTTTGCAGATGAACCATATGAAAATCCACTCAGAAAATGAGCCCCCAGTTACTCAAAAGCCTTTTAGAGTCTTTCCTCAAAGGATTTAAAAGCCTTCTTCAGAACAAGCCTGAAACATTTTCTAAGACACTTTGGACTTTCTTACTTTGTTGAAATTTAGAAACAGTTTGGAAATCTGCATGACTCCAAGTGCTCAGGGTATATCCAGATTTCAAAGTCAGGGAATTAAGCTCTGCTGAAAAGCTGACTAAGGAGCTGATTTTTGCAACTGGTGTCGAAGTCTCCTGCAAGAGAGACTTACTGCCACATTGACTCCAGCCAGACTCTGTGTATTTATATACCACCATCACACTTTCATAACCAGTTAAAAATGATCTGGAGAAAAGGCTGAAGAAGTGATCTACAAAGCTGCAAGTAAAACTTCCAGTACAACAAATCAATCACTGGGGAAAATGTAAATACTCCCCTTCTCTGAGATTTCTTGGACGAAAGCACTTTTTCGTCCTTTAATGAAGTAGTTCAGTTGCTCCTGCCTGAAAGAATCAGATTATAAAATTGAGATCTCTTTTGTGAGAAAAGAAGCAAAAATATGAATCTTCCTTATAAGTGGAGTGCAATATATTGTGTTTCAAAGGCTGTTAAGACTCCTTAATGAATCCAACGAAAGGGAAATTCTGCCATGTACTAAGCCTTGCAGAGATAACAGAGCTGTTTATTACTGTTCTTTCCCAGAGCAGTCTTGGAATCAAGCTGAATGTGGGAAGGAGCTCTCTTAGGCTGCAGAAATCAGGCCACAACAAACAAGGTGCTGCAGCTTAGCTGGATTGATCAGGCATCATTTCTCAGTTGACTCACTGTGGCAAGGAATGTCGCCACTCTCTGGTGGCTGCTCCTTGCTCACAGATACTTTCTTCACTGCAATATAAAACATTTGTCACAAATGTCTTAGGCTGGTATGCTTTCTTGGATATGAACATACATGAAGCTGGCTGAGCATGCATCTGTTGCTAGGTTTTCAGGGTTCGGTGGCAGCCCTTGATAACACTTCTTTCCTGCTATCCCAAGAATATGCTTTGCATTGTGTGATAGTGTGGAGATTGTTCAGCCTGTGGAAGAGAAGGCTCTGGAGACCTTAAAGCCCTTTCCTGTCCCAAAAGGGGCTCTGAGAGAGCTGGAGAGGGACTTTGGAAAAGTGCCTGGAATGACAGGACAAGGTGGAATGGCCTTCCACTGCTAGAGAACAGGGTTAGATGGGATATTGGGAAGAAATTCTTCCTGGTGAGGGTGTTCACAGGAATAGGTTGTTTTAAAGGAGTTGTGGCTGCCCCATCCCTGGAAGTGATCCAGGCCATACTGGATGGGGCTTGGGACAACCAGTGGAAAGTGTCCCTACTCCTGGCATGGGCGTTGGAACAGGCTGATCTTGGACTAGGCTGTCCCCCTGTACCGAGCACGGGTGAGGCTGCACCTTGAGTGCCATGTTAGTGTTGTTCCCCTTTCTCCAAGGCAGACACTGAGGTGTGGAGTGTGTCCAGAGAAGGGCTGTTTGAGGGGTCTGGAATATAAGTCCTATGAGGAGTGGCTGAGAGTACTGGCATTGTTGAGTCTGGAGAAAATGATGTTCAGGGGAGACCTTATCACACTCGACAACTCCCTGAAAGGAGATCATAATCAGGCTGTGGTTGGTCTCTTCTCCCAGGAAACCAGCAACAGGAAAAAGGAAATAACTTCAACTTGTGCTGAGGGAGATTCAGGTTCGAGATTAAAAATATTTTCTTCAGTGATAGATGTGTTAAGCATTGAAACAGGCTCCCCAGGGAAGTCATCAGCCCTGGAAGTGTTTAAAAAATGAGTGAATGTGTCACTTCATGATACGGTTTAGTGGGCTTGGTGATACTGAGTCCAGGGTAGGACTTTATGACCTTGGAGGTTATTCCTGACCTTGAAGATTCTATTCTATGATCTCCAAGGTTCCCTCCCAACCCAACCCACTCTGTGATTCTTTGTTTATGTAGGCAATGAAATTTTTTAGCAGAAGCACTCATATGTAGCTGGGGAAGAGTAGTAGTTATGGGTAGACAAGAGCATTTGTTGTTTGTTTTTTGTTACAGCTTCTTTTGTTTTCTGTTAGTGATGGCACAGGATGAGTTTTGAGTAACTTATAATGTGTTCTCAATTTTTGGAACAGTTATCGGAGGTGCTACCCTTTATTTGATGGGATCCGACAAATTCTGAATAAGAAATAGCAAATAATGCTTTTGTGAGTGTCCCAGAAGAACTGGAGGAAACCTCCTCTAACTAAAGGTGTCCTTGTACATAGCAGGAGGGCAGGTGTACCAGATGGCCCTTCATGACGTTCGTTCCAACATCTTGATGTTCCTTCCAACCTGTTCTACGATTTTATGAAAGTCAGAAAAACATTAGCTTTCTGTTCCTCCCACCTTATTTGGGTGTTATTCCTTCTTTCCCAGGGCAACATGCTTGCATCTGGTGCCCATTTCAGTAATTAGGCCAGCTGTGGTTTTTTTTTTTTTTTTTTTTTTTTTTTTTTTTTTTTTGTTATCTTAGTTAATATGTGGGGAAAATTGAATTCTTTCTACTTTGAGAGACCTGAATTTGATCATAAAGTTTTCTGAACAGGTTTGTGATTAATAAATTTAATTGGGAAAAGAATAATTTCACACAGTAAAATTGCAATGGATAACAAAACTAGCTCCCTTAAACATATCTAGTCCCTCTGCAACCAAATGGCATTTGAGTTAGAGAAAATTGGGTCTGGGAATGATTTTCCATAGATCTTGATCTTTTCAGGAGTAATATTGAACTGACACCACTGGGATGTTACTGAAGACATTTCTCTACTCTGCTCTTAAAAGCAGTTTCCTTAAACAACCTCTTCCAGGGTTTTACTACCCTCAGTGTTAGGCTTTTTTAAATTGAAATTTAAACTAAACATAATCTAAAATAAAATTAATATTTTTTGTCCTCTTTCCTTGGCATATAAAGAAGATTTTTTTCTCTCTGCTTGTTGCAATAATCTTTTATAGAGGTTAAAAGATACCTCTTTTAACATACTTCTCTAAATCAGTTCCTTCATAGTTTTCTACTTTCTGAACTGCACCTCTGGCTCCCCTGGGAACATTTCCACATTTAGCTGGATCTTTCCCAAAGTCTGTTGCTTACTTTGCACCTTAATCCACTGTTACAAAATGTCCTCAACTCCTTCCCTAGCATTATCCCCAATTTTTTAAACTTACTCTCAACTCCTCATTACTAAATATAGAGGCTAGTTCCAGGATCTCTCTTGACATCTCACTGACATATGCTATTGATAATTCTTTCTCATACAGTTGTTTTAGTGTCAGTCTCCAGTCATTCTTTGTGCATGAGAATGCAATTTGAAAGTAGGTAAGATTCCTCCCTCGAAATCTTATATGGACCTTGATGTATTTTTAAGAATGTCCATTGTGTTATAATATATCCTGAGGGATTTGAGTTATTTTTCTCTTTCTTTCTTTTATATACTGCTGCATTACTTGACATTACTAGAGCAAGGGGCACCAAAGAAATAAAAAGGAATTTGATTTAAAAGAGAAAAAACATTACACCGTGGTACTGGGATTTGGGACTGCTGGAGTTCATGAAGGCTGATGGTTTCCCTCAGGTCAGAAAAGGCTGAGGGAATCACACAGCCAAGGGGATGAGGCGTCAAGGAAGGAACATCCCTTCTATCCATCCCTAAAGCAACAGCCCAGGTGCTAGCAGTGTATGAGAAAAAGGACTACAGAGAATGTTCAGATTCGTGTGTTACTCCTGTAACAGCATCTCCCTCATCTACTGGGAGATGCACTGGGCCAGGAAGGCAGTGGTTTGTGCCCCAGAATGACTTTTTCATGTTCTCATTTAAAAGTCCTTATCGATAGGATTGATGGAGTGAGGTTCCAGTGGGTAAGTCATCCCTGTCATCATATGTCATAATCATGGAATCAATTTGGATCCCAGGTGCCAGCTGTGCAACCAAAAAAGTTTGTATACTTCTATCTGCTGATGGGACAGAGTAAATAGGGATTCACAATGAAGTTGTGTGACATTGCTAAGTTGGACTTGATCAATCATAGAGGTTTTTTCCAACCAAAATAATTCTGTGATCTCCCCCTAGCTTTTAAAAGTAAAATCCCCACTCTCCATCTGAGGGAAGACTCTTAGACGTTCTGGGGCGTCCTTCACAACCTCTGCTGAGGAGCCACCCCCATGATGTATGGTATATTGCAGTGCTGCTGCAAATGAGGGCTGGAAAGGGGAGATTTTGGACAGCCATATGGAGCGGGATTTGTCCAGCCAGCACTGCTGACCTTCTCCCTTCATAAAGAAGAAAAAAGCACTGTGACAATGTGAAAGCCTGTTCTCGAGTCAGAACTTTGGCTGGGATTATGGCCAAAGCATAATTTCTCAGCAGTCTTCCAAGTGCTTCTAGAGGTTACAGTGTTGTGTTACGATGCAATCACCTGCCTTAGTGTTTTCTCTCCAAGGCTCAGGAGAAGGGCATTTCTCTGAGTTTCTGGAATGGTGCTGGACCAGGCCCAAAACAAATCAGATTGAACTTAACCCATCAGTGGGGAGCCTGGTGAGATCACAGATGTAGACTCTGAAACCCGATGTTCAGGGCAGCTTCTGAGGGTAAACTCTGGTCTTTGGAGTTCTTTGTCTTCCCCCACTGGCTGAGAAACTGCCTGCTTCATCTTGTTTAATGAAAAATTAATCTAATTCATATTCAGGCCTATGCTTTAAGACAGAAAACAAAATCACTGCCTAGTGGCATTGTCAGGAAAGTTTTCTAGCAGCCCATATATGTTTATGATGGGATCAAAACATTGTTTTGGCTATTCAACCCACCCATTCTGAACATCCCCATTTCCTGATATCAAACTGAGAAAAACTTGAGGATTTATTTAATAGGATTTTTCTTTTTTCCTTTCTTTGTTTCAGGCTGTGGGCAATGGGGAAGGTATATAGGAAGGCATATCTCCTACTAGATCCACTTTTTTTTTGTTTGTTTTGTTTTGTTGGGTGGGCTCTTTTTTTGCAAACCACAGAAGTGGATGGAGGGAAAGAGAGAATCCCAGGTCCCAATACAGCAGGTAGAAGAGTTTTGCTTCCTATTTGAATGGGGTAAATGTCACTGTTGTGTGCTTTGTATGTCTGGGGAGTGAATGTCCTCAGTGGTGAGCTGGAGTCAGAGTGGACCCCTATTCCTTTTCTTGGCCATTTTAGTGAGCTCCCAGCATGAAGTGACACAGATGAACTGTGCATCCCTTGCCACACTTCTGCAGATTCCCCATCCTCCCGAGGTGTACCTCCAGGAAACAACATTTCCATCCACTAGCAAAGCTGAGTAAGGTTGACAAATACCCTCCCCTCTTCTAATGTCAGCACACCTCTATTTGAACCTTTGCTCTGAATACTTAATGCATTTATTAATGCATTTATGAGGAGTCATTGGAGGTTTCTTGGGGAGGGGCCCCAGCTCCCAGGGGCACTAACAAGGCCTTTGGTTCAGCGTTAGGCAAACACATTCAGTGTGGCTGCACACTTCAGCTTTGGTAGAGGCTTTCAAGGGTGTGTAAATATTTACACGCACTCCTGAATGACAGTGAGTTGAGGGGGCCTTTAAACACTGAACCTGGAGAGGAATGCGAATCAGAATAACAAACGGGAGGCAGAAAAACTTAAAGAAGAGCAAGAACAAAATCTCAACGCTCCAGTAATCCCATAATTTTTCCTAAAGCATTACCACATGAACAATTCCTATAATTCTCAAGGATTTGTTTCCATCTGTTAACAGTTGCTTAGCTCAAGGCTCCGACTTATGCTCCTCTCTCCTCTTCCTGCCCCAAAGCAGCCTTAGAGTGTTTCCGTCCAAAACAGACACAAAATAGCCACACAGAATAAGATTTAGGAGAGATGTCAGCAATTACTCTACTCAGCAACCCACCTTTCTTACAGTAGTTTCAGAACTCCATCAAGTTCACAGCCCCATGGTGTTGGGTACATACCAAAAAAGTGCAAGCATCTGACCAAACATGAACACTTCCATCCTGGGCTGTCTTTACAGTCTGTGGAGAAATGCTGTCTCTAGGACATAGTTCATCTCATCCAAAATTCAGTGCCTGGTGCGTTTTCATGTCCAGTGAATATTGGACTATTTTAGGAAAAGGGAGAGATGGTTTTTGAGGACAGGTAATCATTGGTAATGGTAATCATTGGATCATTGAAAGAGATTCCTCAATTCAGGAGTTGCTTCTGAAAAGCTTGAGCCATTCACCGGCAAGCAGACAAAATGAGAGAACCCAACACAATAGTTGATTTATCCCACTGAGTCTGGATTTAATTAAAAGCAGAAGCAAAACAAGCAGCGAGAGTCTGTGTGATATTTGGTGACTTATCATCCTACCCTGTTCTCCTGCCACCCTTCCTGTTCCTGGGTCAGGACTCAGGGTGCTTTGGGGCCAACTGCCAAGCTGTTCATGCCATGTTGGGAGAGAATCAAAGGGAAAAAGGTGCATTGTCCAGCCCTGCTAGTATTGATGGTGATTTCCCTGATAGGATCAGTGGCTGCATAGTGGCTGTAACAGCCTGGTCAAGATTTTTCCCAGCCTGGAGATCCTTGGCATGGAACCTTTTCAAATACTCTCTGGCTGTAGGGTTCCTGCTTCACCCTTTTCAGGTTAGGTAGTGGTAGACAAATACCCGTGTTTGTTCTTTAGGGTGTCATCTTCTTCTAGCCCCTTTCAGACAGTTTTGGAGCTTGCCTGGGAACACAGATTGTTTGGAATGATTAGTTCTTGTTGTGGAGGTATCCCAACAGCTTTGCTTGTCTGCTCATGTGGGAGCAGCCTGGCCGAGCTGACAGCCTGGATGCTGCCAGGTTGGGAGAGTCACAACAGGAGTTTAATGTTATTTTGGGTGTCATAGCAGGTCCTGTGTTATCAGCCCAGGGCTTCCCCTGCCACCCTTGCAGGTGTAGGGGGCTGTTGGCTGGGTGCTCGCTGTGCTGGCTTCACCCAGTGCCTTGCAGCGCTGTCAGGTCCAGCAACACCACACGACAGTGGTTTGGGAATCCCTGCAGGAATTTTTCACTTGCTCACAGCATTTTCCTTCTTCCAGACAATGCAACAAGACTTCCAATGGGAGTGACAGCTGCGACTTGATGTGCTGTGGCAGAGGCTACAACCCCTACATGGACAAAGTGGTGGAGCGTTGCCACTGCAAATATCACTGGTGCTGCTACGTAACCTGTAAAAAGTGCGAGAGGACTGTCGAGAGATATGTGTGCAAATGAAAACTCTCCTCTGCCCATCTGGGAGCTGAGACAGCAGTGGCACCCCAGCACTATTCAGAGAAAACATTTTCTTGACTCAACATCATTTATCTTGTAAAGACACAGACTTGAGATGTTAGGAGGAAAAACAACAATCATACCAGTAAAAAATAAGAACGAAAAAAACCTCCCAAAAAGCAACAAACCCACAAATGTTTCCCCCCAACCAATAAAATGCTCTCTGAGAAGACAAAACCTCATTGGGGTTGGTATCTTCTTCCAAAATGTTTCCTATGGTTGCCAATGATGTCCATCCATCCAGTGCCTTAGTATTCTGAGAAATAAATATCGAAACTTTCCCTGGGGGGAAAAAGAGGAACATTTGTTTGACAGTAACTAAGGCTCATACCTGCCTATGCCTTCTAGCACAGGTAATGAGTCTCCATTAGGATCATCCCAGAAGGGAAAATGCTACAAGTTTTCAGCAATAACTGCCTTTGTTGCCAAAGACTTAATTTTTAGCAGGGAACCATCCACTCTGATGATAAAAGTGGAAAGACTTCAGGTCAATTCCCTGAAATGATCAACTAATTTTAATCTTTCTTTTACACAGGTCTGCGACTTTGAACTTATTGCTGAAGGCAAATATGTCCTTGATTTGTCCAGGCTGGACAAAAATCAGCCATGAAAAAAATCTCCTGGAATCCTGGAGGCAGGGAGAGTAGGGTAGGCTGAGATGGACTTTATGGGTTCGCAAGACAGTAGCAGAGCCATTAGGATAAAATGACAAAGTGAAGTCCAAGTCCACTGGGAAAGTAAAGAAAAAAAGCAAGCTCCTGCTCTCTCTTTGCCCTTTTGGTGTGATACTCTTAGTCACTGACATTCTTCCACATTGACCCATCAAGTTCTTGGGGTAATATGGCACTGGCTTTTTCCCCCACAAAATTATTGGTCCAACCTCAGGAAACTGCAGAGAGTGGAGTGGTCTCAGCTGTAAGCAGCACAGCCATGGAAGTCAGCAGCTATTCCCAGCAAGAAGGAATGGGAACACGTCAGTCCTTCACGTGGCCCTGCCCTGACACAGCAGAGAACCATTATCTGTGGCTGTACATATTTTCTTCTATATGCAGATATACAGAAGTATTTATATCTTATGCTTTCATCTACTTTACTTCCTACATAAATATATCCTTATATTATAAACAAGCATTTACAATAGTATGAAATAAATGCTGAAGTTACTGGCGCAACAGCAAAATCTTAGGTCATTGTTTCACTCTTCTACTTGTAAAGCAACTCTGATTTTCCTCCCAAGGATGGGAAAAGAGCATGGTTTGAGGCACTCACTGGTGTAGGAAAGACAAGTTTCTTTATTTCCTGCCTCCCCAGCCTCTTCATTTTGAGCAGAATTAGCCAAGGTACAGTCAAGACAATGAAACAGAACACTTGGAGAAAGGAACAGTCACCATTGCTGCTTTGGTTTTCTTTATCAGCGATCGCCCTCACTGGTAAAATTTCCTAGTGCCCCCGAGGAGCTTAATAACAGACATGACTCATACCTCTCATGTCATGAGTGGTTGGCTTCTGGCTCCTAGAGGGGAACTGCTGTGCAGGGGAGGTTTTAACACAGCCCAGGCTCCCTTATTTGCCTGTTTGTTTGTTTGTTTGTTTGTTTGTTTTGTTTTTTGTTTTGTTTGTTTGTCTGCTGGTTTGTTTGTTTGGTGTTTTTGTTTTGTTGGGTTTTGGTTTTTTGTGGGTTTTGTGGATTTTTTCCCCTGTGTGTGGTTTTTTTTGTTTTGTTTTATTTTTTTTTGTTTGGGGGTTTTGAGGGGGATTTTTTTTTTTTTTTTTTTTTTTTTTTTTTTTTTTTTTTACTGGCCATCCAACCCTGTGCACAGATTATCAAAAGTGATGCTGGAGAAGAATGCTGATCCAGGAACAGGAGACAGCAGAGATTCTGATATCTTTCAGGTCATTCTTGGGCACCCCAACCCCATGCAAAATGCTGTAGACAGCCAAAATTCACTCCTATGCAAATGCAGATGGACTTTGTCACTTTCCTAGGGGGAAATATGTCAGTAACACTGCAGTCTTTCTCCAAATCCTCTTTTTTTCCCCACTCAGCCACTCCCCAAGGGGCAATTGCTTCTGTCATGTCTGTGAGCAACCCTGGGGAGTTGGAGGAGAAAAAGCATCATGTGCTATAAGAACAAAATTAGAGGTATTTTGTTCTCTTCAGCTACTTTGCTTTGTTGTAATGGGTTTGGTCTCCTTGCCTCCTTCCCTCCCCCAGTCATGAGCAGGCAAAAAAAGACCTCTCATAGTTTGTCACTGGTTTGTGTTATTGTCACCCCATAAAAGCTGATGGACTAAAATGTTTCTGCAGCGCAGCGTGATGAGTGGTGGGTGTCTTTAGGCTGACATGCAGACAGGCTGGTGGCACAAATCCCACTGCTCTCCAATGCCAGATTTTGGCTTCATTGGATAAGTAAAGAAACGGTCTACTCTCGTTCTTTTAAGGAATTTTATTTTTATTTCTGTTTTCTGATGAAGCCAACAAGGCATGGATGTTCTGACTGAAGAAAATTCGAGCATTTCTATGCCATTCTGTAATGACTCTTTTTCTTGCTCCCTTGCTGATGTCATGAGTCTTTCTGCTTGGTGAAAAAATAGTAAAAAGGAAGAAATGATCTATACATACACTGTTTTCAGCTGCATTTCACTCCTCCCATGTCAGGCCTGTGACCCTTGACTGGCTTTCTCCTGTCAGAAGAAATCATCCCCTGGAATTAAAAGAAGTGAGTAAACTAATTAGGCACCTGCAGGTCCATCAGCTGGGAAATGAACCCACAGCAGAACTTGAGCCACAGTGGTAACTCACACTTTGTCATCTCATGCCACAGATGTCCATTACTGAAATGGCTGAATTCTTTGGAGTTTTGCAGTTTGGGGCATCCGTGTTCAAAATCCCTGTTGGCTTCTCTAGATAATCCATCATGGGCCTCATCTGAACTTCGCTTCTTTGAGAAAAGAGTCTGTGTGGCCCCAGCCCATGTCTTAGGCTGTTAGTGTATGAAATAACAGTGTTACACTGCTTTTGCCGTAAGATTTCAGGGCTCTTTTCTTCTCTGGAGCAGCTGCACACTGTATTAGGAGTGTGCCCAGGGTGATGTGCCTTCCTAAGGTGAGCCATGCACAGGACAAGGGCTGATAAACTGCAGCCTCCCTTGTTGCACAGGCTTGCTTTGTCCAGCAAACTCGGGTCATCTCATCAGTTTGATGGCTTTAAGCTGCAATAAGGTAGGTTTAGATTAGATGTTGGGAAGAAATTTCTCCCTGTGAGGGTGATGAGGCCCTGGCACAGACTGGCCGGAGAAGCTGTGGCGGCCCCATCCCTGGAAGTGTCCAAGCTCAGGTTGGGTGGGGCTTGGAGCAACGTGGTCTACTGGAAAGTGTCCCTGCCCGTGGCAGGGGGGTGGAACAAGATGAGCTTCTAAGGTCCCTTCCACCCCAAACCATCCTGTGATTCTATGATCTCCCTCTGGATGCTCTGGCATTTCCAAATTTTTTCAGAAAATGTCTTTCTATGAGCAGTAGACAGTGCTTTCAGCTTTCCTTTCCTTTTAATAAGAACAAGGAATAAAGAGAGTACCTATACACAGGGCCGTACTGGTGGAACTACTCATAGTGCATCTTTCTCCTTGCAACCTGTCTCTGATGCTTCACTCCTTGCATCAGCGGCAAAGCACAGAGAGGCCAGAAGAGAAACGTGTCACATCTCTCAATTTTAATTACTGCTACAACAGGGATCCAAAACAGAATGTCCAAGTTATTTTTGCAGTCTAGAGGAAGGTGTCCCTGCCCATGGCAGGGGGTTGGAACCGGATGATCTTCAATGTCCATTCCAACCCAAATCATTCTATGATTTTATAATTTTTTGTGCATGTGCTGTGTGAAAGATATGTGAGAGAACATTTGTCACAAAGCAGCTTTGCAAGGAAGATACATCCCCCTTCCCCTTCTCAGGCCTTCAGCAAACAGTTTTCAAGTCTTTGCTCTGAAACACTGAGATCCTTCAACTGCTGCAGAAAATGACTTTAATTACTGTGAATGTCTTTGTTGGGTGTTCTGTATTTCTCTTCTTTTAACATCTTACCACATTGCAACAGCTGATAAAATTTGGCCCAGCTCCATGTTGTACTACTGTTGATTTACACTAGCTGGCAAAATACATTTGATTTATTCCCACAAAAACTATTATTTCACAGCTTTACTCTTATACCCCTGATGGAAACAGCCAAAGTATCCTGATGAGTATTATGCTGGGTGCCTGGTAGTATTTATTAATTTAAAAAAAAAAAAAAAAAAAATCTGTGATTTAATAAAACAGTTTGGACTTAATGCTATTTTCAAATCTAATGTTTTAGAACCTGTATACATCTGGCTGGCTTTGTATTTTTTGATTAGTTCCCCCATCCTTACCTCTTCCAGTTTTAGGTTTCTCCCTATGGTAGGAAAATACCATTCATTATAAAAAACTCCCATCTGATTATGTATTTTATTCTACAAAAGTAGAAAGTATCTTATTTATACTAAAGCAGGCAGTCCATGATATTTCACATGCAGCTAGAAAAGCCCTTGGTGAGGGGAAGGGGAGTGAGAGAAGAAGAAAAGAATCTGAATACAATTAGCAGTGTCTCTGCCAGGAAAGTGATAAAGGAGTCCCTGAGGGACCATCCCTCTTCCTGCTAGAAAACAGATCCCTGTAATCAACCATTATCATCCTCCAAGTGAGATAGACTTGTGCTGCCCAGCTCTGGGCTGCCTACTTTGGCGAAGGTGCTGGGAGGAGGCTCTGAAGGTACTTGGGAATATGGGGAACAAGAGGAAAATCCAGGCCTGGGATCGGTTGTTGTTAGACCTCCACCCTGTGACAAAGGATTTGCCTTTCCCTGCATCAGACAGGGAGTTGTGAAACACCATTGTTTTGCTCCCAAGAGCAGATAGGCGCTGTTACAGGCATGACTTTCTCCTCTGCAAGGGAGATGGAAAACAAGATTTGGGAGAAGGGGAGAAAGAACAGGAAACTTAAAATCCACCTGGGATTAATGACTTTAACATGTACAACATGTTTTGTTTTCCTCTCAGGAGCAGTTTCATCAGTCAGACAGAGTTTGATTAAATATCTCAGCAGACCTATGGTTTATTCATCTAAAGCACAAATTACCCCCTGTTCATGGAAGCAGCATTAGCTGTGTTTTCTAATTGTGAAAGCAACAATAATAATAAAAATAGTAACAATAGAATATATTGTGGATTGTTTTCACTTCCTCTTTTGTTAAGGATAGGTGGACAGTATTTTGTCTATATTGTAAATTAAATGAGTTTTAAATTTTAAAGATCCTTTATGGGCTGTGTGGAAAGTTTTCTCTTTTTTTTTTTTTTTTTTTCTTTTAAGTGGAATTTTTCAAGGTATTTACCAGCACCACATTGGTTTGAAATTTCTTTTAAGGCAGAAGAGGGTATCATGTAACTGCACAACTGCAGGAGCTGGGTTATAAAGGGACGTGCTGCCAGGACTACAGAGCTTAGGAGAAAGCCCTCCAGATCCATAACATTGTGCCAGGACTCTTGTGCTGCTGTCGGTGTAAGGAAAAGCTTCAGACCTAAAAATTTTCATTGGTTGACTTACTCTATTAAGTCTACCCACTCACATGACACAGCAACATCTCGAACAGGGATGGCTCACACACTTATGGCTAAAGGTGTGAATAAGTGTTCTCTTGAATTAGGGCCAAAGCACTGAAAAACTTGGATGATCAAATCTTATAACTGTCAGCTATCAATAGATCTCTATAAGTAGTAACTGCTGACAAATGGGCTTTTAAAAATAGAGACCCATGTTTCTTTCAGATTTTCTAATTTCCTCAGTCTGGGATAAGGCCTGGAGTGCTTCTCAGTGGTGATGAATGATGAACAGTAGTGAAGGTGGAAGTATAAAAATTAATCCAGGTAAAGTTGGATAATCACAATCCTGTGTTTGTCTGAAGCTCTAGGGTGTATGACAGCATAATTTCAACATCCTTGAGGATTGGCTGCCTTCTCAAAATTCATGCTGTGTTTCAGAGGATTTAAGATCCATTATTCTAAGAGGCATCCTTCCCTCTCCATTGTTTCTCAGCCTAAAAATCAAGTTTTAAATTATCCTAAAATAGTTTGAAATTTAAGATAAGATTCTGTAATCTGTGTCATTACGAAAACCATTAATAACAGCAACTGTGTCGTCATCAAAGAAAACCAGCTGGTAGGCATATTTGAAATCATGGAATGGTTTGGGTTGAAAGGGACCTTAAAGCTCATCCCATTCCAAACCCCTGCTATGGGCAGTAACACCTTCCACTAGAACAGGTTGCTTCTAGCCCATCCAACATGGCCTTTAACACTTCCAGGGGTGGGGCAGCCAAAGCTTCTCTGTGCTGTCCTTTGCCAGTGCCAGTCAAATACCCCCAGGCCAGTGAGGTCCATGGTCCACAGGGGGATCCCAAGCATTCTCTGCTGCCTGCAGACACTGAAAACACACCCCACCTGCAGCTACTTTCCACTCAAGATGCAATTAATTTTACAAAGTGCTGCACATGTTGACCAGGGTCAGGCTTGGGCAGGAAAACTGTTTTCTTTTCTAAACTTCTGCTCTGCCCAGGGCTGCTCTCCTCATATGGCTCAGACAGATTAAAGCCTCACCTCAGTGCTCACCTCTGCAGGTGTTTCCTTCCTTGCTGCCAGCAGCATGTGAGCTGTGGGGGGGTGGGGTGTGAGCTGGAAGTACCTTTGCTTTTGGGGGAAGTGGGAGACGACAGCAATCAACTCCCTGTGCATCCACACTTGAGAAGGAGCTCTTTGGTATGACATAAAATTGTTGAGATGACACCTGCAAAGAATGGCCTGATTTAGGACGGCAATACCTCCCTAGCTCACCCTGACTCCCACACACAGCTTTTCCTTCCCTGGATAGAAGACTCCTCTCAGGAGTTTGCAGTGAAGTATCTGATGCCATTTGAGACACTTCAGAGTAACCTTGCCCTCATGAGAATTCTCTGCCCACCAGGGCTGGAACTAGAACATCCAAGGGACACCCATGGGCATTGCAAGTAGTACTGATGTTTAGGTAATTCAATTGCACCCCTGCACCTGGTGATGCAAGGACTTGGGGACAGTTTCTTCCTTTCACAGCACTGGTCCCAAAGGCTCTTCCTGGTCTACCATGGAACAACAAACTGGATGACACTCAAAAATTAGCTGTGCAAAGCCATCAGGCTCATTCTGCTTCATACGTGCCATTGGCACTCATGGTCTGGACCTGATCTCCAACTCACCAAGAGGGGCTTCTGAGTCAAACAGGACCTTAGCATAGAGTCACAAGTTGTTGAATGAACTGCTCCAGCAGGAATTCATTGGGCAGGTTTTGGAGCAAGCTGATCTCAGCTCTCTTCAATGAAGATGTTTTCAGAGTGTAGAAATCTGGAATGCCTCCAAAGAGGGGATTGGGATAAGATGGATTACGTCTATTGTGAATTAGTGTGACCCTTTTCATGCAGGTATCCATTGGGCGGATGTTGGAAGTCAGGTGGGGCTTATCCTTAGCCTCATGCTTGTCATAAGGGGCCCTTCTGTTTTGATGTTTGGTTTTCTTATAAACCAAGCTAATTAGTTATTACGTGTAGCTGGACTATTAGCATCAAAGAATGAGCCTATATAACTCCCATGCCCAAAATTATTACAGCTGGTATCTATTATGTTACACGAATTGCTCAAAGACACTTCCAAATGAAACAATGAAACTTAATTAATAAAATCAAACATTATAAACATGTGAATTTAGCTGGTTAGACTTACTTTTTCCTTTTCTCTCCATTAGAGGGAACATTTTCATTTTGGGATTTCTAATTGTGAAAGCAACAATAATAATAAAAATAGTAACAATAGAATATATTCCAAGGAAACTAAAAAAATTACTTTTCATGGAGTTTGTAAAGAAAATCAAACATTCAAGCACACTGTCCACAGTTGCAATCAAATGTCAGACTTAAGGCCCCTGAACTTCACTCATATTGAAAATTGCACTGGTACAAACTAACTTTTTTTCCCCCAACCATTAAGAAGGATAGTTCAGATAATAAAGCATAAACAAAGAAACTTCAAAGAACAAAATGAATGCCATACAGTGACTGTGTTTTACATGAACACTGAATTGCTGGCAGAGGATTTCTCCTTGCAAAATATTTTCCATTACTCTACACCATCTGGTTAATAGCCTAAGTGCCCAAGCTTACCTTCAGGAGATTTAGATAAACTGAGAGATCTTCCTGCATTAGAAAGACACTGACCATTCTTTCAACATCATGCTTTTTCTCCTCAAAATGATCTTAGCCAGTGTAATGAGACTGATCTTCTTTCCTTTCGGTATCTTGCTGGTGTTTCTGAACATTTTGGTCAGTGGTGTGTGTACTGGATGAAATACACGAGAATAAAGGAATCATAAAGAATCATTATATACTCCAAAGGCAACCCTCCCCCCAACAGCTGTCAGGGGCTGATATACTCCAAAGTGCCTTTCAGACACCTAAATTCAGTCGTGAGAACTGCATCCCATGATTTATATTTTGGCTTGGTTTAATTCAGAACACGTGTTCTTTCCCAGTTTTATAAAACTAATACAGATGTATAAATAGGCTAGATATAAAGAAATTTGGTATGGGAATTCACCAACATTTTTATTAAATAATACTCACACCCTCTTTTAGCACAACCAAATATTACTCCACAGATCTTGAATCCCATCCATTTTCTCCTTCTGCATCATATCCCACATATTTTCAGGACCTCTCAGGCAGAGAGGCACCTACAGTGACAATCGTCTCATCTTGGAGACCCCACACGAGAGCTAACCCAGCACTGTCTCCATGAGGGATGGGTGTAAGGAAGGGATGAACCAGCTGTGCTTCCTCTGCCATTCTACATTTTAGCCCAGGCTGGAGTAGGAACATATGACTTATGTTTTAGCTGCTTTGCCTCTGAGATCTTGCCAACCTCACCCAGTTCTGGGTGATAATTGAACCCGGGACTGGTTCTGCTGTGTTTTATGTTAAGGGATTTTGCTCTGTTCTGGCTGAGGGTAGGTAATGGAGTTATGTTAGAAATACAGTGGAGGTGGGTATATATTTATCATCACCCTGTAACTATGACTGACACAAAAAAGATTAAAGCAATAAAGCCCAAAATAGAACATCTTGGAGTTTTCAGGGTTTTTTTAAGGCCCAAGTTTTCAACTAGGATTTGCCTTGACAGGATAAAGTACATTTTCAAGCTCAGCTTCTTAATGGGCTACATCTGCTTAATGTAATTTTGCATCTGAACTGTGTGTCTTGTCAGAGACAGGCACAGTCAGAGCTCCATTCAGCAGTACTCACTTCCCCTGGAATCAGATAAACTCAGCCCAATAAATTAGTTTTACTTCTCTCAGTATCACCCTGTTATCATTGTGAGTTATTTAGTCTGGGCTTCCCAAATTTTCCCATTCTTTCACAATGAAAGGAACCGAACTCTCAAAATATACAAATGAGTTTCTCTCAGTTTTTCTTTCCCTCTTTCTTTATTTTCTTCCCTTTTCTTTTTTTTCCCTTTGCATTCTCTGTCTTCCCATCAAATGGCTATATAAAGTAATTCACAGTTATACTTCTATAAAGTCTAGCTTTCTGCTCAAAGAGAAGCTATTTAATTAGGCAGTTGTGACCTGCCTCTCAGTGTAAATCAGAAGCAATGATTTACACCAGCTGAACATAGGAATTCTGGTACTTGGTAGCAGATTTTGAGGGCTTGTCTTGTAAAGTGCATTGGACTGTGTATTATATTAGCTACAATAACAATTTGTAAAAATACAGCTGTATTTTATGCCCTGATTCTTTTTTCTTTTCCCCTGCCCTTTATATTCCCACACTGTTTGCATGATTTAAAAAGTGAGAAGATGGATCTGTCTTTGCAGAACAGACGGGAGCTGGGTGATAATGGCCTGAGATCCCTCCTACATCATGGCCAAGCTGAGGTGCTGAATATCCCAAACAAGGCATTGACAGCTGGAAGGCCCACTGGAGCCCACAGTGCTTTACAGGGATCTAAGGAGCCTCCTGAGGCATCTGGAACTGTGATGGATGCAGACTACAGGATGGATACTCAGGTGGTAAGAAGGTGGAAATAGGTGTCCAACCAGCACAAGAAAGGATGGAAAGGACAGTACAGTATGAAGGAAAATAGGATGTGGCATTTGGGGTATTTGATTTTCTCACAAAACTGATGGAATGGTCCATGGGACAAATGAATTCAAGGAGTGAGAATCAATATATGTACCTGTGATTAGGAGCATCTGAGAACCCATGAGAACTTTCTGCTCCTCTCATACAGTAAGCTTAGGCTTGGCAGAGAGTTAGGGGAGGAATGAACTCTTGGTATGGCAATATCCTAAATCTTCCAGCAAACTTGGTCAGAGTTTGCCTCTCAAAGCCGGGAGCTGTAGGAGAGGTGGCAAGTTCTAGTAATGTAGCAGAACTGCATTTTGAATCCTAATTTGCTAGGGATATGAGTATTTTTTAACATTCCCCTTCCATCTTCCTGAATGTGGAATGTTTGTCCAACCTCCATCCATTCAGATGCTGCCTTTTCTCTATGTCCAGTTGCAGCAAACTTTGGAAAGTGAGTTGAGGTTTCAGGAACATCCAAGGTGGACAATATCCTATCTGTCTAGATATGCTAGCTCTGTCATTGAGTTAGTTCGTCCCGGATTCTCTTCAGAAACTGGCATCAGGGACAACTTTAATCCTTGTGTGAAATAGCCCAGATCTTCTCTGATTAAGGTAGCACACTGCCAGAGAAGTTCCACATTAGTCTACTAAATGATCAATTCTATTTGGGATACTTAGAAGAAAAAAACCCAAAGTAATTGTAATCTCTGAGGAGCTAGGTGAATTAACTTCATTATTTGAATTAATTTAGTGATAATAATCCCAAACTCTTGAACCTGATAAACTCAGAAATTTCTGGCTAAGTCACCTTTGAAACCTACTAAATGTATGGGCATAGAAAGTCAAAGAAACACATTTCTCTGAAACACCAATTAATTTTCCTGCTGTCCTTTGAGCTTGGTTACAACCAGGACTTCAAAAGAGTGTGCTTGAGAGTGAAAAATCACAATATCCTTTAAATATGGTGTCCTAGTTACAGCTGAACTTTCTGTTTGGACTTTGACCAAGCTGCTGGGCTTAAATCCCAGCTCTGGAGCTACCAGATGGACCACATTACTCTCACTTGCAGAAACCCCATCAGACAAAACTGTTTCTAGTAAAACAGGTGTGGTCATGGAAGGTGTAAGGTAATAACGGGACACTGTGTTCCTGTCACGAGTGCCATGTTCACTTGGGTACCCACTCCAGCTTCTGTCGTACTTGTTTTTAAAACTCCCTGGATCAGAGAAAGAGAGAAAGGTCTACTGGAGGCACAGCCCTGTGAGCAGATGTAGCAAGGGCAGATGGGCATGCCTAAATGAGGACCACTGGCATCTCAGCATCACAGCAGCCTGAAGTGTTTCACAGGGGAATGTCTCAGTCCAGTCAACAGGCGCTGCCAAAAAGAGTGACGCATGTTGGAAATCACATTTGTTTTTTAAACATTTTTGCATCTTTGGCTGCCTTTGACTAGTAAATAAACCAGGCTGGATCCTGTTCACTGGCTGCCCATGGCAAGTGGTACAGCAGAACCTGTAACCAGATGGGTTTTACCACCTAAACAGATTACTTAACCCCTGCTGACTTTTGTCAGTCATCCTTGGCCTTTGCTAGTATGGCCATGCCTGGATGTTGTCTGGGACTCACGAATGCTCAGCCATGATGGGGAGTAAGCTAAGATTTCAGCAGTCTGTGTGGTCATGGAACAGAGCTGGGGACATTGCTCTGGCTCTAGCTGACTTTTTAATACAGACATAGCTTAGAAGCTTAAAGCATTTTGTAACCCTTTGGTTTCCCTTTCCTGAAACTGTACATTCTCCCCTTGGGCTTCTGCCAACTTCTTATATCCCAATAGGTGCTGGCTAAAGACCTAACTACTTTGTGTGTCCTGAACCTGTCTCTCAACAGCTTTATGTGTTGTTCCTCAGTCCTCCTTCTACAAGAGAAGGTTCTTGTACTGAAACAGATCCTTCTTCATCCCTCCTAGATGTCCTTCCCAGACATCCTCTCATTTTCACGTAGCTATTACCCTTAAAATCCTCAAGGATGCGTAACAGAGGCAGAAAAGGGATATCTTGGTATAGCTGTCACCTGAAGTCAA
Source organism: Hirundo rustica (assembly GCF_015227805.2). Lineage (NCBI taxonomy): Eukaryota > Metazoa > Chordata > Aves > Passeriformes > Hirundinidae > Hirundo > Hirundo rustica. The sequence continues at coordinate 16,164,205 of NC_053451.1, read as the reverse complement.
GCAACACACAGGTTGCAGGTCTTTCCTTTTATCCCTCCTCAGGGGACATCTGCACCTCTATTGTGCTTGTTCCTCCTTTATGAAATCCCTTTATATGCTGTTCAGAGAGAGGAGAACTCAATGAGGACCAGGGATTGATCACAAAATGCTTCAGAAGTGGTTGGTTTCCTTGCCTCAGCAGCTCAGCTAGCTTTGGGAGCTGTGGTTTCAAGAAGAAACTTCTGAGTGTTTCACAGTATAAGGATTACCTGGGCCACAGAGGTCTGTGCTTCAGGGGGAGGTCTTAGCCCCACCCCTGAGTGCCTGGAGAAGTTCAGGTTTCACAAGAAGTCTTCAGGGGAAGTAGAGACCTATCTGTCTTGAGAAACTAAGCTGGAGGCTGGTGAATCAGTCTGCAAGACCTTCATGGCACCACAAAACCTCACCAGTTTCTAGCACCCATTCCTGCTGCATGGATAGGTGAGTGAGGAGTTGGGCTCCTCAAGCGTCTGGGGAAATGAAAATACAACTGGCTTTTCTGGCTTCACGTCAAAACAGAAAATAGATGGGATCTTTGCACAGTGGGTTTTTTTTCCCTCACTGGGCAAGCAGATGTTGTAACCATTTCTAGAGTGGGTTGGAGAGATGGAAATTTCCTCCCAAATTTGCCCTAAACCAGGACAGCCCTCTTCTCTAAGATCTGGCCAAGCTCCACACAGGAGAAGGAATATTAAAAGTTACAGACATCTTCTTAGCCTAGTTCACAGCCTGCAGACTATCTGGCCTGCAAAGAGGGTACAAGAGAGTATGTGTGGGGGCACTGACACCACTTCATCACTGCTTTGCAGCCCTGGGAAAGGATCTGCAGAGGGAATCAAGAGGGTCAGTTGGCTCAAGGCAGAGTTACTTGCACAGCCTCTGTGGCGTTTTGCTGAGCACATGTAGCTGACTGTGACCTAGTTGTAGAAATGAGTGGGAAGTCTGGGTCCTTTGTCTGCACAAAAAGGTAGGTAGTAAGTTTAAGGGTGGTCTGGAGGGCAGAGGATTGGAAACGGTGGAGAAAACTAAGTGGAACAATCAAGGAAAAGAAAGGAATAAAGTCACTGGTTGCTTCTCAAGGCTGTATTTTAAAATGCCATATGATTGGTTTTAAAGCCAGAAAGGTTTCAGGTCCAGTGGGTTTCCAGTAATGATGGTAAAATAAGGAGGAGCATTGAAAGGAACTCGTAAACTTTGTACTTCTTTCCCAGTTTTTAAATTTTCATGACAAGGACTTTTGTCTTTCCTGGCTTAAAATCAAACTTGGGAGTGAAAACTCGTCTATCTTCACCAAAAGAAAAGAAAGATTTCCTTTACTCAGAAAGATTTCCAATACTAGATTTGTGACATTGGAGACTTTTATTAAGAAAGAAACATTTCTATGTTTTTAACGGTGTGACACATGGTATGTTTCTTGGGGTGGTGTCCTGATGTAGAGCAAATTTGGGAGGAAACCTCTGAATGGGGTTCCTCTGGAAAGCAAACCCAAACACCAACTGGTCTGGGAAAAGAACTTCCTCAGAGAAAAGTGGAAAAAACTATTTATTTAACAAACGAAGTGCCCACAAGCATAAAGAATGAATAATATGAAACAATAAAATCTTTCACTTTTCTGAAGTGAGATGGCAAATTTAGAAAGTCCTTTCTGTGGGTTGTAGCTCGGCTCTCTCAGTCTCTTATCAGTTCCTCAGGTGCTGGTAAATGCTGAGGTCCAGGTCCCAGTGGGCTGCAGATGTGAGCTTCCAGTGCTCTTCTGGGTTTTTTCAGTCCAGAGAAGGTTTAAACAGTCCTAAGAAAAAGAAAAAGAAAAAGGAAAAAAAAGAAAATCCAGGGATCTTCTCTGCTTCCGTTAGCCAAGGCTAATTAAAAGCAAAGGAGATCTCTGTCTCACTGCTGGTCTGTACTTCAGACAAATCACAGTCCTGGAGTGGAATGCAGAGAAGTGAACAGTTTCTCCAAAACTGCCTGCTTCTTCTTCTCCCTGCTTCACTCTCAGAACCAGTCTTAAAGGTACAGAACTCAATATACAGCACAAACAGAACAGACGATTATGATACAAGCATCATAAATCACCCTAGGACAGATGGTCTTGTGCAGGGTCAGGAGTTGGACTTCAATCATCCTAATGGATCCCTTCCAGCCCAGGATATTCTATGATTGTATGTTTTGCAAAAATTCATATTGTCTTCACTGATCTATATTATATATCTTACCTCATGTGTGCGAACATCCTTTTCACAGGGAAAGTCCCCAAAGTGACATGTTTTGAGCCTCAGGAACAGACTGAGACATTTACAAGGAAAATATGACCCTGCAACCTTGACTATTTGAAAAACAGCATTGCAAAATGCATGAACATCTTCCAGCTGAGCTGTGCTAAATCAGCTGGAGCAGTTGGGTCAGTCACACTGCAGGGGTTGTTCTGGGTCTGCTCTCTTCCAGCCACGGCTGCTGCCAGAGCAGTCCACAAAGGAGTGTATTGGTGAGGTTCTGGAGTCACCATTAGGCCATATCAATGTATTGGATCATGGGCAATCCATTGCAGCTTTTTTACCACACTACAGAGTGAAGGCAACTAGAAAACAAGAAGAGGAATTAGCGGGCATCTCATCTCATGAATAAGAGGGCAAGTTTAGATTAGACAATGAGAAGAAATTCTTCTCTGTGAGGGTGGTGAGGCCCTGGCATAAGTTGCCCAGAGAAGCTGTGGCTGCTCCATGTCTGGTGGTGTTCAAGGACAAGCTGGACAGGGCTTGGAGCAATCTGGTCTAGTAGAAGGTGTTCCTGCCCATGGCAGGGGTGTTGGAAGGTGATCTTTAAGGTTCCTTCTAACTCAAACCATTCTGTGATTTTGTGATAACTGGAGAGCATCAAGTCCTTATTAGCACTAAAACAAACACCAGAACAGTGTCTTGACCTAAATCATTCATTTAATAAGTCACAGACTGCCCTGGTGTTTCTTCCTTTCTAGAGAAGAAAATATGACTTCATCATGCTAGCAAGTACCAGAGAAGGAATTGTGCACTGGGGTCCCAGGGGCATTCAATGAATTCAAAATGTGCAGAGCCAGACTCAGGGACAGAATTGCTGGAATAAGGAAAATTGCATAACTCTAGCCTGGTAGCTTGATCCAACTCCTGGAGACTCACATGCAAACAAAGTGGAGCACCACCACTTGTGAAGAGGGAAACAGAGGGAATTCCCTGAAACAGAGGGAATCAGCTCTTATGTGCTTAGTATGGAGTGGTTTGCAAGGGATTGGGTGAATCCAACTGTTGTGTTGTGCTCTGTATTATTTGTTTTCATATTGTGTTTTATGTTACTTATTTTCATTATAATGGTTTGTTCTGCACTCCCCTGTTCTCCTGCAAAATGTTCTGAGGTTTATCCCTGCCTCCCTTCCCTGTCAATCCTCCCATATTCCTCCCAGTCCCCTCCTACGGGCCCTGCCTATCATTCGATTGTTCCTCCCGGCTTCTAGAGAGTTCAGGTAAGGACATCGAGTGATAGGGCAGGAGCCGAGGAGGTTCCTCCCTTTATGTTCTCATTGGTTTCTTTAAATGCCCCTCCAACCCTGTTCCACTCCCACCTTGTCCCTCACTGGAAGTTGGTTTGTCTCCTCCCTTAGTCCCTCCCCTGTATTTAATCCCGGAGCTCAGCTGGAGAGATTCCCTGAGGTTGAGATGTCCCTTGAGTGGGACTGAATAAACACCTTGGACTTTTCCCTCCAGCTGAGTCTGACTCCTCCCTCTGTCTTCGGCAAGGTATCTCCCGTGATAAGGGGAAAAACCTCTTTTGCCGACCCTCTGGTTCCCAAAATCCAGAGGAGTGTTCCCCATCTGATCGCAGTGTCAGAGCTAGCTTGGGTGGACAGAGCAGCTGCTCCGGGAAGGACACAGTGACACCCAGCTTAATTTCCAAGTGTCGTCTGATGAAATCTGAATTGAAGCCATTAGGATAACACAGACTTTTCCAGGTGTGACAGTAAATGTCTGCAGGCATACATTTTAACAGTCTGCAGGACTGGGAAGACATTTTATGATCTAGCTGGATGAAACTGTTTTATATCTGAGCAAAAAAAAATTAATGGCGAAGAGCTGCCTAACAAGCCTTTTTCTGAGTGATAGCTAGCCAGGCCAATGTGTATTTGATCATAAAACATCTGGAACATTTGGGATGTATTAGCTGACTTTTGCATAGCATAGGAAGGAAGATGCTGAGAAATAATTGGTATGTTATGCTGTTGTTTAAAACTGTTGAGTTCTATGGTACAAAATTTGAGTTTCTTCAACAACGTGACCTTTGTCAGTGGTGTGGATAGGATTTACCTGAAAGGCACAGATTATTGATGTGACTTTTTTTATGATATTTCATGTGTATTTCCCTTTTATCCTCTGCCTTCAAGACAATATTTTTGCTTTCCTATCTGCCTGAGGATCGTTCAGATATAAAAGGAATGAGAAGCAAACACCTCCAAGAATGTGGGTCCACTTTGTGGACAGGAGATCTGTGGCAGGAGATCAGTGAATGTTTTCTCATTGTCTGAGAAGTTCTGAGTCTAATGCTCCTATGTGAAATCACAATTTTAAATTATAGTCTTGTTTAGTAATGGTATGGTCTGTGTGAATGGCCTGTGGAAAGGGCTATCAGAAGTGATGATATGTCGCAGTGAGGGTGGCTGCGACAAACCTTTTAGGTTCCCGATATTCAGGGCAAACGTGGCGCTGAAGAGGGAGCGGGTGAAATGGTGTGTCCGAAAAAGAAAACTCACTTCAATAGGAAAATAAAATAGGGACAGTGCCCAGAAACCGCACTCTCTAAGGACGAAACACCAAAGACCAGAAATGAGGGAAGAGTGGCTTGGGGGTAGAAGTTTCTCAAAACATGACCAAATATGGAACAGAGGTAACCAATAGGGGAGCAAAACGTGGGTTCATTAACATAATAACAGTAAAGTCACCTGGGAGGAGACCTCTGTCTCACCTTAAGTTAAACAAATGCCTCCCAGGGCTTGAAGCCGAGGTCTGGCTTGCCAGGGGCGAGATCTGGCTGGCGCTGTGTCTCTGCCAGGTTGATGCCCACAATGATCTTCTCTTCTGGAGTGTCCTTGTACTTGAACATGAGCATTGCTGCTGTGCTTGTGTTTGATGAAGGAGAGCTAGGCAATCGCTAAGTTTCAGATCAAATTTTATAACACAATCTGAAGTCCTTAGCAGCCCCATAAGAAGGTCCTTGCTGCTTCTAAGTCATAGAGGAGTTGGCTTAAATATCCCTGAACTCATTCCTGGCATTTAGAGAGTATCTTTACTGCTAAGTAAGAGAGATTCCAGGGTATAGGCTCAAGTCTTGCAGCACCAGCTGTCCAAGTGGCTTTGCTGTTAGCTCATTCCCAAGCCCTGAGAAGAGCCGAGGTGTTTGGACACAAGGTACACTGTGACCCTAGGCCTCAGGGCCAGTGAATCACCCCCCATCAGCTTCATTTAGCAGAGTAGGTGTTGCGGATGAGACCATACCAATTTCAGCTCCCACTTGGCCTGCACAGTCCTTTGATACTGTCCCGGCAAGCTCTGCATCTGCAAATATCCCCACAAGTCCTTATGCCACATCTCAGAGCTCATAACACGTATCCTCAATTTCTTGTTATAAAAACACAGCTCTGGCAGGCTGCAGCACAGACCACTTACTAGTTCAGACACTTTGAACCAAACCTCCCTCCACTCCTCCTTCAATAATTACTATGAACTAGGGCCATGAGGCATCACACAGGATTTGGAGGAGGCCAAATGCCATATGCTGTAGACCAGGCAGTCTGCTGGCAACCCTGAGATAAGCGTGATGATAAAAACTAGGCTGTGCAACTCGACTTCAAGGCAAATGGAAGCAGAACCCTTTTTGCTTTAGCACTACAGAAGAAAATATTGTGGACTTAGGGGAACCATGTCCTTAGAAGGCAAGAAAGACTTTTGCCAGTAAAGACACTGGAAATAGCTTGTGAGATGTATATTCATCCAGCTTCCCAGTTCCCTTTTATGTGATGAAAATTGTGACTCCAAGAAATCTTCCTTTAGTTATATAATAGGGTTATCAAATGCAGAGTAAACCATGGCAGCCAAATGTGCGGTCATTCACAGCAATCCAGCTTACTGTGCAGAAGTGCCCAGCTTCTGCTTGCCTTGTGTGGAGAGTATTCATTGGGATAGTTCCTAGACCTCAGGCAACATCTGGCAATGTCATATAGGCTCCCGTAATTGAATGGTGACTTTGAGCCCCAGCATCAAACTATTCACAAACTGCGAGTTTCGCCTCCACAAAGGGGCAGTAGATGTGGACTGCTCTTCAAGAAAGAAAACCCAGCTTGTCTTTAAACCAGAATGCATGAGTTTCACATTCTAGGTGTATCCTGACATTGCTGCAGGTCTTATAGCAAACCTCTGGGCCCCATGCAGCATTAGCACAGATTAGCTATTCTATATGTGAATGGACCTTCTGCCATAGTGCTTGTTATCTAATCAGTTCAACAGCCTGGATGTGGTCTACAGGAAGATGAGTGACTTGACTATGAAGGAAGACGCAGGTAGGAGCCTCAGACTGTGGACTGGTATAAAAACATGGACACACTTTGGGCTCTGTTCGTTTAATGAGAAAACGACTGAAAACTCACAACTGGAAAATCAGTCCAGGCTGTGACTTGATGAATTTGCATCTTTTGCACAATGTTCTTGCCTGGAAGAGCCAGCCTGTGCAGGTGTGAAAGCCAACAACTCATCTCCCAGTCAGTCTGTTTCATGAGGCTTTTCTTTTCAAGATTACAAGGATACTGCTGTCCTATTTCTGCAAGTGTTGGTGCAAGACTCCTAAAACTTGGATGGCCCACCTCAGAGAAGACAGCTGTGCCCTTATTCTATCTTCAGGCATCCTTGTGAGAAGTGTCTCTGGAGATCCCTGGTCAGGTGGGGCAAACACAGCTGCTTCCCAGCTGAGATCATCTGCAAGGGTAAGAGCGGTGTAACTCAGTCAAACAGTATGAAAGGGTTTACATGTCTTCAGAAATAATATGAAAGAGGAAAAGCCTCTCTTGCCTGAAGGGGCCTGAAGAAAGCAGTTCCTTCAGCACCCATCTCCCTGCTGACAAGGAGATTGTACAGGGTAACTCTGGCTTTTACAAAATGGACATATGACTCCTGACTGACTCTAGGTAATGAGGGGATGGCAGGTTTTCACCGCTAACAGACCAGATTGGATTTGAACTAGCATCCAAAACATATGCCAGCAGGCTTACAAGCCCCTGAATGTCTGCTTTCCTCCCGTGCTCTCCTCTCGGAGGCCATGTGTTATTACTATAATAAACATTGAAGCTCATGCTCTATCTGCCAGGTATGTTGCACTTCAGAAATGCCACATGTATTCCCAGTCTTTAGGAATTTCCCCAAATCCTACCTGTTCAAAACAGATCCCACAGCTGTTTCCCCTACAGAAATCCAGCTGCATCTTCTATTGTGCCTTTACAGTGATTATCAGATTTTCCTCCGTTTTAGCAAAGCTGCAGCTAATACAGACTTGACCTCAGAAGCACAAGGAGAAAGGTGCAAATAACAGGGCACAGTGTTTCTTTAGGCTATTATTCCACCAAGGCCAACCAGGCCACTGAAATGGAAATCCCTGCACAAATTAAGGAAATTCAGATATTTCTTTCATATTAGGAGGCATTGTTTCCAAAGGAAACAATGGACTTGTTTCCAAAGACATGACTACATTCTAGCATCAAAATAACTTTATTATGCTAATATTGACCAGCATTGAAGGAAACAGCAATAAAAAGCTGTCAAAAGTGACAAAAGCTTTTGAGTTTAAGCTGCAACATTTGAAGCCAAATTTTGAATGCACAGAATCTTGTTGTTGTCCAGGGCTTAGTCACACAACAATCCAGATAATGATCTCACTCGCAGACCAAAAGTAATAAAGGCCTACCTGGCAGGAGCATGAAGAGGAATGTTATGCATTATGGACTGGTCCCAGGAATTACAGAGCTGGGTGGAAGAAGCTTCCAGTGAAGCTGATGGAAAAGTCCAAAGGGGGCCCAGGAATGATGGGACAGGAACTCAGTAATGATATACAAGTTGTAAGGTTTGAGGCAAAAGTCAGGGGTCACACAAATGAGGGTTTAAGTTACACATCAGTGAAGGAGAGCCAAGAAGTCTAAATATTGACAACTTATGTGCAGAGGGGCTGAAGAAGACGTGAGCATATGGCACAGCCCCGCAGGCTGTGTAGGTGTGAGCTGGGGAAACATCTTGTGCTTAAACTGACTTAATCTGCCTCCACAGGAGAACGGTATTAAATCTTCACAAGCCAGGGAGAGACACTAAAAAATCATCTCTACTCAGAGCCTTGTCCTTACAAAAGTAATGATCAAATATGACTAAATTAGACCCTGTACACACAGTTAAGTCCTACGCAACTATTGTCAGAAAAAAAAAATGTTTGAAAAAGTATTTTAAAAACCAAATAATGACTCTTGCTTTTGCAATACCATCCTGGCTACTGACACAAGCAAGTCTAGGGTACAGTTCTATTGTATTCAAATGCAAAAGTACCAAACCTACATTTCAGCCTCTGGAACTCCTGCTGAAGCTGAAGGAGCTTTTAGCCTTAAGATAAGAGCTATTTTAACAAATTTTCTTTTCTTTTCTTTTCTTTTCTCTTCTTTTCTTTTCTTTTCTTTTCTTTTCTTTTCTTTTCTTTTCTTTTCTTTTCTTTCCTTTTCTTTCCTTTTCTTTTCTTTTTTCTTTTCTTTTTCTCTTCTCTTCTCTTCTCTTCTCTTCTCTTCTCTTCTCTTCTCTTCTCTTCTCTTCTCTTCTCTTCTCTTCTCTTCTCTTCTCTTCTCGTTCTGCTTATCTCCCTCTGTTAAACATGTACTTTGTTATGGCTCTGTAGGATATCCTCATTTATTTATAAAGACATCTCTTCCTTTTTCCTTCAAGTTCCACTCATCATATATATTATACAGCATGGACAGTGTGAAAATCGTTTATATCATATCCCTGAGCTGGCATGTAAGTGAGAAGCCAAGGAGAGGTATTGCTTCTCAGCACTGGAATATAGACAAACGTTCTCCACATTCATGTAATATCTCATCTTCACCATTGGTCTGTGATGAATAAACTGCCCTCTTGCAGTTGCCCTCTCCTTCCATTGACTGTAGAGCAAGTGTAGTTGGTGCTGCACCATATGCTAGTTTGTCATGACAATAAGCAAATTGTTCCAAGAATTCACAGAGGGCATGAGTTTTCCATGACTTCTGTACTCTCTGGGCATGCAAGGGTCCCATTTTGGTCAACACAAGATATTTCTCTTTTGGTTTTGACATCTGGGAGTGGTATCTTTACAAAATGTTAAATGGAGCCTTTGGGAGTGTCACAGACCCTTCAAAGTTCATGGAGTCTGGCTCCAAAACTTGTGTTGTGGCTTAATGTCACTCAGCAAGCTAGCACCACACAGCCAGTAGGACAGGAGAATGAATTGGAAAGGTGAAAGTGAGGAAACTGTTGGATTGAGTTAATATCCCTTCTAACCCTGCCCTCTGTTAGTGGGAAGCCATTCCCCTTTGTCCTGTCACTCCGGGCGTTTATCTGAAGTCCCTCTCCAGCTCACTTCGAGCCCTTCTAGGCACTGGAAGAGGCTCTCAGGTGTCCCTGGAGTTGCCTTGCCTTGCTCTGCCTTCCCTCTCCTTCCCTCTCCTTCCCTCTCCTCTACCCTCTACCCTCCCTCAGCCTGTCTCCACATGAGAGTTTTTTCACCCCTCTGGTAATTTTTGTGGCCCTTCTGCTCCTGCCATTTCCTTCTTCTTCCCCCAGCTTTATATGCTGAGGATGATGCCATATAGTCCAGGATATCTCTTGGGTCAGCTGGTGTCATCTGCCCAGGCTGTGTCCCCTCCCAGCTCCCCATGCACCCCCAGTTTTCTCACTGGTGGACTGGGGAGAAGAAAAGGCCTTGATTCTGTCTAAGCTCTTCTTAGCAATAATGAAAACATCCCTGTGCTATCAGGACTGTTTGCAGGACAAATCCAAAGCATAGCTGTGCTACTGTGATGAGAATTAACTCAACCCCAGCCAAACTCAGCACATTATGACCCAGGTGTCCCTGCCCAAAAAATCTGAATCAAGAGTTCACCCCTGGAAAAACCTTATCTTTGACTGTGCAGTCACTCTGTATTCAATTTGCATATTAAAGAAAGCTTTGTTCTGTCTGGACTGATGCACAAGTGAGATCTATGACTTGCAGCACTGATTATCTCACGATTCAGGAAAATGTGGTGAAAAGTTGAACAAGTGCAGTAAAAACAAACAAACAAAAAATACATGTTGGTCCTTCTTTTGCGACTTCCAATATTTCTCAGTGCTGCACCGTCCAAGCTGGCGAGTGGAGACCACATGACAACCCACTTCCTCACAGCTCTCCCTCCCTCATTTTGTTTATTGAGGTGTAGAGAGCTGATGTGGCTCTGAGAATTCTGTCTAACCCATTGTGGTCTCAGATAGGCAAAATATTTAACTTTACACTTGATGGGAGGCAGACACTGAACCAAACCCACTGGATGAAACCTTGTCCAAATGGTCTGTAATGACAGCAGGCAGGCACCAAATCAGCAAGCATATCCCTAGGACAATGCAGTTTGGAGGGCAAAAGGCTGTAGTGTGATTATTGCTTCTTCCTGTGTACCAGGCACAAAGTGGTCTAGGGAGATTTAGCAGTAAGAATAGTGCACACAAACACACACACAAGATCCAGTGAAATCTAGACTTGTTAAAGCTTTTTCCTTGCTGTGTCTGTCTGGAAGAGCCTGAGTTTTAAAATGCCAGTGCCTTTTCTTGTCACTCTCAGCTTTAATTTATTATTTTTTAAAATCAATAAATATCCTTCCAGTCCTCCATCTGGAGGATTCCATCTTCATCCCACCACTGCAAAGCTGATCAGAGCCACCTATGCAATGCCATTTGATCCAGAACATATTTAAGTCTTGGCCCATTCTCAGCCTCATAAATTCCTGACATGATTCAGGAGGCGTTTCTGTTGGAAAGAGCTCTCTGCTCCGCTGTCATATTTATAGAGATTGCTGCTGCCTCTGATCTGAGGCCAAACATTAGGAGTAATTACAGCAGGAAGCAGGACATGTTGTTTGCCTGGATTGTTTTAATTTTAAGAGTGTAGAAGTAACCCCACGTACTGATGTTAAAAGAAAAACTAAAAAATTGCAATAAAATAAAATGTAGGAATTTTCTACTTTAATTTTTAATTTAATTATTGCTTTTGTTAGAGGCAATTAAGGAATCATTATGCTTGCTGCTGAGGACAGGGAGGTGAATTAAATATTGAAGACTTATTAATTCAGGACTCCTATCCCTGCAGATTAGACCAGAGGTTCCCACTTTTTATTTTCTGCTTGTTGAAACAAAGCCAGGAAATGCATATGGCTCTGCATACACATATGTGTTTCTACGTCTGTATGACAGGAGAGAAGGGAGTGAAGAGCTGCAGGCTGGCCCCCCAGAAAACTTGCCCACATTGCAGCTTCAGTCCTATCAGCACAGCCGCATCGCTGCACTGACCAGGATTAAAGTTGCATATGGACAAGGTGCTGATGCTGGGCAGTTTGGATGGAGACACCCTTTCAGCCAGATGATGACTTGTGCTCAGGATATGAAGTCCTTGGCTACATGGCTCAGAGATGAACAGCTTTCACTGCAGGACATGGGTGCCAGGAGCTTTCAGACACACTGTCTTTAAACTGGGGGAGCAGTGTTTGGAAGTGAGAGACACATATACTGGAAGCCTGAGCTGAAGCCCGCTGAAATTGATGATAAGACATGTTTCACTAGGCTTTGGACAACACTGGAGGTTCATCTGAGAGGGAAGATCGTTAAAAGGACAGCAGAAGCATCCCCACTACAAGGATGCCAGGCAATAGGTGAGGTAGAACCATGGGGCTCCTGGTGCTCAGAAACCCAGTTGCAAACATCTCCCACCCCTGTCTGACCACTGACAAAACTGCCAGGTTATCTGGAATGCCACTGAAGCACAGAGTGAGGAGATGAATTGAGACCCAAAGGGGGGCTACAAGAGAGTTGGAGAGGGACTTTTTACAAGGACACGTAGTGACACGACAAGGGGGCAAACTGATAGAGGGCAGGGTTAGATAGGATATTGGGAAGAAATTCTTCCCTATCACGGTGGTGAGCCCCTGGCACAGGTTACCCAGAGAAGCTGTGGATGCCCCACCCCTGGAAATGTTCAAGGCCAGGTTGGATAGGGCTTGGAGCAACCAGGTCTAGTGGAAGATGTCGCTGGCAGGGGGGGCTGGAAGGTGATTTTTAAGGTCTCTTCCAACCCGTATCATTCAATGATTCTATGACCCCACAGCAGAGAAGCAATAGGCTTGTTTTCTCTCACTGTATTTTCTGGGTAGCATTAGTCTGATACAGCAGGGATTTAACCTTGCCTCAGTCTTACTGCCTTCAGAAGAGAGTACTTGACAACTTGATTAAGTACCCACTGTTCTGGGTAAGTAAAATACTTAAGAGTCTTCCTTAGGTACATGTTGAAATATATTCATGAGTAGAAATCCTGAATTTGTACTATTGACTCCTGAGAAAGAAAACTGACTTTGAGTTCATTGCTGGGTAAGAGCTTTGGGAAAAAAAGGACATCTTTTCTGCCAAACTCTGGGCTGTGCTGGTTCAAACCTACCCCATTTTCCTAATTATGGAACTCTTAATCGAGCATGATATGGGGTAAGAGCTGTCGTAAGTTCGGAGGAGAAAACTGCTTCCACACTTCCAGCAAGAGCGGCAATCATATTAGCCCAACACAAGGGGATAATAAGGGGCTTTACTCATTAAAGAAAAAAAAGAAAAAAGAGCAAGAGCCAACAGCTAGGAAATGAAGCCAAAAATCCAATGGTTACAAGCAAGTGAGCCTTGTAAATTGAAGGGGGAGGTTGACAGCCTAGGGCGATTGTTGGGGTTTAGGTTTGTTCCTTTTTTTTTTCCTTATAGAATTTTTCCCCATGAGTTGTTAGGCGACTAAGTACTGCTGCTTAGATGGTGCTTGACCAACACAAAGGAGGTGGCTGAAAGTCATGAGGGGGGAAATCATGCAAGTCTTGGGGCAGGAAAAGGACAGAGCTGGGGGCAGCTTGGCTCTTCTTGCTCTGGGCATCAGAGAGAGGACGGCCAGGCTGTTGCTTGCTGCGGGAGAAGTCCACTGTCAACAGAAAGTCCGGTCCTGGGAAATCTACCATCATCTGCTCGTGTGCCCAGGAATTCTGAGCTCCTTCGCCTGCCCTGATGCAGCTGGGCCAGCCCCGTCCGGCCGTTGCAGCTTCTTCAGCACTGCTTTTTTTTTGCTATGCTGTAGCCCTGAACCCCTCTGCCTGCCAGGACATTCCCCGCTGCCTGCTGGGGACCCTCACCGTTCCATCCACCAGCCCCGGAGTTTCCATCATTCCAGCTTGGTGCTCTCAGGGTCCCAAGGGATCAGACTGCCCCGGGCTTTGTGAAACAAAGCCCCTCAAGGTTCCTGCTTCTGTTTATTATTATTGCTGTAGTTGTTGTTTGTTTGCCTTGTTATATTTACTAGTAAAGAACTGTTATTCCTTTCCCCATAGTTCTGGCTGAAAGCCCCTTTAATTTTTAAATTATAATAATTTGGAGGGAGGGGATTTTAATTCTCCACTCCTAGAGAGGCCCTGCCCCTCCCTAGCAGATACCTGTCTTTCAAACCAAGACAGCGATCTATCAAGGAATGGTTAAAGTGTTGGCCAATCATTAGGGGTGCCTTCAAGAAAAGGTACTTTAAGCAAATCCACATTACTGGATGTAATGTAATGTCCAGTTCTGAGGTGAAAGTATCTGTTCTGTGGTGGGCTTGAGTTCAAATTAGGAGTTCCATAGTTTCTGCCAATCTTAACATCTCTGAATAAAGAAATCCCAGAAGCAGTCATGCACTTCTTAAGCTGATAGATAAAATGGAAATCAAGTCATATCACATTGTTTCTGGGATTGTCGGAGATATTGTGCATTTGTATTTTGCCTCCATGAAATAGTTCAGACACAGTTTTGGAAAATATTCCAGTGGTGGAAGAGATCTGGAACCAGCTATGCTGTATGTCTGGCTTGAGAGGAGGTGAAAGCAACTGGCCCATCTGGCTGCTGATGTGAAGGTACCTTTGGGATTCTCCATTACATTTCTTACAGCAGCACCCAGTATACATTCATAGAATCTCCCTGAACTGAAAGGAACCCACAAGGATCATTGAAGTAAAATCCTGACTCTGCAAGGGTAACCCAAAAGTCACACTGTGACCACCATTTCCTCAGATGCTGAGTCTACTGCCTCAATAAAAAATGCCAGCAATAGAAGGAGGATGGTAAATTAATGTCTTTTAAGGTCCTGGAACAAAACAAGGGCAACATGAAATAGTTTTTGTTATATTCCTGCTTGATCATTCTTGCCATGAGTTTCTACCTCTCCTCAGAGATAGGAAAGAAAGGATAACCCAGTGCAGCCTTTCCTACACTTTTATTTAGGGAAAAACTCATAGGTATGCAGTAAGAAGTGCAGATTAAGGGGTGGAAAAAGGTTGCATTCATTCTGGTTTTCATCCGGGGAGCTGAGACAGTAGAAGCTATAAAGGCAAGCTACAGCAAAAGTGGGAATTAAGCAATTATTTTGAGGCTAACCATATCTCTGTGATTCCAGTAGCACCTTCCCATGGAACTGGCCACCTCAACCCAAAGCTGTCACTGGCAGCGACGTCACCCTGGAGTCTTTGCCACAGTTAAGTCACAATAACCTCCCACTGAGAAAAGAAGTAGCCCTGAAAAAGTTAACAAACTCAGAATTGCCTTGAAAAATTTAAGTTACTCCTGACATGCTCAATGTCCCTCAAATCTGATGCTGCTAAAAATATTCCTTTTGTTTGAAAAAACTTAAGGATAATGGGAAAATGGAATTGTAGAAAGGAAGAATGGGACAGGTGCCAGAAGGTCTGATTGCAATCTAATCCAGATAATGCCCAAGTCCAGGATCACCTTCCCAGGGGGTGATACCCAGGACACAGTGCCAGGAGAATGTCAGTGCTGAAAATCCCGCGCTTGCCTGCACCATCAGGGAAAGGGATTCTGCTAATATTTACTCTGCCAGAAAGGCTATTCCAATTAGTGGATATCAGATCAAGGCTTGAATGATTCCAAAACATGTAGAGGTTTGGACAAGGCTTACCCAAGTCACACAAGGGTCATCACTTACTTAAAATTATTAGTATGTGACAAGCATGTACATTTCCAGGCACTTAAACGAGAAACTGTTAAATTTACACTAACAGTTGTGGAATGGATCCCACTTAGCATGAATTTCTGTGTCCCCAAAGAGCTGAGCCTGAGTTGATCTCACCACTTCTTGTCCTCTGGGAACTTGCTTATTCATAAATAAAAGCCCCACAATTGTTAACCCGAAATGAGGGAAGGAGACTTTGTCACAGAGGACAGGGAGCCCTTGTCACTCAGCTGTGTCAATGCTGGCTTCAGTCAGACCCCTGTCCTAATATGATTACAGTTAATTCTTTCACCAGCAGCTGTGGACCAGCCAGGACTTCTTTGGAAATGAAGGGAGAGGAGCCACAGAGCCCAACATGAACATTCAAGCAAAGAGAGTCATCAGCAGATGCAGCAATGCTGGCATCACATTTGTTCTGGGAAGGATGCTCCTCCTTCGTACTTTTTCCACACTCCAGTTATTTCTTTTCCTTCAAGTAAGGGCAAGAAAACCTTTCAGATCAAGGAAATGACCAAAAAAGAGACCAAGAGCAGGGTAGAACTTAGGTCTCAACCTTAAGTACAGACATGTGTTTAATCTCTGTCCCAGCTCCAGAAACAGCCAGAATGTCATCAGCCATTACCCATTGTCCTGTCCCTCCAGGCCCTTGTCCAAAGTCCCTCTCTGTCATTGTAGGACACGAAAGAAAGATGAAAAATTCCAAATATTTCAGAAGGCAAATATTATAGAAAAGGCTTTATTGTTTAATTCTTACTAGCTTTAATAAGGTGTTCTGATACAGACAACCTGATTGGTGAATAGGAACGACACCTCTCTAATCTTATTGGTTAAACTAGAGAAACAGCAACACACCACCTGGAGAGAGATTGTTTGGGGAAAGGATGGTTGTTTGCCAAGATTGTTTTGAGAAGAAGCTTTCTTGAGAATTTTTCCCTTGGGAAAAGTTAGCAGCTGCTAGCAGGCTAAAGTCTGTTCAGAGCCAGAAAATATCCGGCCCAGACCTCTCCAGCTCTCCTGGAGCCCCTTTAGGCACTTGCTGGGGCTCTAAGGCTCTCCAGAGCCTTCTTTTCTCCAGGTTGAGCACCCCTAGCTCTCCTAGCCTGTCTCCAGAGCAGAAAGGCTCCAGCTCTCTGGCCATTTTTTTGGCCCCCTTTGAATTCACTCCAGCAGATCCACGTCTGAGATACTCACTCAAGATGCTGAATACTGTGTGACATCAGCTCCTGATTTTACTATTATTGTCCCAGGAAAAGAATGAAGATGAAGCACTTTGGCCAGCCAAGGTCACCCTTGAAGTGACTGACAAAGTGAGACGTTGAGCCCAAATCTTTGAAACACCAAGCTGGTCTTCACACCATCCTAGATGCAGAAGGAGAGCACTGGGGAGATGGAAACAACCCTGTTTTAGTGGTGACGTTGTGTCCAGACTACAGACAATTACAGTGTGTGCTGAACTTGCTTTCCAGTGACTGCCTTTCAGGCAGCTCCTAGCCATGGTATTTAAAAATGGAAGTTTTAAACAGGCTTACACAAAATGGCTGTTATGAAATATGCTTTTTATGTCTGAGATGGGAAGAAAACCATCCAAAGGTGATAGCAGAAACTGTTCAAACAGAACTAGAGCAGAGTGCAGCTCCATAGGCAGCCATGCAACCTCCCTGCTTCATATCAGCTGGGAATATGGACACACAGACCTCTGCACATGCCCACCACCAACTTCTCCCAGCTAGGAGCTCCTAGAGATATTGTCTTAAACATTACAGGAGCAGAAATGGACAACAAAGGAGTAACTTAATTTTTGCCCAAGTCAGCATTGTGTGTAAGTCAATGTTGGGTATTCTGTGCATTTCTCATGTCCTCTTGGAGGACCTCTGGCTTTGGAAAACATGAAATTGATGGGCGAAAGCTCATCAGTTATATAAAAACCAGAACGGAATTGAACTTTATACCAGATAATGTTTCAGAATATTTCACTCAATGGAGTTGCATGAAGTAAGTATTGAAATGTTACATCTTTGTTGTTCAAGATGATTTGGGGACTACTGGATGCACAGGACTGGCAGGCACAGTCCCTTATACTTGGCAAGCATGAGCAATGCCTAAAAAGCATCACAGGAAGCCCTGCTTTCTGAAGTCCAGCTGGACAAAAACAACAAGGCAAGGAGGATGACTGAGGAACACAGGTTTGCCTGAAATAAGTAAATTAAGAGCAGGCAGGAAACAGTTTAATTCCTTCCTCACTGAAGCCAAAACAGGTCTTGCAACTATCTGCTGTATGACCAGTGGTGCTGCCCTTTGGCATATATTGCCTGTCTGAAATAAGGTTATTTTCAGGAGACTGGTTTTAAGTTCAAGATGTCTGCATTATGCGGACTTAATTGAATGGAATGAGTAGAGCCAAACTAGAGAGACTGATTGAAGGTGCATCAGGTTTCAGAGGTTGAAACTTCCACTTTGTACCCTCTGAAAATCAAAGCATCTTAAATGAGCCTGAAAAATCATCATTCATGGGTTTGCAGACCTTTGCTTCTTCACTTTCCTGGTAGAGTATACACAGTTTTATAGAGGAGGATTTTCTGAACACAATGTTTATTAATGGAGCCAAATCCTAGCTGTGCCATCCTCACATCAAGTAACAGCAGAGCTCCTTCAGGTCCCCTCACCACACAGAGTTTTAATGTTTGTGAAAATGAGACATCCTGAAGGGAAACTTTCATCTAAATTTCCCAACAGATGGGACCCAAATGTGTTTCATGTTCCATTACCACTAAACACACACAGCCAGGTTGATGGATTTAATATCCTTTCTGGTCCATCAATCTAACAGATTGGAAGGGAAAGGGATTTTTTTCAATGCCACGCAACTTTCAGTGCCTTGAAGATGATCACTTTCCTGTGCTCCCCATCCTCCAACTGAATAAGAAAATGATGTTTAGATCTAAAGACCATGACTGACAGTCAGGCAGATAGATGTGTATACAAAAACCAGACAGAGAGTTGGATTATTTTTCTACATCAGTCTCCAAAAACCTGTACTTGGAACAAGGAACTTCAGGGAAGAAATCTGTCAAATCTCCTTAATCTTAAAATGCAAGCAATAAATTACTCCCAGCCTGTACATTTTCCCTCTTCTTTTGTACCGTAACCCTCTTCCCTTACCCTCCAGCAAATCTGATATACCAGATGTCAGAGTTCAAGCACAAACAGGGAATTTCAATAGTCAGACCTAATCCTTTCTTTTTCCATTGGCGCCCTTCCCTGTTTGACCACTTCTGACAAATAGAGGTCCCTCCATTCCCAAACTGCTTGAAGCATGCTATCGTGTTACATTTCCCTGGGCAGATGCTACCTTTGGTAAAGTCCCCTTCTCCGTGTGGTTTTGGGTTTTGTATTGTTTTGTTTTTATCAAGAGGAAATTTGAAAATACAAATAGGTGATAGTAATAAATCTCATCCATCACATTTCACCATCCTCCCTTTAGTATGTTTTTCTATGTTATGCATTGTTTATAGCAACAGCTTTTGGAGGAAGATCGGCCAAACACTTAATACTTTTCAAGTATTACATGACTAAATGTCAAGTTCAGAGAGGTTTCTCTGTCTCTACCTAGTCTGTAGTTTAGCTATCGAATGTATGCATAATGTAGGGCCCGTGGATTGCTCACGTAAAAGTAAGAAAAGAGAGGTAAGGTCTAGCAGTGGACCAGAGATTTCACCCTTTGATGCAAAGACCTTGACTATTTTCATGAATTTCTTAAAGTGAGCTGGGACTGACTTTTGCTTTTAGAGCAGGAAACTCTCCAGAATGTGCTTCTTGTGGGGGTATTTTGCATATATTTTCCACTGCTAGCTCATGGCCCATCTTTCCTTCTCTGCCCCTCTGGTCAAGTCTCAGCAGGTCTGTAATGTCTTATATCTGCATCTGAAACTTGTATGTGCAACATGCAAATAAACTTGAGGCTTCAAAGAAGTGTTTTCTTATATGCCTTTTACAGGTCAGTATATAAAAGTCTGTTACACATTCATGTTTTGTCTCAAGAAAATAGTCTGGACCTGGAAAAGATCCCAAAAAGATATTCTACAAGTTCTCTGGCTTGTGAGAAAGGTAAACTCTGGGTTTTGGCTCTCTTCCTTCCCATCTTGTACTTTCTTTCACTCTCTTTGGTTCCTTCAAGCTGTGCAAGTGTTTGGACTCTGATGCTTGGATTGGAGAGTCATGCTGCCCTTCAATAAGACTACTTCTCCCCTAGAGAATGACTCACCATGTGCTGCCTTTTGTGACAGCTGCAGCTGATCTGAAGCTGCGCAGATAGAATTTTCCATAACTGAATCCAACTCGTCTAGCCTAGCTCATTAAAGACTAGAAGTAAACAAGTTCCCAAGTACGACAATGACAGGCTGGATTCAAACTCAAAGAGGTGACCCCAGCCAATCCCATTCAATCCTGAATGCAGACATCTAATTGGCCAGTGAGCTGGACGGTGCTGAAACCTCGACCAATCAGGTGTTCAAGCACTGGAAACTTTAACCCCCTATAAAAAGGGGGCATCCATCAATAAATGTTGGCTGCTGTCGCATGCTCTTGGCGTGTGCAGTTGTGTGCCTGTCTCCAAAACTGCTACCAAATGTAACAGTCTTTGCCTCCTTCAGCACAAACGTAGCAAATAAAACCGCTGGTTCAGCTTTGCTGTTTGGTCATGCTTGGAGGGATAGGCTGGCACAGGATTTATCTTCTTGGGTAAGTCATGCAAAGTTACTTCAAGTCAAACAAGGTGCCTGCTGAAATGCTCCTTTGCTTTCTTGTGTTTCATCTGACAGTTCACCTACCGCTTCATGGTCTGAACACCTGTCTGTAGCGTTGAGGTAGTTTGTGTGGCTTGTGATGAAAATGTCCTTTCCTGGTTGTCTTGGTTTAGAAAGACAGTTGTCTGCCAGGGAAAGCTAGAGCCTCCCTTGGAATGGAGAATGCAAACCCCCTTCCCTCCAAATTATTATAATTTTGAAATTAGGGGCTTTCAGGCAAAGATGTGGGAATAGGAGTAACAGTTCTTTACTAGGAATATTTAAAAAAATAAAATACAAAACAGTTCTTTACTAGGAATATTTAAAAAAATAAAATACAAATATAGTAATACAGAAAAAAAACCCAAGCAAGCAAACAAAAATCCTGGAAAAACCCTGACAGAGTCAGGGATATGACCTGGCGCCCTGTTGGTCAGGGTGTTGGAAGAAGTCCAAATAAGTCCCCCTGGAGTAACAGATGTGGTTCTGTGGAGTAGAGATGGTCCTGTAGAAAGTCCAGTGTGATGAGATGGGTCCAGTCTTCCTCCGGGCATTCAGTGGAAAAACCGGATAATTGGTAGTCTTCAGTCCCAGTTTTTATGTAGCTAGGAACAGCTGGCTCCTCCCCCATTGTGTGGAGCATCTCACCATGGGATGATGGAATGTGTCATGCCATTGGTGGGCCCTAATGGCCCATTATCAGAAGATGTCCCCCTGGAGGATGGAGGGGTGGTGAAAGAGATAAGAAACACTGCCCCACCTGGTTTTAATGGCTGGGCCATTATCAGAGGCATCCGCCCCCCTCCCCCCTGGAATCACAAGAGATAAGGAAAGAACATCTCCCCAATAGCTTTCAACAGATGAAATAGAATATGCATTTTTTGGTTACATAACCCAAGACACTGGTTCCTTCAAAAATCTCCTGGGGATGCTGTATATTTTGGTTGTCTCTGTTGCCTGTCCAGCATTTCCTGGCCTGTATAGCAACATCTGCTCACCAGACCTCAAATATCCTTGATTACATTTGGCCAGCATGAGACACCTCTTAGCTTTCTGGTGTGTTCTTGAGAGTACATCTGATCCCAAATATCTGGGTGCTTGGATTCAGCTGCATTTCCGTCTTAGCCCTCTGTCCCACAGAATTCTGGGGATACAGATTCTAATTTCTGTATTTCCAGCTAGTAGCATCTAGCATCTCTCTGTCGGGTTGGGGTGATTTTTTTTCCCCCCCCATGGCTTTTGTGGCATTCTGTTGGTATCTGGTAAATTTTCTCTCTGTTCTTCACTTTCACATAGGTGGGAATTCACTTTTCCTACTCTCACAGCTCTTGGCAGAGTTCTCATGGAAGCATAAGGGCTCACAGTTAAGAGATTCGGAGAGCTGGGGATGGCTGTGAAGAATTGTTCCCCTTTTTATCCAGGAATTCACTAAAAGAGCTTTGTCTCCTGTCTCCTTCACTCCTCAGCCCCATTATCGTCCTGCCTTGACTTCTGTTGTATCATTCCACTTAGGACTCCTCCTCCAGCCAGTCAGTGACCATTTCCACCTCCTCTGATCTACCTCGACTTCTCCTTTAGTCTCTCAATTTAGGTTTGTGGATTTTAGATTTCATTTTACACAAGATGAAGTAGCTAACTTAAATCAAGAGTGCCCTTGACCCAACAAAGACAACATCAGAGGGCATTTCAGCCCACTCCTTCTGAAAGCAGCTCTTTCTTTCCATGAACCACAATAGACTCTCCAGGGATGTGCTCCTATGTATAAGCTTTGCTTCTGTGCTGAGCATCACACAGGACAAGCCCAAGCTTCATTGTGTGTCAGACAGCCTGACCCTTGATGCAGTGGGCAGAGTAATTTCTTTCAGTGTCTCTGGGGCACCATCCTCAGCTTCTTCACCTGTTTTTCATAATTCAGAATCTCTCCTCTTTACAAATATTACCTGCTGGGGAGCAATACTAAAATCTGACCCAACTGGAGGAAAACCTGATTGTTGGTATGTAACCTGAGCCTTTTTTTTTCAGACTTCTACATCTTTCATTCCTATTTAAAATATTGTGTCATTTGGCAGTGGTTTGACCCATTGTTTCTCCAGATTTTTGACCTGGGTTGCAAATATTTTATGCACAACACTTTCTGTGTGCTGACAGTGATTTTGGAGTACAATAAACTTTTGTTTGGGTCCTCTAGTGAGTCGTGGATGAGTCCAGATGAGGGCTGAGCATGTGACAGCCATTGCCTACTAGGGGTAGTATTGCAGCAGTTTGTATTGAGCTGTATTTTTTAACCATTGCAATGCCAGGGCAAAGAACATCAAGGGGCTTGTTGGGGGCCAGGGCTATAATTCAGTGCCAGGGATATGATCTCTCTCTCCTTTTCCCAATTTGAATTTTCTAGATCTGCTCTTAGGAACACAGTCATAATTTGAGTAGAGAAGCAGCAAGCCCAAACACTGATACAATCTTATTCTATTCCTCCTACCTCAAATACAGGCCCATCTCATGAAATACTTCCCCCAGGCAGTGCTGTCTGCATATCAGATGTTGATGACCTCACAGGGAAAAACACACATCAGTACCCCTCCAGAAGTGATTATTTTCTTGCCTGGCCTTCCTACATCCTGATATCACTACTCCCCTGTGCACAGCAGGGACTGTAGTGTCTCTTGAGGGTTAAGAGTGTGTTGGAGAGGCTGGAAATAATCCACAAGAGATTTTCCAGGGAAGAGATCTAGACTCTGGCTGCAAAGTCAGTCTATAGATCAGCTTGTAGCTCTTCAGAGGTGATGAGGAAATGCAATTGCAACCCTCTGTCTAGCCCTCTACGAGGAAGTAGAGGCCATGAGATTGAGTAGGTCACTGAACTGGACCCAGAAAACTCAACTTACTGCTTGATGTAAGGCAGTAACCAAATATGAGAGCAAGAAAACCTCTTCCTCCCCACCTCCTCCCCCGCCCCCCTCACTTATAGTATCTTTTCCATTTAGAGATTATCTCTCACTATGTGTGTGCAGTGCATGAGGAGTCCATGTTCTCTACTTCCAAATGATGCTTAAGTACAAAGGAAATAGGAGAAATCTTTACCCAGTGCCTGGGACTGTGTGCGCCTCATCGTCTTCAAAGCTCTGATCAACAGCTTGAATTGGGCTTGAATCCCTTTCTCCTTTGCAGTGTTTCTTTCTCTGGGATCATACTTCATTAGTTTTTTTTCCCAAGTGTCTCGTTACGAAATTCGTTAGTGAACCACTAAGGATAGCCGAACATGTTTGGTTTTATGCAGGGCCTTAAGAAGGGATCTTGGGGCAAATTCACTGCAAACAGCCTCAGCTTGCTTGAAAATGAGGAAGCCTGACCAATCCTTCCTCCTGTCTCAATAGAAGAACACTCAAGACAGATTACCTCCCTGAACTCAGGAGATAACTGGGGAGACATGGAAAGACATCAAATGCTCCACAGCTGAGAACTTGGTGCAGCAACCTGACTCCATCTGGACTCAGCACACATCCAGCAAGATAAATAAATTATGCTTGCCACACAGCTGTCACACACCTCAGCACTATTGGGGCTACAAAACATGCACTGAAGAATACTGGGAATGAGAAACCTCTCCCTTTGGTATACGTGAAAATGTTGGAAAATGCATTGCAGAAACTATTGATGTGACCATCTCTCACAACAGCTTTCCCTCTTGTGAGGTGCTGTTGTGGCTTCACTCCAACCAGCAGCGAAGCGCCAGGCAGCCACTCACTCACTCCTCCATCAGCAGGATCAGGTAGAGAACTGAAAGGGTAGAGAACTTACGGGTTGAAATAAAGACTGTTCATTAGGGAAAGCAAAGACCACGCACACAAGCAAAGTAAAGAATTAAGTCACAACTTCCACTTGCTGGGCAGGCAGGTGCTCAGCAATCTCCAGGAGAGCAGGGCCCCATCACACATAACAGTTGGGAAGATAAACACAATCACTCCAAATGTTCCCCCCCACCCCGCTTCTTCTTCTTCACTCCACTTTATATTCTGAGCATGATGCCATGTGGTCTGGAATACCATTTTGGCCAGTTTGGGTCACCTGTTCCAGCTGTGTCTCCTCCCACCCTCCCACACATCCTCAACCTCCTCTCCAGTGTTGCACCAAAAAGCAGAAAAGGTCTTGGCTCTGTGTAAGCTCTGCTCAGCAATAATAAAAAATATGTCTATATTATCATCTCTGCGTTCGGCACAAATGCAAAGCACAGATCCATATCAGCTACTGGGAAAATTAACTCTACTCCAGCTGAAATCAGCAGAGATGGTAACAGGAGGAATAGACTTAATTTTGAATAGAGCTCTGTCTTCCACCTTTACCGTGGTTTGGGCTCTGCTCCGTGTGCTGCTTCTGTGGAGTCATTAACTGCTGTTAATGACAGAGTGCAGAGAAGGCTTCAGGGAGACCTTATTGGAGCCTTTAAGTACTTAAAGGGGGCATATAACAAAGATGGGAGCAGACTCTTTAGTAGGCCCTGTTGTGACAAGAGAAGGTGTTGTGGTTTTAAAGTAAAAGAGTGGAGGTTCAGACTAGATATAAGGAGGAAATTTGTTACAATGAGAGTGGTAAAATACTGGCACAAGGTTGTCCAGAGTGGTAGTAGATGCCCCATTCCCAGAAAGAGACCAGACTGGATGGGGTTCTGATCTAGTCTGATCTAGTGGAAGGTGCCCTGCCATGGCAGGGTTTTTGGACTAGATGACCTTTAAAGGTCCCTTCCAACCCAAGCGGTTCTATGATTTTAAGACCAGCGCCAGACCAGCATCAATATCCATCCAAGGCTCTGAAGGAAGTGTCTACCTAAACTATGCAATCCCCTACAAGAACCGGCCTCCAAAATAGTAATTTGATGGTTTGATAATGCTGTGTCTGGTTACTTAGGATATTTTGCAAATTCTGCGTGAGTCACGGTTGAACACAGCCAAAGTTGTTTCCCTGGACAGATTTAAAGGCACGACACACTGTACACTAAAAAGTTTAACTCAAGACCATACATAGAACACACACTTCATGCTTGTATGTGTGTTATTTCCTCCAGAAACCTAGGCTGCTAATCAGCCCAGCAAGGGAACAGCCCTCCTTGATTTTGCTGACCAATGGTAACAAGAGTAGTACAGTTTGCCTTTATGAATCCTTGTCATTTACCTCTTAACACCCTCCTCTGCTCTAAGGTCCTGGATATGCAAGATGTGGTTTGCATATGGGTCTAAATTCAAACCCCTCCAAGCTGTGTGAGATTTCAGATTGCACCTATCTTGAACATGAATCCTTTTCAATAAACCAGAAATCTCCAGTTGCACACTAACAAACACACCAGTAAGCTCTTTTGGAGGAACCTCTATGCCCCTCCTAAATTGTCACCTCACTGGTCTCCATTTTGCCATCTGTTAATCCCATTAGATCATTGCTTTGTATCTTGCTCATGCCCTTCACTTGGCACAGCCCACTGCTGCTTTTCAATAAAGGTAGAAACACAGAGGATGTGCACTAATTATGTTTCCAACCCATCCCATCCTTGGGGCCCCATGCAAACCATGCTATCAACCTGCCAGTCTCTGATGATGGAGCCCACATGGGAGCCTTAAATAATGGATTACATGGAGAACATGTATTTTTAAATGTGTTTAAGATGTCTGGCAGGTTCTCAGGAAACAAGAGAAGAATAATAAAGTCAAATTAAGGGGAGAGAAATGTACCCCAAATCTATGATAGCTTTTCAGAAAGAGAACAAGAAAAGTTTTCTGTTATGTACTTCTTCAGTCATCCCAACACTGGAGGTGAATGGTGAAAGCATTCTTAAAGCAGAATTCCCACAGATAAAGGCAAGGAGACAAACATGATAAGCTTTGCACATGGTTTAAATTATCATTGGTAATAAAACCATTCATCATCAACCCCCATGCTGAAGATCGGGATAGCTATTGCTCCTGAGGCTTCAGTGACTGAAAGAATGGAACATTGGCTGCGCTCTTGCTCTCTTATTTTCTCTGGCCTCCATGGCTCTGGCTCAAGGTCTTGCTGCAGAAGGACAGGACAGCTGCTCTGAGCTCGGTATCCAAACATGATAGCCTAGGACTCAAAGGTACTCATCATCGCTGCTGTGTCTTTCTACTCAATGAAATAGGGCCTCCTCTAGCATGAGGACTGAATTAGGTCTCTGCAGCAAAGACTAATCACTCAGCATCACAGCCGAGAGAGAGATGGATATGTCTTATATGTGACTTCCCTGAGGTCTGGTGGTGATGGCAAGTCCCAAACAGATCTCAAAAGGTTGAGGTTTCCTCAGCTGACCATGAAAGTTCTGCTTTATGTGGTGTCTTTGTGTTATCACGTGCAACATGAAGGTTGCAGTTTCTGGGAAGCAGAGTGAGATTACCTCTGGAGATGGACACAAACAGCTTCTGCTCACCCTGCATGGTCTCTCAGAAGCTCAGAAAACAGGGCAGAGTCTGGGTTGTCCATTGCTTAAGATCATAACTGAAAAACTAGCCATTAAAACCTTCCCAGCAGTGTCCACCTCCTTTTCTCCCTGACATTCCCTCTATCACTTCTCTTCCAAACGAATTGTCTCCACCCATAAATCCACGTATTCACTTCTCCTTTCCAGCTTGGTGAATTTGTACTTCATGTCGGTTTGCCCAAAGCAAAATCCTTCTGGTTCAACATGGAGCACATGCAGGGCTCTCCCCAGTCATCAACCCAAAGACGGACTGGGAGGATCACTGTCAATTCTGTCAAGGCTGGGGACGGAATTAAATGCTTGCCCTACTTGGGCTGGCTGGAACCATTTCAGTTTTCTTGCTTCAACACAGAGCTTTCTTTAGGTAGTATGGAACTGTTTGAATAGTATCAATAGCAGGTTGCTGTGCTGTACTCCTTTCTGCAGCCAGCAATGCTCTTTGGGTATCCTTTTACCTCCTTGTCCACAGAAGAAGAATACATCCTATGCCATGTCATAGAAAGAAAAGTGAAAAATATAGTATCTGGTTGCACCATGTGAGGGTTTGGGTGCTGTATAGCAAAAGCATTTAGTAAAACTGCCTAAAAAGAGGTGCAGTCCTACAGGTATCACTAGCTTTAAGCCATTTTTGTACACACTGACTTTTGTATTACAGAGTATTTTATTGCAGATGAGGACACCATACATCTCAAATGCTTTTCACACAGGTTTGGAGGGTTTTTTTTTGTTTTGTATTTTACAAATAGCTTCATTTACTTTTTTCTTTGCATCTCTTTTACACTGCTGCATCTTTGCAATTGAATATTGTTTAAATCAGCGATGATCACAAACTCTTCTGCTTCTGGGAGAGCCACAGCCATTTGGAGGTCAAGGCTGTGCCCATTTGTCCCAGCTTAGAGCTTGGCCTAAGGCCATTACAAAGCTGTGATGCTGGGACGAGTGAGGCTTGTGGTCAACCAGGGGTTTACTCTGATGTGCAGCTCAGATATAGTAGAGGTGAGCTCAGACCCACAGCAACATCTGGAGTTCTGCAGGTGTATGGTCACTGTGAACCTGGAAGGAGAGGCATATAGACAGCCAGACACCAGGAGCACCACATCATGAAGTGCAAGCTTCCCCTTGCAATGTTATATTAACAGCTCTGGCTTCAAGTGGATGCAACAGTGCATGGACCACATCACATCGCTGGAGAAAGAGGACAGGAGGAGAGTGGAGTCTGATGTGGTGTCCTCTGTCAGCACAATCCTTCTTTACCCATATCTGCCTGCTGATTTGTTCTGTCCTTATCATTCCAGCACTGCAGCAGGTAGGGAAATTAACAATAAAACAATGGTCATAAAGAGCCACAGAGTTGCAGTGCGGTGGTTGGTCTCTGCCCAGCTTGTTAGTTTCACTATAAAACCCCTCACTGCTCCGCTGCAGACAGCATGTCCCAGATGTAGAGATGTCAATGCAGAGCTTTTGTTTCAGTGCTTTATTTGGTATTGAAATGAGTAAGAAATAAGGTGCCTAAACAAGAAGTCAGGCACAGAAGCACCTTTGTGGCCATGCAAGTCTGGGCAATAAATACCTGGAATGCCCCATCCCCTGTTGAGAGTCTCCTCACACTTCAGCTCTCTGAGCCCTTGGTAATGCTGCTATCTGCAACAGCAGGGTCTGGGTACCAGGACAAAGAGCACTTCACATAAATCTGCTGCTTAAAAAAATAGAGATTATGCGGCCCATCTTTATGGTTTTTGGATTTGTTGTTATTTAACACATTGTCAATCCTGTAACAAACTCTACACAGCACAGTAAAATTTCCAGTGAATTTTATCTAGCAAGTGAAAAGCAAGCGGTGCGGGGATAGCTGCTTGTTGTCTGTAGCAGTGAGGTTTTTTGATGGTTTATCTTTAGCTGATGATTCCTACTCTGCTGTCAGAAGGGTGAACTGAAGCTCCATTGGGCTTGTTTGGATGTCAAAAAGTTACAAAAGGTGTTGCAATAGGGAGAGTTTTTTCCTTGAACAATTACGACTGAAGTGATGACATCAGCTCCCAGGGAGGACTGCTACTGCCTTAGCAGTGTTATTTTTTTGAGCAGATATAAAGCTGAGGTCTTGTTCTTTGAGATTTTACAAAGACAGTATCCCTGTTATTTTCTGACTTTCAGTGCCCCAAATGCTCTGGCAAAACTCCAGCTCCAGTAGGTACAGTGGACATGAACAGATAACCTAAAACAGCTGCGACAGATAAAAGATGCTCCTAGTCTCAGCTTTTCCTTTGCACCTGTCCTTCTCACCGTACATATTTGTAATCCGTGACAGTGCAATGCCAAACCTCTGTGCAGGAATGTGCAGGAATGATCTTGCCCCGGAAACCCTCCTGCTTCATGAAGGGTATTTCACTGCAGCCATATAACTCTTGCACCTGTAGTTTTGCAATAGCTTAGGTCCAAAATCCCTCCACTAACCAGAAGAGATTATCCCTGCATTTGTCCTGGTGGTTTCTCTGAGCCTACACTGAAAGCAGAGAACCCAGGGACACTTCCCTCTCATTACTCATCTTCCTCAAAAGCTTCAAAACACAATTCCTGAAAAAAAAGTTTCAAGCTTAAATTTTCATTAAGGAATTTAAGCTCCCCTGTGGCCATCCAGATGCATTCCTGAGATTTAATTATTCTCCTCTTACTTACCTTCCTTTTGTACCACGTGTGATTTGCCAGAGGGTAAGGCAATGGCAGCTTATCGCTGTATGCTACCTCTCAACATTCTCTACTCGGGCCTTAGGAAAGAGCTCCCCTCCGATGGCCAGCCATGATCTTACTTGTCCTGTGTGGGTATGGCTGCCAATCCTCCAACAGAGCACAGACATGCCAGGGGTTGTTGCAATTGAGAGACATTCTGCTCCAAAGCCCCTTTTTATTGTTGTGATGATTAAATTAAAAACTACTGAAATTTATGGGTTTGGAGTCTGGCAGGTCAGCCTGCTCCTCAACTTTAGCCCACTCTGCTGTGATAAGTTTTTGTTGTTGTTGTTTAAAAATGAGGGCTTGGTTACAGGAGAAAGAGTGCCGATATGGGTATAACTGAACTATTTACTCCTGGCAGACTGTTAATGGTGGGTCGTTTGCAACAGCCACCCAGTGTGCACCCAAACCCTGCAAGGCAGTGTTTCCTCATCTTCAGAATGATGCAGCTGTGATACCAACAGTCACACCCATTCTGAAAGGGGTCGTCCCTGCTAACGGGCCGTCATGAACTCACAGCTTCAAGGACTCCATAAATATTCCATTACTCATGGAGTTACATCGTTCCACGGTGTAAATCCCTGCCCTGGAGGAGGCACCACCTGAACCTAGCCACATATAATCTCGAGGTTTGGGGACTTGGGACACCCTCACAACCAGACATCAATATGGGAACCTGAATTTCCACGGGACCATTGCTTTCAACAAGACCACAACCACCATTTCAACAGCACGGCAACCATTGCTTAATCGGATTGCGACCATCGTCCCTGACCAACAGCTTAAGACGGTGTTTCGGTACTACCACCTTTATTGTAATTTTCCTATTAAATTGTAACTCCAACTTGAAATCTCTCACAAGGTATTTGTGTGGGGTTAACTTCTCCTGCTGGTTTACCTTCAAACCAGCACACATTTGCAGAAGGAAAAAGAAAAAAAAGAACTAAGCAAACTAATTCTCAGCTTGTAGAATGACAGGTCTGAAAGTGTTTCCCTTAGAGTCAGAAGCAAAAATCCTATAAACTCCAGAGGAGAAGACTATCTCTGAAGAAATTGATATTTTGGAGGAAAAAAAACAAACCAGAAAACAAACTCTACAGAATTTAGATCATCCTCTTAAGCCCTAACTCCCTGCTTTAAAAGGATCTCTCCTCTTGTTCTAGCTTCATTTTTGATGCACCCAAGATGATGCCAGACCTGGAGGGGTGTTTCTTTACACCCTCACCACCCTATGTGACCTTCTCCTCCCAGCCTCCACAGGGAGTTTGCATCCAGTGTATTAAGCCATGTGTCTCCGAGGAAGAGGTTCTCAGTTTTGACAGAGATGCAGCAGTTTTGGAAGGACTGGTAAGAAGGTAAAGGTTCCCACCAGTGTGACAATACTACTGCTGTTCAATTAATAAGGAATTAGAGTTCAAATATTGCCATGTGCAGCCTTTGCTGTGGCATAAATCATTATTAAGCAAGTTTTAATTACTTAGGGTAAAGGTTTTTGAGCTCCAGTTTTCATTTCACTGATCAGCATCCTATTAAACAGGAACCTCAGGGAAATGGAGGACAATGGACGACAGAGCAAGACAGCACTAGCAGATTCTTGCGGATCTATCAGTAAACATCTAGTTGGCACCTGGAAAGTCTTGGAAGACTCTCCCAATGCATGTTGTCATTAAAAAAACAAACAAACAAACAAAACCAAATGCCTGAAATCTGCGGAGTTCAGAATATCTGGAAAGATATTTTGGGTAGTGTCAGAGACAGGGACAGAACATGGGATCTCCAGAAATCCTCTGTCTCTTTGGAAAAATTGCTTGTAAGGAGCCACTTTGGATGAAGGTTTGCACTTCATTGGGGATGAATCCCACAACAGTGGCCCAACCTCTTTTCCCTCCAACACCGCACTGACTTCCACAGCCCTGCTCTTTCTTGCAGTTATTAAGCCAAGTGAGGTATTTCAGCAAAAACTGCTGTCTTGTTTGACACTGGCACAACGCCAGGCACCCATGAAAGTCACTCACTCACCCTCCGCTGCCACAGATGGGCAGAAGAGAGAAAGAAAAATTGATGAAGGCTTCATGAGTTGAGACAAGGACCAGGAAACAACACTCCAAGGAAAAAACAGGCTCAACTTAGAAGGACAAAGTGAATTTATTACTAACAAAATCAGAGGAGGATAATGAGAAGTAAAATAAGCCTTAAAACACCTTTTCTTCCCCCAACCTCTCCCTCCTTCCCACTAGCACCATGGGGAGACAGAGCATGGGGGTTTTGGTCAGTTATCAGCTGAGTTCTTATTCCATTGCTCCAGGAGAGGAGTCCTTCCCCTGTGAGATTGTGCAGTACCTCTCATGGGAGACAGCTCTTTGTGAACTTCTCCAGTGTGGTTCTAACCTCACAAGCAGCAGTCCTTCCAAAACCGCTGCAACCCAAGCTCCCCCCATGGGCAAAGAGTCCTCCCAAAACTAATGCGGCATGGGTCCAGCCTGGAAGCAGGGGCCCCCTCTCTCCACAGGGTCTCCCCCTGGATCTCCCCCTGGACCACAGCCTCCTCCAGGCATCCACCTGTTCCAGCATGGACACCTCCCCACAGGCTGTGGGTGGATCCCTCCATCCCCCAAGGATCCCCATGGCCTTCAGGGGCACAGTTGCTTCACCACGGTGATCACCATGGCCTGCAGAGGAATCTTGGCTCTGGCACCCGGAGCATCTCCTTTCCCTCCTTCCCCACTGACCTTGGTGTCTCCATGTTGTTTCCCCTCACATATTCTCACCTCTTCCTCTTTTCTGACTAGAAGAAAAAACTGCATGTGCTCCCCTTTGTTTTGATTTTCTTCTTAAGTATGTTATCACAGAGGTATTACCAACATCTCTAATTGGCCCAGGCTTGGCCAGCAGCATGTCCATCTTCAGAGCCATCAGGGATCGGCTCTGCCAGACATGGTGGAAGCTTCTAGCAGCTTCTCACAGAAGCCACCTCTGTGGCCTCCCCTGCTACCAAAAACCAGGCCGTGCCAAATCAATAGAACTGCTCATCAGAAATGCAACATAAAGTGGAAGTAACCCCTGACACTAATTTAAAATTAGACTCGATGAGCCTTCAATCAAGATGTTCCCTCAGCCCCCTTTAAAATCCAACAAATGAAATACATTTGGTCGCTATTACCAGTGATTATGATAAGCTATGTTAAAATATGAGGTGGGGGAATTTATCTTTATTTCCTGTGATAACATTGATGAAAAATATGCTGGTCCATCTTGATTTTCAATCACTCGAATGAACTTTGTCATGAATTTATTTGGCTTCATGTGCCTAACTGCTCTGGGGAGGGAGTGAGGGCAGGGAGCAAGTAGAGGACAGGTTTGGCAATTTAATCTGATGCAGATAAGTTTATTAGCTGTCCTCAGATCTGTTCCTAACTGAACATGATGAACAAGCCTGTGTGTTGGATATTTCATCATACTCCTTTGGGGAGAAGGCACAGGCTCCATCATGGTGTAACCGTCAGCAAACAGTTTACAACAGTTTTCATTACACTTAAGCCTTCTAATAATTTTCTGCTGGAGTCTGGGGGCTGGGTGGGTCCTTCTGCCCACAGGGACTTCTCTGCAGAGCGAAAGTAAAAACTTGGACAAAAAACAAGGTCAAAGCTAACATGCCTCCCTGCTTCCCGCTTTCCAGTAGGTGAGATTCAAGTATTATCTACCAGATTTCTTGTGCCTAAAGCAGTATTAAGAGGGTTTCAGTTCTGGCAAGATGAGGTGGAAGAGGTTTCTTCAGAGTTTTTTTTTTTTGTACTAAGTTTTTACTATGTTTTTTGTAGCACAAACTGGTCACTGAACTGCAGTGCTGCTGTTAGATGCACTATAGGGAACCCAGGAAAGACCTGATGGAGATTTACTTATGAAAAAATACAAAGCAATTTTCTGGGAATAGAATTAAAGCAGGGGTAGCAAGTTCACACTGCTGTATTGCCCATGGAATCAGTAGCTTTGCTATTGACTGCTATGGGCCTCGACTGCAAAAAGATAACTATATATGTGCATGTACATCTGATTCAGAATTGCTCTTTTTAAGCATCCAGGGGTGAGCAGTTTTTCATCTGGTGCAAAATTTGTGCTGCAATCCTGAGAGCATTCTTGAGTTTCACCAGCCAAGAATCTGAGAGCTGAGGGGATTTTGTGGCTGAAAAACCCAGAACCATGGGAAGAATATTACACCTCTGAGCAATTAGCACTCACTGACCTGTCCGGAAAAACATATTTTTCCTAAAAACTCCTGTTGTCTTGTATTGTAAAGAGCTGAACTGAAATGAAGATGATTCCCCTGGAGCAACACCACAACTCATTAGAAGAGATCAGTTCAGCCTTTTTCCCCCTCGCTTTCTGTTTCAGACACTTAACTGAAGTGTGTTGCAAACTGTAAATCTGTGTGCTGGGTTTGGCTGAGATAGAGATAATTTTCTTCATAGTGGCAGGCATATGACTACATTTTGGATTTGTGCTGGAAACAGTGCTGGTAACACAAGGATGCTTTCATTATTGCTGAGCAGGACTTGGAGCCAAGGTCCTTCCTGCTCTTCACCCCACCAGCAATGGGGTTGGGGGTGCACAAGGAGCTGGGATGGGACATGGCTGGGACCGCTGACCCCAGCTGACCTAAGATTATACGGCATCATCCTCAGCATATAAAGATGAGGGGAGAAGGAGGAATGGAGAAGCCTTCAGAGTGATGGCATCACTGACACACATGATGGAGCCCTACTGTCCTGGGGATGCCTGAACACCCACCTGCCCATGGAAAGTGGTGAATGAACTCCTGGTTTTGCTTTACTTATTAAACTGTCTCTCTCCCAAGACACAAGTTTTGTCTCTGTGACCCTCTGTATTCTCTCATGTCATCGGCGGGGAGTGAATGAGGGTCTGTGTGGGACTGGGTTGTCAGCTGGGGCTAAACCACAACAATAACCCAATTCCTTGCCTTTGCCTGAGTATTCTTCTGCTGCTCACACACTTCTCCTGCTGATCACACACTCAATTCTTCTTTTGGTGGTTTTTCCCTTTAAAAGAAAAAAAACCCCAAACCACGACCAGTTGTCAGAGACTATGACTCATGAAGTACAGTTCAATTTAACAGATGTTTGTTCATTTATGACAAACTCCAGGTTAGGGGAAAGCTTGATGGGTTCTTGCACAAAAGCAACTATATTACCTTGATGCAAAACCCTGCCTCATCTTGGGAAGAGGAAACATTAGAAATAACAACAGGTGAGAGCAGACAAGAATGTCTCATTTTGCAAAATGTGCCCAAATTTATTCAATATTTATGACCACCTCTCTCAGCAGAAAGGAAGCTTCAGGAATGATTTCTCTTACTTGTTCTCTTGCTTCATACATTTATACAAGGTTTTTGTGCTCCTACCATTGGATGTTTGCCCTGTTTGTGCTGTGTAGGAATATTTCTTCTCTGAGGTATGCTTCATCCTATATCTTTGCAGATGCCTCTGCACATGGAAAACAGAAGAAATAACAGGTCAGAAGAAATTCCATGGTCAGACCTAAAAGTACCACAAGAAGGAATTCACTCCATCAAGCAAAGAGGCATTGATGCAGGAAGAGATGGACTTGAAGTCACCCTGAAGCTGAGCACCTAAACTGTGCAGCCTTTGGGAATGATGTTTTTAGTAGCACCTGAAGGGACACTACAAGGAGTAATGGTTTTAAACTAAAAGAAGGTAGATTTAGACTAGATACCAGGACAAAGGTTGTTTTATAATGAGCATGGTGGCACATTGACACGAGTTGCCCAGAGAGGTGATAGATGCCCCATGCCTGGAAAGCTTTCTACCTCAACTGCTCTTCCTGTACCTCTTGAATGTAGGGACAGCAGGATGGGGACTGGGGGAACAAAGCCCCCCACACTGTAAGTTCAGGTTCATGACCACCCATGAAACTTGAATGTGCACAAATCAACAAGATGCCTCACAGAGTCTTGAGGGAACTGTTTGATTTAGTTGCTGAGCCACTTTGCATGATATTGGACACATCATGGCTGTGGGGTGAAGTCCCAGGTGATTGGAAAAGGGGAAGCATAGTACCAATCCTTAAAAAGGCCAGAAAGGGGGACCCTGGGAGCTATCACCCTGTCATTCTCACCTCTGTGCCTGGGAAGATTACAGAATAGATCCTCTGAGAAGCTGTGCTAAGGCACATGGAAGACAGGGAGGTGATTCAACTGCTACCACAGTTTCACCAAAGCAAAGTCCTGCCTGATCAACCCAATGGCCTTCTGTGATGGGGTGACTACATCAGTGGACAAGGGAAGAGTTACAGCTACAGAAGAGTTACAGACTACATTACAGATGTAATTTGTTTGGACTTTGGTAAAGCCTTTGACATGATCCCCCACAACATCCTTCTCTCCAAACTGGAGTAAAGGATTCAACAAGTGGACTGTGAGATGGGTAAGGAATCAGTTGGATGGTCATACCCAGACCACAGCAGTCAATGCCTCAGTCCTGATGGACATCAGTGACCAGTAATGTCCCTCAGGGGTCTGTACTGGGACCAGTGGCACCTAATGTCCTCATTAATGACACAGACAAAGGGATTGAGTGCAGTCTCAGCAAATTTACTGATGACATCAAACCGGGTGGTGCAGGTGACACTCCTGGAGGATGGGGCCATCCAGAGGGACCTGAACAGGCTTGAGAACTTGGACCACGGGAATCTCATGAGGCTTAACAAGACCAAGTGGAAGGTGCTGCACATCAGGTAGGGCAACCCCTGGCATCAATCCAAGGGGTTATGAACAGATCCAGAGCAAGGATCTGTCCTGGGAAAAGGACTTTGGGATGCTTTGGGATGGGTAAGAGGCCAGACATGCCCCAGCCACATGCACTTGAAAAGCAATGTGGGCAGAAGGGGAGGGAGGGGACTCTGGCCCTTCTGTCCTGCTCAGGTAATACCCACCTGTAGACCCACATCCATCTCTGAGGTCCCATGGTAGGAAGCACACGTAAGTGTTGGATTCATCCAAAGGAGGCCCTCAAATTGGTTAGAGGGTTGCAGCACCTCTCCTATGAGGAAAGGCTAAGAGACTTTGATTGCTTAGCTTAGAAAAGAGAAGGCTTTGGCGTGACTTAATTGCTGCCTTCCAGTACCTGAAGAGAACTATGTTGGTTTTGCTTGGCCTGGTTTTGGGGAGTTTGGAGGGGAGTCCATGGAGGTGGCTTCTGTGAGAAGCTGCTAGAAGCTTCCACCATGTCTGGCAGAGCCAATCCCTGATGGCTCTGAAGATGGACATCCTGCTGGCCAAGCCTGAGCCAACTGGAGATGATTGGTAATGCTTCTGTGATAACATATTTAAGACGAAAATTAGAACAAAGGGGAGCACATGCAGTTTTTTCTTCTAGTCAGAAAAGAGGAAGAGGTGAGAAGATGTGAGGGGAAACAACATGGAGACACCAAGGTCAGTGGGGAAGGAGGGAGAGGAGATGCTCTGGGTGCCAGAGCCAAGATTCCTCTGCAGGCCATGGTGATCACCGTGGTGAAGCAGCTGTGCCCCTGCAGGCCATGGGGTTCCACGGGGGATGCAGGGATCCACACCCACAGCCTGTGGGGAGGTGTCCATGCTGGAGCAGGTGGATGCCTGGAGGGGCTCTGATCCAGGGGGAGACCCTGTGGAGAGAGGGGGGCCCTGCTTCCAGGCTGGACCCATGCCACATTAGTTTTGGGAGGGCTCTTTGCCCATGGGGGGAACTTCTGATGCAGCGGTTTTGGAAGGACTGCTGCTTGTGAGGTTAGAACCACACTGAAGAAGTTCACAAAGAGCTGTTTCCTATGAGAGGTACTGCACAATCTCACAGGGGAAGGACTCCTCTCCTGGAGCAATGGAATAAGAACTCAGCTGATCAACTGACCAAAACCCCCATGCTCTGTCTCCCCATGGTGCTAGTGGGAAGGAGGGAGGGGTTGGGGGAAGAAAAGGTGTTTTAAGGGCTTATTTTACTTCTCATTATCCTCCTCTGATTTTGTTAGTAATAAATTCACTTTGTCCTTCTAAGTTGAGCCTGTTTTGTCCTTGGAGTGTTGTTTCCTGGTCCTTGTCTCAACTCATGAAGCCTTCATCAATTTTTCTTTCTGTCTTCTGCCCATCTGTGGCAGTGGAGGGTGAGTGAGTGACTTTCATGGGTGCCTGGCGTTGTGCCAGTGTCAAAACACAACAGGAACTTACAGGAAAGACAGGGTAAAACTATTTACAAGAGCCTGATTGTCAGAACAAGGGGGAATGGGTTCAAATTGAAAGAATAGATTTAGACTAGATATTAGAAAAAAATCTTTAGTGTAAAGGTAGTGAGGTCCTGGCACAGGTTGCCCAGGGAAATTGTGGATACCCCATTGCTGGAGGTGTTCAAGGCCAGAATGAATGGGGCTTGGAGCAACCCGGTTATCCCTGCCCACGAATGGGGGTGTTCCATCCTGCTGTAAAAGGGGAGGCAGGGAGGATTCTTTTTGATAACTTTCTCTGACGAAAATAAAGCTCAAGTGCGACAATGCTACATCTGAGGACTGTTTATTGATAAAGAAAGGTAAATATTCCTTCTAAAGGGGGAGAGAAAAGGGAGCAAAGAGGGGAAAAGAGACAGAGAGAGAAATAGAAAGCTAGGAGAGACCTTTACTGCGTACCCTGGGCACCCTGTTAGCACCAGCTCAGCAGGTGGATGCTGCGCTCCTGCGATGTGATGGCAGCTGCAAGCTGCCATGGGTCTGCGTGGCTCCCATGGTGGGCTGGGCATGATTTCCAAACAGCAGTAGGCTGCGTGTCTCTCCCAGTGCCAAGGAAAGGGTGCTGTGGCTACATGTGCACTCATGGGGCAGTGGCAGGCGGCCACAGCTGCGCTGTCAGGGAAACAGTGGAGCACTGGGTGCCATGGTGTCAAGCTGCCTCGGAGAAGCAGTGAAACAGGGCAGGCAGAGAGATGTGGACAGGGAAGCAGGACTGCAGGGAGGAAAAGGTGAAGGCAGGCCAAGCTGACCCTCCAGATGAGCCCCCACTCCCTCCAAGAAACCCAAAGAAAAATGGCCAGGGGTTGTGGCGAAGTTAATTGGTTAATTGCTTTTATGTGCTAAGGCTCCTCCCATCGCCTGGTTTCCCAGGCATTTTTTCCTGGGCATCCAAGGATATGTCCCAACCACTAAGAAGGTGGGATGGGGAGAGGGGGTCACTTGCAGAACGATCATGGACACTTTCTTTCCCCTGATTGGCAGCCAGGCAAAGTGTCGCCAGGGTCAGGGCTCCCAGCACGTGTACAGCCCCTATAATAATTTCTCACCTCACGTATAACACATGTTGAGGCATAAATAAAAAGCAAATTGGTTTCTCTCAGGCAGGTGTGACTAGATGGCCCTTAAATGCCCCTACCAATCCAAAGTATTCTGTGATCTATGATTCTCATGTTGTAGATGAGTAATGGGATGATTTGCTCTCACAAATCAAAGATGAATATTGCGTGTGTGTTAAGAGAAGCTTTACTGATGTATAATTATGTTATTGTGGTTTGTTGTTTAGAATTTCTCTGTTCTCTCCATAGACCCCTTCTCCCTATCTCTATTGTTGCCACTGGATAGCCTGGGCTGTTCAAGACATGTGCAGGGAAAGTGTGTACATGAGCCCCTTGCATGGGGCAGTTGGGAATGGGGACGGGCTGTTGCTGTGGGGGCGCAGCATGACAGCACCTGACCTCCAATCAAGTTGAAAGAAAGTAGTCTCCACCAATAGATGGCAAAGAAGAGTTGAATGGCAGATTTTGGGAGGGGCCAGGGTTGGCTGATGCAACACCAGGAGCAGCTGTTTTGTAGACGAGCACATGACAGCTGGTCATGCACTCCAAATGACGCTGTCCTTCCTTTTTCAGTCCTTTGTTGTATTTGTTAAGGTTTAATAAATCTTGACTTTTTTAAAAGTGAGGGTCATTTTTCACGCTCGTGAGAGGGAAGATGTGTGCTAATATCTTTACTGTCACCGAGACACACAAAGCAGTCACAGGCAGACGAGATTTTGCAAGGCAGAGGTCCTTCCGAACCAGCTCCCAGCTAAGAGAGCGGAGAGAAGAGAGCCCCTTTGTTTATTTCTTACTTTTTATACATTTGTGGGTCTAGCAGAAGATTGGCTTTTTGGGGTTTCCACCCCTCAGCCTCAGTGGCCAGACCAATTGTCAGTTACAATTGTTTTCTGGTTAGAAATATGCAAACAAAGGACAGAGAATGAAAACCAAAGGATTTTTTTATGTTACATCTGTGGGAAAGGTAGAAAACTGCTCTTAATATTGTACAGTAACTAAAAAGATCTGACTCCATTTAAGAAAATCAAAAGGCTCAGAAAAAACAGGGTAACACTTTACAAACATTTCCATGGGTGCGAGTATGGGTGTTAGTGTCTTTGAAATGGGTTTTACAAACTTTAAGCTGCAGGTTTGTTGCAGAGCCCAGACAGCTTGACTCCTGAAGCTGACAAGGGGATCTGCACAAGCTTGAGTTTCTGAACTTTGTGGAAGGCGGTTTGGGAAGTCTGTACCTTCTTAGTACCTCAGCCAATGGGGAAAGGAAGAGGGTAACGTGCAGCCAGGAGTTTAGGATAAAAGGAGGCTGTGCCCTCTGAAACCTCAAGAGAGAAACCCCCTTGGGCGTGTGCCCAGTAGACACTCTCCCTTTATTCGAATAAAGTTGCAGGACTCCTCTGTTTTCTTTATGGACGCTGGCTTTTCATGGCGTGATTCTCTGTACACTCGTGGAGAAGGACAGCCTTCCCAACTGCAGCGTGACATGCCTGCCTCCGCGCCACAAGTTCTCTTCAAGTCAAATTAACGGCAATGGATACTGAGCCTGGCAGGCATCAGCCGGTTTCTGTGGCATTGTGCGTGTGCAGTTGAGACGCTTTCAGCCCTTTCTGCACTGATAGAGGAATTTTGATGGCAATGAATGGTCCCACAGTGAGGACAAATGCACCCACTGTAGATTAGCAGTGAGAGGATAAAAAAGCAGTGTCCTACTCAGTATCAAGAGCACTTCTCTTGTTAGGGTTAAATGTCTAGCTCAGACAGAAAGGGCCTGCAAACAGTCAGGCTCCTCTGTGAGGGATTTAGCAGGTTTAGTTTCCAGGTAGATCCCAGTGTCTCTCTATGGGGGCTTGAGTGCCCAGGGAGGAGAAGCAGAGTCTGGGGGAATAACGGAGAGCATCACTGCACAGCAATCTTGCAACAGCCTCTCTGATGATATTATCTTCTTCTGTGATGGTTAACCCACAGCAGATTAATTAACCTGCTGCATGTTTACTTATGCTGCTTTTTAACTTTTCCTCATTGAATAGACACAGGCACATTTGCTGCTCCTCTAACTAAACCCCATCAAACTCAGAGCACAGATTTTCCCATTACTCTTTAAATTGCAATTTTCTTTTTGTTTTTTCCCCTACTTATCAGTATTTATAAGTGGTTGCATGTGTCCATAGTGTTTATAAAAGGTTGCATGTGTCCCAAGTGCTTATCAGCAAAAATGACTTCCTGGAGTCTTAACTGCAGGGATGTGATCCATGTACACATGAACTGAGATCTAGATCAGGATGTCATGGGCTCAGAAGACACCACTTCTGGAGACACCAATTTGGCACCTGCTTTGTAGCTCAGTGGCCAGAGCTGAAACCCTGATGCAGGTAGGACAATGGCAAGATTATTTCTCCTCCCCATGACCAAATTCCCAGTGCTGGAGAGCTAGAAAAGTCCCTCTCTGCACCCATAAGCCATGCTTGGGATTGTGCTTCAGGGCAGGCAGGACTTGAGTGCCCCAACTTGCAGTGCATGGAAGACAGAGGTGGAGGAAATCCCTCAGTGCTTCTCCTTGACACAGTTTATGCACCACAGCTCTGTGCAGTGAAGAACAGACAATCTGAGAGGTGTCGCCAAGCCCCAACAATCAGCCTGGATTTTAAGAGCCAGTGTCAAGTGTCAAGTAATGCAATTTCTGTAAAACAAGAGTATTGCAGAGCTCATGCCCACATGAAGCACTGCGTTGTTAATTAAAATAAAGGGACTGATGCTTTGGCAACTCCTGCTGCTGAGCTTTGGCCTGCCAGGACCACAGGTCCCCTTCTGAAATTAACTGTTTTCAAACCAACTTTAACCCAGCCTGTCCCACTGCAGGACTTCATAGCTCTCTTGTCCAACCATGGGCTGGGTTGCACATTTTAGGCACAATTCTGGCTTCCACTCAGGCTGGATAAGGTTTCAGTGCAAAGAAGGACCCAAAATCACTTATTCTATGTTTTCTCTGTGTTCAGTGAATTATAAGAACCAGCAAGCATCTTTGTGTCCTCATCAGGTTTCAGTGGAGATTGCTATAACTGGAAACAGAGACCAGATAAGTCAAGAAGGGTGATAAGACATGTTTATCTTCTCACAAGAAGCATGAAGAACTCTTTGTGTGGCTTATCTATAGATGTGTTGAGTCCTAAATCAAGACTAAATACCTTTCTAAAAATATTTATTAAACAGATGAGTGCTATGATCCCTAGTAAGCATCTGATTTTGGAATATCTAGATGTAGCTAGAGGAAAAGAAATATGAATTCTAAAAGGACTAAATTCCTTTTTTGTGGTATCTATGGTTGAGGATCTTTTGGTAAAAACCACAAACTCTCTATTGTTTAGGGTTTTCATTTAGTGGGAATTTGAGGATGAGACACACATTTGTACATCTTGCTTTCTCCAAGTAGTTTTTCTTTTTCATCCTTGCAGTTTAATGAACTCCAGAGCAAGGACCTGTAACCAGGCTGCCAACATAACACCAAAGCACGTTGCACTGCTAATTGCTTGGAGGGACTGGGATAGATACAGGCATCTCCTCCAGGAGGCACAGTCCACAAGAACTACAGAGATGCACAGGCAGGTGTTCCTCCCAAAGCCAGGGGATGAAGGTTGCACAAGGGTCTGGCTGCAGCCCAGAAACTGCTGCATGGAAAGTATGTATTGGCCAGACTGGATTTTGCTTTAGAAGATTATAGGAGAGTTTGAGACTGGCTCTGAAACAGCCAGTGCAGCCAGGACATGCAACAGACAGGTCAGTGCAATTCCATTACTATGATATGAGCACCTGAAAACTTTAAGCCTGGTAATGGAAGTACTGAGCAAACTTCCAGAATTAAATAACTCAGGGTTTTTTGCTGCAGATAGCAGGGGCTTGTCACACAAGTACACACCCACCACAGAAACTATGGCACCTGTTTTTGAGACCAGACGCTGAGAGGACAGTGGGTAGACAGATGAAAAAACTCATGGCACGCTGCAAGATTACAAGTGCAAATCAGTGTGCCCTTTCTTCATACTTATAAACAGGCCCTCTTTCTGCTCACTGAAGTCACCCCCTTCCCTTTAGCAATTAGCTGTTTGATGGGTCTGCTCAGTGTTTTGTACAGGTAGAGAATGCATCCTGCTTTTAAAAGCCCCTTTCAAACTAGGACATGTGAAAAAGGGGATAGAAAAGCAGTTGCATAGAAGTGGAGCTGCCCCTAGGTCATCTGAGATAATGAAGAATCCCTTTATTTTTCTATCCCTACACTTGAGGTTTTGGGCATTTAATTACTTTTGGCTGGTGGTGTCCTGTGGCCCTCTCCACTTATCTATCTCCAAGACCTGCAGGTGTCCACAGTGGTTAGTCACCCCCTAGAAGAGCTCTTCTGCCTTCAATGGACACAAACAGCACAGCCAAGCCCTCAAACAAAAATCTCAGCCTCACTTCAAGGCAACACGGAGACCAAAGAGAAAGCTGAGGGAGCTCTTGAAGACTTTTCTAGGGTTATCTGAATTATTTGATTTGGCATCATTGAGGATGGAGGTGCCAGGTCTCCCAAAGGTCAAACATCTGCCTGATACACTGATGCAATTTGCTGTTGGAAAAAGTTTTAATATTGAGTCACCTGTAAAATTGCACACTGAAGTAGCATAAC
Source organism: Hirundo rustica (assembly GCF_015227805.2). NCBI lineage: Eukaryota > Metazoa > Chordata > Aves > Passeriformes > Hirundinidae > Hirundo > Hirundo rustica. The sequence goes on along the minus strand of NC_053451.1, from coordinate 16,120,870 downwards.
ATCTAAGCCAGCATCAAAACCAGAAAATGCTCTGGCCATGGCACAGCCTCATTTTCTAAAGCAGTGAATGCACCTACATCTTCCAGTGTAAAGTCCTCCAAAATCCTGGGGAGACTTTTCAGGTGAGCGTGGTACTTGAAGCAGACAGTCCTTTTGATGTCTCTTATATTGACAGCTCTGAGCTTCAGTAACAAGCAGTCACAATGATGGCTTGTGTGGTGCTGCCAGCGGCGGGGCCAGGTGCTCAAGCCATCTCCAGAGGAACAGGGATGTGTTTGTATGGTCACTGATCCCAGAAAGCACTGGGCAAGCTGGTTCATCTCTCCTTGGGTCACTGCACAGGGGGATGAATGGTGGATTCCTCTGACATAAAAGAGAAAGGAGGGGAAGCTGAGGGAGATGACCCTTGCAAGTCTGCTTCACAATGCAGATGAGATGAGGAGAGGTTCCCTGTTACTTGGACTCATCCAGAGCACTTCCTCCATGAGCAGGAGCCATAGGAATAGTTGCCTGCAGCTGGGAGTCTGAGATATTGACACAATGCAAGGGGCAGGTCTAGAGTCCCCACAAGCAGATAAGAGAGATACAAAGAGCTGATGGGACAGAGAGGCACCAAGAGAGATGTACACAGGCAAATTAGGAATATGTAAAAATTTCCTAAGTTATCTGGCCATACCCCAAGATGCAACTGGAGCACCTAGCAGACCATAATGAGCCACCTTCATAAACATGAGGAGAGCTCAGCCCCTCCATGATGGACATCAGTTGAGATCTCTCAATCTCTGCCTCATCACTAACTTATTCCAAAAATACTCCCAACAGACAGATTCCCCCAGCCCAACTTGCCCAGCCCTAGGGCGAGTTGTGAAAGACAAGAAGCCACCACAGGCAACAGAAACATGATTACTTTTCAGTTCACAGACCTATGACGTAACATCACACTGATATAACCACTCACTGAGGAGGGTTCAGCTGGATGACTTCCCCATGTGAGCAATTTACACATTACAGCCCTGACCCCACGGCTGCCTTAGAAACTTACTTGACTGCAGTTAATTCTTTACTAGTCATTAATGCTGTTACTTGTCTTTCCTGTAGCATATGAACTGACTGACCTTTCATGGGATATGGAGATTTTAGTATGAAAGTCTGCTTAATATTAGCACATTTTTCAAGCCCTCCACAGGCCTTGACATGATTATTTTGAACAAATGACACACAGCTATTTGAAAAGAAGATAAATGGTTTCTTGGCTGCACAAACCAGAGAGGAAATATCTCATTTGGGGTGATGGAGGGGAGCAAAAGTAAAGAAAAGGCTGCTTGGGAAAGGCAATCTGGGAAATTAGCTGACACCTTAATTAGACATTTCTGTCGCCCATGTCCTAATTGTAGCAGCAGGGGAGCTGTGTGGAAGTCTGGGGTCTGGCTGAGTCAGCTCATAGAATCATAAAATCATAGAATGGTTTGGGTGGGAAAGAACCTTAAAAAGCATCTTGTTCCAACCCTGTGCCATGGTCAGGCACACCTTCCACTAGACTGGGTTGCTCAGAAGTCCATCCAGCCTGCTGTTGAACACTTCCAGGGAGTCATAGGAAGAATTACTTCCCTATATCCAATTTAAACTTATCCTCCTCGATCTTAATGCCATTCCCACTAGTCTCACCATCACATGATGTTGTGAGAAGTCTCTCTCCAGCCACCTGTAAGCCTCCTTTAGGCACTGGCAGGGGTTCTAACAGTCTCCCTGCAGCCTTCTTTCCTCCAGACTGAAAAGTTCCAACTCTCCCAGCCTGTCTTCATAGGAGAGGTGCTCCAGTTTTGTGATCACTTAATGACTCCTCTCTGCACTTGTTTCAAACAGGTTCACATTTTTCTTATGCTGGGGACCCCAAACTGCACACAGTGTTCCAGGTGGGGTGTCCAAAGAGCAGAGTCGGAGGGCAAATACACCTTCCTTGACCCACTGGTCACACCTCTTTTGATGCAGCTGAGGATGTGGTTTGCTTTCTGAGCTGCAAGTGTGCTTTGCTGAGTCATATTGAGCTTTTCATACACAAACACTCCCAAGTCTTCCTCCACAGGGCTATTGTTTATCCATTCTCTGTTCAGCCTACACTTGTGCTTGGGATCGCCCCAGCCAATGTGCAGGACCTTTCACTTGGCCTTTTTGAGCATCATGAGGTTCTCACAGGCTTACCTCTCCAGCCTGTCAAAGCCCCTCTGGAAGGCATCCCTTCCTTCCAACGTGCCAGCCACACCATGCGTCATCACTATTGATTTCTTCAGTAGCGTCAATGAGTATTCAGCTAATGCTTATGGATTTAAACTCGGCTTATTGCCATTACATTCCATGTGAAAACATCTTTTTTTTTTTTTTTTTTTTTTTGGTGAGTCACTCAGGAACGAGGGGTGGGGCTTCCTCAGTTGCTGAGTGACTGATTATAAGAGCCCTCTAGGGATCGCGGACCTGGAGCACGGTGAACAGGAGCGGGCAAACAGGGGCGTGGCACATCTCTGGGGCGTGTCCACGGCAGTTTGCACAGCAGTTTGTGCAGACAGGGCTGCAAGTTCTCTTGTGTGTTGTCTGAGGTGTTTCTGTGTGTTGTCTGAGGTGTTTCTGCTGGCTGGTTGGTCTTGGGGTTTCTGTTAGCAATGGTTTCAACACGGTCGAAAACTGGTTGGTACAAGTGGATGTGACCAAGTGGAGCCCTCCAAAAGGGATGTGTCTGTACAGACCCATTCCTGCCCGGAGTGTTTGAGCTTCTCGGTTGTTTCAGGGGTGTTGTGGAGGAGGCGTGCCTGCGGTGTGAACAGGTGAAGGGTCTCCTTTCACTGGTGGCCGAACTTAGGAAGTTGAAAGATTAAGAAGTATCAGGGAAAGTGAAAGGGAAATAGACAGGGGGAGTTCAGCCCTTCCATCCTTCAGGGAGGCCCATCAAGATTCAGAGGACACTCATGCCTCCCCCTCCCAGGCAGCAGAATGGCACCTGGTAGATGAAGGGGAGTGGAAATGGGTCCCTGCTCGGGGAGGCAATAACCAAAACTCCTCCCGACCTCCATCCCCGAGCCAGGTGCCACTTCAGAATAGGTATGAGGCTCTGGATCTACAGAGCTAGCCAGATTATTTAGATGATTTAGAGGGAAATTCTTCGCCCAATGAGACTCCCAATTATGATTCATCTGTAAGATGAATTTCCACCTCTAACATCAAGAGGAAAAGAAGGGTAATCGTCGTAGGTGACTCCATTCTGAGAGGAACAGAAGGCCCCATAAGCTGCCTGGAATCATCCCACAGGGAAGTCTGCTGCCTCCCTGGGGCCTGGGTATGAAATATCACCAAGAGACTTCCTGGGCTGATTCAGCCCTCTGATTATTACCCACTGCTCATACTCCAGGCTGGCAGTGATGAGATGGAAAAGAGGAGTGTCAAGGCAATTAAAAGAGACTTTAGAGCACTGGGTCAAGTGGTTGATAAGACAGGGGCCCAGGTATTGTTCTGCTCAGTCCCTTTTGTGGCAGAGAAAAATGATGAAATAAATAGGAGAACTCACATCATTAACAAGTGGCTTAAGGGTTGGTGTTATCAACAAAATTTCAGATTCTTTCATCATGGGGCAACTTTTACAGCACCTGCTCTGCTGGAACCAGATGGGATACATCGCTCTGTTAAGGGTAGAAGGTTCTTAGCTCATGAACTGGCAGACCTCTTTGAGAAGGCTTTAAACTAGGTTTGAAGGGAGAAGGGGATGCAGCTGGGCTCTCTGGAAGAAGACCCAAGGGTGGAAAGCCTGAGTCAGGGGTGAAATCAGCAGCCCAGCATGTGCATGTATACCAATGCACACAGCTTGGGTAACAAACAGGAAGAGCTGGAGGCCATGGTGCAGCAGCAGAGCTGTGATGGAGTTGCCATCACGGAAATGTGGTGGGATGAGTCACATGGCTGGAGCACTGCACTGGATGGCTACAAGCTCTTCAGAAGAGACAGGAAAGGGAGAAGAGGTGGAGGGGTGGCCCTTTGTATTAAGAAGGCTTTTGGCACCATAGGTATTGAAACTAATGGAGATGGAGTTGAATGCCTATGGGTAAGAATTCAGGGGAAAGCCAACAAGGCTGACATCCTGCTGGGAGTCTGTTATCATCCACCCATCCAGGAGGAAGAGGTGGACAACTTATTCTATAAGCAGCTGGAGAATGTTTCAGGATCATCAGCCCTTGTTCTTGTAGGTGACTTCAACCTGCCAGACACCTGCTGGGAACTTAATACAGCAGGAAGGAGGCAGTCCAGGAAATTCTTAGAGTGCATGGAGGACAACTTTGTGCTGCAGGTGGTGGGTGAGCCCAGCAGGGGAAGGACTATGTTAGATCTACTGTTTGCAAATAGAGATGGGCTGGTGGGAGATGTGGTGGTTGGAGGCCGATTGGGGCAGAGTGATCATGAAATTACAGAGTTCTCGATATTTGGGGAAATCAGGAGGAGCACCAATAAGATGCTTACATTGGATTTCCGGGGGGCAGACTTTGGCCTATTTAGGAGACTTATTCAGAGAGTTCCTTGGGAAGCAGCCCTTAAAAACAAAGGAGTTCAGGAAAGCTGGTCATGCTTCAAAACAGAGATTTTTGAGGGCACGGGAACAGACTGTCCCTGTGTGCCAAAAGATGAGTCAATGAGGTAAATGTCCAGCCTGGATGGGCAAGGAGGTTTTGAAGGAACTTAGGAATAAAAGGAGGATGTATCAGCTTTGGAAGGAGGGTCAGGTCTCCCAGGAAGTATTTAAGAGGGCTGCTAGAGCATGTAAGGAAAAAATTAGGGAGGCCAAAGCTCGGTTTGAACTTAAAATGGCGATTTCTGTAAAGGATAATAAAAAATGTTTCTACAAATATATTAATGGTAAAAGGAAAGGTAAGGTCAACCTTTCTTCTCTGTTGGATGAGGGAGGGAACATAGTAACTGCAGATGAAGAGAAGGCAGAAGTGCTTAATGCTTTCTTTTCCTCAGTTTTCTGCAGGAAGACCACTTGCCTTCAAGAAAACTGTTCTCTTGGGTTGGTTGATGGTGCTAATAAACAGAATGGTCCCCCCATTATCCAAGAGGAGGCAGTCAGAGAACTGCTGAGATGCTTGGTTCTCATCTATGGGCCCAGATGGGATCCATCCCAGGGTGATGAGGGAGCTGGCAGATGAGCTTGTGAAGCCACTCTCCATCATTTACCAACAGTCCTGGCTCACTGGAGAGGTTCCAGATGACTGGAAACTGGCCAGTGTGACACCCATTCACAAAAAGGGTGGGAGGGAGGATCCCAGTAATTATAGACCACTCAGCCTGACCTCAGTACCTGGCAAGATAATGGAACAGTTTATACTGAGTGTCATCACACAGAATTTGCAGGATGGCCAGGGTATCAGACACAGCCAGCAGGGGTTTAGGAGGGGTAGGTCATGTTTGACCAACCTGATCTCCTTTTATGACCAGGTGACCTGCCTGGTGGATGCAGGAAGGGCTGTGGATGTTGTCTATTTGGATTTCAGCAAGGCCTTTGACACTGTCTCCCACAGCATACTCCTGGATAAGCTGGCAGCCCGTGGCTTGGACAGGAGCACTCTTTGCTGGGTTAGGAACTGGCTGGATGGCCAGACCCAGAGAATGGCACTGCATCCAGCTGGGGCCAGGCACCAGTGGTGTCCCTCAGGGATCTGTGCTGGGGCCAGTTTGGTTCAATATTTTTATTGATGACATGGATGAGGGCATTGAGTCTTTGATTAGTAAATTTCAGATGACACTAAGCTGGGAGCGTGTGTCGATCTGTTGGAATGTAGGATGGCTCTGCAGAGAGACCTGGAGCTGTTGGACAGATGGGCAGAGTCTAACAAGATGAAGTTTAATAAGTCCAAGTGCTGACTCCTGCACTTTGGCCACAATAACCCCCTGCAGCGTTATAGGCTGGGGACAGTGTGACTGGACAGTGCCCAGGAGGAAAGGGACCTGGGGTACTGGTGCCAGCAGCTGAACATGAGCCAGCAGTGTGCCCAGGTGGCCAAGAGGGCCAATGGCATCCTGGCCTGGATCAGGAATGGTGTGGCCAGAGGAGCAGGGAGGTCATTCTTCCCCTGTACTTGGCCCTGGTGAGGCCACACCTTGAGTGCTGTGTCCAGTTCTGGGCCCCTCAGTTTAGGAAGGACACAGAGACACTTGAGCGTGTCCAGAGGAGGCAACGAGGCTGGTGAGGGGCTTGGAGCACAAACCCTGTGAGGAACGACTGAGGGAGCTGGGGCTGTTTAGTCTGGAGAAGAGGAGACTCAGAGGTGACCTTATCACTCTCTACAACTCCTGAAGGGTGGCTGTAGACAGCTGGGGGTTGGTCGCTTTCTCCAGGCAGCAACTGACAGAACGAGAGGACACAGTCTCAGGCTTCATCAAGGGAAATATAGCTTGGACATTAGGAAAAAGTTTTTCACAGAAAGAATGAACAGGTACTGAACAGTCTGCTTGGGGAGGTGGTGGAGTCACCATCCCTGGATGTGATTATAAAAAGACTGGATGTGGCACTCGATGCCATGATCTAGCTGAGGTGTTAGGGCATGGGTTGGACTTGTTGATCTTGAAGGTCTCTTCCAACCTACACATTCTGTGATTCTGTGATTCAGTAACAAGGAAAATACACTTCTCTCGTTGCTCCTAATCATCCTTACAATTCCAATGTAGCATACAAAAGCCTACAACAAAGAAAATATATCTCTTACTACATGGTAAGCGAACGCTGAAGGTACAAAGAAAGCAGGGACAAGTTACCAAAGCAGATGCCAACAATCTGAAGCTCTCATGGCTTATCAAAACTACAGCAAGTTGATTAACCTCCATCAGAGCCCTTCTGCACCTCCTGTAAGAGGGGGACAAAGAAACAAATTGCAGGTAGTGCTCCAAAATCAAAGCTCTGACATAAAACTGGGTGTCTGACTTCCACACAAACAGACCTAAAAGACAAAATTCATCCCACCTAACACAGGTATCTATGTGAAACAGGCCTCCATGTGAGCTAGTCACCCAAGGCTGTCTTTATAGTCAGTGAAGGGAAACAGAGCATGGTTCTGACCTAACAGAAATGTCTAAATGATGCTGAAATGAATTTCACCTCAGAAGTGCCTGTTTTCCCCTCCTGACTCCAATTCCTGGGGAGTGTGGGGACTGTGGCTCAGATGGAGATGTCTCCAGGCACAGGGCTGGAAAGCCAAGTAAGACGGATTTCACCATGATAAATTCCCCCTGAGTGACACTGAAGGTGCTTGCCACTGAAGCTCACCGTATCTTAGATCTAATATTTTAGGAGTTAAAGTGCATTCTTTGCACTGAAAGGAAATAACATTGAGCAGAGTGGGAACAGCACACAAAAAACCAAACTCAGAGGCAAAGGAAGAAAACTTCTATCCTAGAGCTTAGAAACAGAAAAGACTTTGTGTTAACCAAGTCTGATCTTCTGGGGACAGTGGCTGGAGAAATACCAGTATATTAAACCTGGAACAGACAATGAATTGGAGGGAAAGAGATGCCTCAGTGAAATATTCTGGTCATGCAATGCCTTGTGATTATTCACTAACTCGGTGCATGTTAGAAGAATAAAACTCTTCCCACTTGCTGCTTCCCCTTTGGACATTTTTAATCAGCTAATTTCTCCCAAGGCTACCCAGGCAGGCCAGAGTTCAATCCAAATTCCCATTAGAAAGAGGAAAGACCTGTCTGATCACTGAGTTTATCCAGCTGCATAGTTTGCAGTGAATAATGACTACTGGGGCTTTAGCAAACTGTGGGGGAAATGGGGTAAGGGAGGGAAGTGACAGCTATGAATTATCACAGGCTTGCTGGGGTATAGGAGACTTCCTACTGACGTGTATTTTCTGTAAATGTTTACGCAAATATCGACATGATTATGGTGTCTTTCTGCTAGATTTCCCTGGTATGTTTTTCTCTTCATGTGACAAACCCATAGGAAGAGATTTTGGTTTTTTGGGGGACAGGACCAGGACAGGTGCAACCCTTTTTAGGATAATTGCGCTGTAACTGGGAAAGAATCAGCTTTGTTTCTCCTTTGCATGCAGCATGGGAGCTCTTGGCCAGTCATCCCAACCAAGACCCTCTGGAAGAGTCTGTCTTCCCAGAAACTCCAGAAGAATCCTTGGGCAGCTGCCTCAAACAACCCAGTGGAACAGAATGAATCCCATAAAAGAAGTTTTGGTTCGCATGAAAGGTGTTTCGCAGGGCTGCACAGTGAACTTTTGCTGAAGTTGTGCAACTACCACCTGATCCTTCCTCTGTGTTGTCCTGCAGGATCAGGATGATAGAGTCCTTCATAGGTCTTCAAGGTCTTGAGGCCACATTTCAGTGAAGAAGATGAGCTGTTACAAGCTGTCACCACCATGGGCAGAAGGAACATCTGCAACTTCAGAGCTTATATTTGTGGCCTCATTAAATCAGCCTATGTGGAACTGTAGAAAAGAATGTGGAAATTGAAAATAATGACATTGAAGGCACTGGAAACTGGTCAGCATAAAACTGATGGTGACCAGACTGCATTCCCCTTGGGAGCTGAAAAATGGGAAACAAGCAAGACAAACAGCAGGAATATTCCCCTTCAAACTTTTTTTTTTTTTTTTTTTTTTTTTTCTGTGCTATACTTGATAGTCTAGGAAGTGTCAATTTTAAAAAAACATTCTTGTCATGACATTGGCCCTATTAAAAGTTTCAAAATGAGGCTAAATTAAAGTCTCAGAATTGCAAATACAAGAGCACTCCAGGTGCAAAGAGGAGCTGGCAAAGCTGAGTACAGAAACAAAGTCAATCACATCAGAAAAAATGCATCTGGTAGATGACAACAGGATTCTAAAATCAAATAATAGGTTTATGTCATTTTTTCTGTCATGTTGCAATTAAAGAATGAGGTATTGTGTGCAGGGTGGGTGTTTTGTCCCTTTTAATAATCTGTGAGTACGCATGGCTGGTTCTCATATGTCATATATTCCGTATTGCAGGGCACAGCTAAAGCTGCTTAGTGTAAACCAGTGATCCTGGCTTGTTGCTTGCAGTTAATCCCCTGGTGTCCTTTGGTTCTCAGGGTACCTGTGTGGTCTGTTCACATATCGTTTCAAAGAAAAATAACACAACATTAAGGGGACAGACCTGGGGCCTGTCTCTGCTGACCTTGCTTTGCCCTTGTTCCAACTAAGCTATGTATTAGGATCAATGCAAATTTAATTGTTATCTTTTTGAGCTTTTTTTTTTTTTTTTTTTTTTTTTTTTTTTTTTTTTTTTGGTAAGATTCTGAAGTAAGAACAAAATTAAATAATTTGGGTTCATCAATTACACGTCAAATGGGTTTTGTTTGTTTGTTAATTGATTGGTTTACTAGTCTTTTCCTGCAAAAGAAAATATTAAAGGAACAGAAGAACATGTAAAAGGAAGAAATTTCTATTGGATTTGAATGGGGCTGGAAGAGTGGCTGATATTTCAAGCAAAGATAGAAAAAGAAAATCATCCTTGAAGACCAAGCCCAACTTTCAGGGAATTTATTGGATTTCCCCTCTAAACAGAAGGATTGACTTCAATGACATTCCTTCAGCCCTGATTTCTATCAGCACAATCATTTACGAAGTGCATTTGACAGAGGGTATTTTGAAGGGAAACTTGCCCCTCCACCCTCACCTCCCTCTATTGCGTTACACTCCAAGAAAGTAGGGACATAAAAAAGACCCCAGGATGAATTCTCCAAGAGCAGCTTAATGTAGCTGTGGAGGAAAGACTCAGCTATGGGAGAGCAAGTATTTGGGGAGACTGCACCTTTAGTGACTAAAATAAGAGAAAAAAAAAAAAAAAAAAAAAGAGGAAACTTGGAAGAATTCTTCTGGGAGCCTTTCAGTTTTCACCAGTCAGCCTCTTCTGCCCATTCTAATTCCTGGAGGACAAGTCTGTTTCTGATGGAAGCAGGCTCAAGGCCATACATATCCATGCCAAACTTGATTCCACCTCTTACTCTTGTCATTTGGAGCAACAGGAAATTGTTAGCAAACCAATCTCTAAAATTGTTGTCAATTTTTATCTATTATCAACTATTGCAAGCTGTCAATAGTTTTGGAGAGTGTAGAGGTCTGATAGCTGAAGTTTGAGGACAAGCCTGAGCAAGACAATGTGAGCTGCAGATAACCTGCTGGCACCCCTCTCTTGTTGCATCTCTTCAATCAAACGCCTCTGGCCATCGTGTGTAAGATGTGACACCCATTGCAGCAATCCTGTTACTTTATGTCCCATTGGCAGATCCTGAATTTGCAGATAAGGCAAAGGAAAGTCTGAAGTCAAGTGGGATATGATCAGCATTCAATAAATTAATCAGCTTTTGTTACTGGCAGAAGTTGGTGAACCCTTCCCCTCACACAGAGATATTGTGGGTCTCAGTTTCCCTGCAGGAGCTTCTAGATGGAAAATACACCTTCCACTCCCTAGAAATTGGTTACTGACTAACAGCTCCATCTGAAATGAAGATTTTCAGCCCTTGTTTTTAACCCAGGTCTCTCTCATCACCCTGCAAAAACAAGCTGGTAAACTGCAGTGGCCATGAGCACTGAGATATCCTCTGCTCTGCAAATAATACAGATGTTTCCCATTTGCATCTTAAGCTGGTCCAGAAAGCTAATTCTCTGAAGTACAGGACTGGTCCTAGTGAGCCTCATCTTCTTCACTATGCCATACCTCCCCTGCAGAGTTGCATGGGGAGAACGCTGCCTGGCAGAATACATTGTCTTTGGCCAGAAGAACTCCAGAACTAACCATTTCCAACTCACAAAGATCTCATGGAATCCCTGTTTGGGATGGTGAGAGAAAAGAGATTTTCCTCCCTTTGTAACTTAGAATGACCATTTCAGGTTTAGACCAGAGAATAGTACCACAGCTTTTTAAAGATCTGCCTTGAAAGCATTCAGGCAAAGCACAGATTTTGAGAAGGCTGGAGGCACCATGGAATCATAGTATAGTTTGGGTGGGAAGGGACATCAAGGAACAGCCTCCTACCGTGGGCAGGGACACCTTCCACTAGACCAGGCTGGTCCAAGCCCTGTCCAGCCTGGTCTTGAACACTTCCAGGGATGGGGCAGCCACAGGTTCTTTGGCCAATCTATGCCAGGGCCTCACCATCCTCACAGGGAAAAATTTCTTCTCAATATAAAATCTAACCCTGCCCTCCCCATTTGTTTTGTCCTCTTTGCAATGAAATATCAGGAACTGAGTTCCAAAGAGCATTTCTAAGATTTTTTTTTTAGTTTTCTTTAGCTGTGTGAAGCCATTCCCCCATGTCCTCTTCCTCCAGACCTTGGAAAAAGTCCCTCTCCATTTCTCTTGGAGCCCCTTTGGAGCCCTTGGAGGCACTAGAAGGGGCTCTAAGGTCTCCCCAGAGCCTTCTCTTCTCCAGGATGAGCACCCCCAGCTCTCAGCCTGTCTCCAGAGCAGAGGTGCTCTGGACCTCTGATCAATTCAGTTGCCTCCTCTCGACTTGCTCCAACAGAAGCTTAAGTCTTTCTTATGTTGGCATTACAAACATAAGAAGGACCCAGGTAATGGGTTGCCATCAAATTTCAGCTAAGAATCTCCTGGTATAACAGCAGCTACTGCCAAGGGACCATAATGTAGCTGGGTAAGATAATAAGGTGGTCAGATGGGTTACTTTTGAGATGGTGTATCTGGTGCACTTCATTAAGTGTTATCCTGATCTCTGCTTTGGTCTGCACAGAAACCTGATGGCATGAATATGCCTGCAGAAATCGAGGTGTGAGGTCACATGTGTCTTCCAGATGTTTTGCTTTATGAAAAGAAACCTTGCAGTGGTGTGAGATGTTTATGAAGTGATATCTATACCTGAGAGACATGAAGAGAGAAAGAAAGCTGAAGTTCAAGTACACTGCTAAGTAGCCTTAAAAAACTTGCCAAATGCATATTAAAGACATCAAGTCATTGATACAACACTCCAAATTTTCATCGTATTTACTACATGAGTTTCTAAAGTTCAGCACTACCATCCTTCTGACATGGTTAATTTTTTTTCACGGTGGTTGTGTCACTGTTGCCGTAGCGGTGTAAAGGAGATCAGAAAATGCAGTAGCCAAACTGCTGGAGGATCACTACAAGCAAAAAGCAGGAAAGAAAAGAGGAGAGGGTGGAAATAAATGTTTTGTGCCTGCAGTCAGGAAACTGGCTTCCTTCTAAGAGAAAACAGGGACAGGAGGCATGGATACAGATCTACAGGGAAAAGGAAGGGAGAGGAACATCAGAGCATCACCAAGATAAAAAAGCTACTAACTGTGAGATTAGATAATACTGTCTGGGGAAATTCAGTTATGATCAGCATCTGCTTTGTACTGAGTTTCACTTTCACCAGTATCTTCACTGGAGATGGATAGAAAAGTTGTAGAATGTGTGTGGAATTCAGTGCTCCAGTCTGATGGGTGTCAGCCAGGTGGGTGAGGCCAGATGCAGGGCTCAGATTTACAAGCCATTCCTGTTGCCTTGCAAAGGATGGACAGTTGGGAGGAAGGTGGGAATGTGCTGTTTTGGCAGGAGAGTAGATTCAGGATGCTCTGATCTGTACATAATTGTGCGGGGAGTCAGGAACTCCTACTAGCTCTGACAGTTCCTTGTTCAGCCATGGATGTGTCAATAGAACAAAAATGTTCAAAGATGGAAGCTTAAGATGTAGGGTCCCACAATGACGTACACAGAACTTCAAAGGAGCTAAATAACCAGACAGTTTCATTTGTTTTGGCCTCTGCAATGAAATAGTAGAAACCAAGTGCCTGAGAGCATCCCCAAGAATTTGTTTAGTTTTGTCTACCTTTTGTGCCTCAGTTTAGTCCAAGTAAAAGAGGATTCTGTTTGCCTTTCCCATAGGATCACAGTGAGGAACTACATGTATGATCTTCAGAAAGGGACAAGTGACATCCTTTACTTGGATTTATGGAGAAAAGGGAAATTTCTAGTTCAGGTAGTGTGGCGGGATGTTCCCCTCTGCCACAGAAGAGCTTATCTGTTCTATCAGCTGGTGCGGTAAGTCAGGGCATCCTTCCCCTCACACGAATTTGCTGATTGGTGAGATCGCGCAGGCCAGACATCTGTCTGGTAGTGAGTTATCTTTGGCGCCATGGAGGTGGCGTTTCCAGCTGACAATAAACATCTTTCCTTGAGAGCAGACTGAAGGGAGATGAGCCTTGAATTTCTGACTGACAGGCACTTCACTTTACAAAGTGAAAGTTAGACAAACTTTCACAAAGCAGAAATCTGCACATTCACTAGAAATGTGTAGGGATCTGTCATCAAGGTTTGGGATGCTGGGCTTTGAGTTACTCTCTTGGGAGGTGCGTGAAAGGACTCCATGCGTACTCCATCATCAGTTTGGTGGTAAATTACATTGACTCCTAATCTATACTGTTTCTTTGCTAGCTATAATGTAGGTACCTTTATGTTGTGCACTGTTTTATGTAATCTACTTGTAGTTCTTTGTTTTAACCTGTGTAGTAATTAACTCTGTTTAAGGCCTTTTGTTTGTTAATCTCCTGTCTATTCAATAGATCCAATCAGCCATTTTTAAGAACTTGTGAGCCAGGGTGGTTTAGACGCGGGTTGCCTGAATTTAAGATGCTGCCAAAAATCTGAACCTGAGACGGGGCTTCGCTAACACTTTCACTCGATCCATAACAGGCAGTGATGAGTTAAACCTCATGGCTGCAAAGAGAAGCAGCCTGGTCTCGAGTGATGCAACTTGTGGTGAGAAAGAGCTTCCTTAGGGGTGGCCCGTGTGGCACAGTGGCAGCGGAGGTGTTGAATTACCGCAGCACCCATTTGTGGCTTAAAACACATTATCTGAGTTACCACACTTGTCTTTACAGCTTGGACAGGTGAAAAGTGACGTGGGCACTTCAGAAAGATAACCAGGTTTGCTATTGTAAACTCAGGGTGAAGTTTAGTAGAGGGGGACCAATAACGAGACAGGCATGGCCACTATCAGCTGACAATATGATCTGTGGCCCATTTGGACAATTCACCTGATGACAGAGCCTGTGGAATTCATCAAACCAGAAAAGCTTCTTCAAACACAAGGTGATTTTCTCCTGGTTGGGCAGAAAACAGTGATATACGGGCCACAAAATAACAAAGTTTTAAGGAAGATGAGGTCTAAAGCTGAGTCAAAAATGAAATGACTGTGCTATACCTCTTAAAAAGCCACATCAAACTCTTCAATCTGGACACAATAGGCTTCTGGAAGTGTTTAACAATTTTTAAGGCTAACCTATGGCTTTTGCTCTATTAAGAGACTTTTCCAACATTTGAAGAACCAGCACTTTTACTGTCTGTCAGCTTGAGTGTTTCATCTGCCTTTGACCATAGGGAAAAAAAATGAGGGCATAGCAAGACAGTAGCTGTGTTCTATCTACTGGGGCTGCTGAGCTCCAGCTAGCGTGACAAAATGCTGTAGGAGGTTTCTCCCTTGCTAATGTCTGGCTTTTCTTACTGAGCAGTGTAGAAGAATGGTTTTTTTTCTCTGACTTTTGCCCCTCCATTAAGTAATTTTCAAACACTTCAGTGGGTAAAACATGACAAATAATCACTCTGGCCCCAGAATCAGCCACCAGGTTAGGGATTAATGAGAAATCCCCTTGCAGATGGATGGCTGAGGAATAACCCAGTTAACAAAAGTTCACTCTTCAGTTTGAGGACTGAGTTGTTTGGTGTTTGATTACGTTAAAATCTTTCTCTGCTTGCTTGTAAATCTTTATGGGATTGTATTTGATGGAAAGGTGCAAGGTGATGCCCACAAAAATGCATTCACCGTATGTGCAACAGAAGCTTTAGCTGACAGAGGTGCCCCCTGAGCAGAACTGTCTTAAAACGATGCAAGAATGAAGACTATTGAAGTGAAAGTCATCACTGCCTCTGGTCTGCTCTGTCCCAACAGCAAATTGTTCCCCAAAGCTTTCCCTTGACGTGAAGGAGCTCTTCCCACATTAGAAGGCGTAGTTGCCTGAAGTGGGAGAGAGGCTCTGCCATGTCCTCTTTGGTCCCACGGTGTGTAACATGGACTGTTGTGATGAGGGCCTGATTGCCTTCTCCCTCTCCCTTCCCCTCTTGAGGACAAGTTCCCTTCTGCCTTGTGTCCCTGTATTGTGGAATTCCTTGGTAAGTCCATGTCCAGCATGTGAGACAAAAATGTCTCAGGCTGTAGGTCAGGAGACATGATGGGCCCAGATCTCCCTCTTGGCCGCAGGTGGGGATATCCTCTAGGCAGCACACCACTGTCACCATTCCTCATGTCACCTGCATCTGCAGTGCTCTGTACAAGAGCTGGATGCCTCTTGGCTCTGCTTTTCTGTGATTTCAGCCTCAATCAAATGGCACAGTGTTGAGCATTTGGATACCTTTGGGGGAAGGGAGAACAGGAACTTGTCTGAATGTCTGCTGTTACTTTCATTCCCCAGAGAAAGCTCTGGGTTATCATGGGGAGAAGATCAAATCTTGTTCAGCTCACAAGAGGAAGAATTTGCCAGCCTTTTCTCTTACTCTTCCCTTACTTCCTCTTCCTCCTTCCTGTCTGATGACAGATACTTGTCATCATCACAAAGACACTGCCTTGGTCTGGCAGCCCCTCTCAGGGAAATCCTTGTGGGTCTGGGAAAAATGGGGCTGAAGGAGGTGAAGTAGTAGAGGAAAAGGGTCAAAGAGGCTTGAGTGGAAGTGGTTTGGGTCAGAAAAGCACTGAAGCATCCTGCATATTTATGTGAACATTCCTGCCTTGAGGAATGAGTATGAGGCTTCTGGAGTACACCAGCTGCATGGCTCACTTGGACTGGCCTTTTGTAAGTTTTTGGATAAACAGGCAAAGGCACAAGAGCAACCTCGGCTTGTCCAAACCAGCCTGGCACACTGCTCACCCTGCTGCCAGTGGATTCCAAACACCACAGGATGGGGCAGATGTGACTACATCCTTATCAATGAGACTTGATGGGCTCAGTCCTGGTAAAAAGGGGGCACGGGATAGGTGCAAGCAAATCCAACTCTGCAACCTTATATAGAGACATCTCTGTGTCCAACAAGGAGATGGTCAGCAGATGGAATAGTGGGCTAGGGGCTGAATTTGGGTGAGAAACACTGATGCAAGGCTCCTCATTTTTGAGAACTGTAATGGTGAAAATCCTATCACAAGGAATGGGGCAGTTTTAATTTCTTTCTTTCCTTCTTTTTTGTTTTTGGAGATCCATTTGGACTGCACGCTCATCTGACCTCACTCCCATACAGGGACTGTATGTATCACACCCCAGTTACACCTGGCTCAAAATAGGTCACAAGAATTTGGGCCATAGAAAACATTTAGCAGAGGACTTCTAGCAGCCTTCCAGTACATAAAAGAGCTCTAAGAGAGACAGAGAGGAACTTTGGTCATTCAGGGACCAGACAAGAGGAAATGGCTTCTCACTGACAGAGGGCAAGGTTGGATGGGATAATGGAAAGAAATTCTTGACTGTGAGAGTGGTCAGGCCCTGGCACAGGTTGCCCAGAGAAACTGTGGCTGCCCCATTCCTGGAAGTGTTAAAGGCCAGGTTGGATAGGATTTGGAGCAACCTTGTCTGGTGGAAGGTGTCCCTGCCCATGGCATGGGAGTGGAACAGGAACCATTATTCTGTGATTCAAGGCTCTGGTCCTTCCCTGGTCTAAGGTGTGCTCAAAGAATAGGTATATGTACATTTCTGTCTTGAATTGATGCATTATGTCTTTTGGTAGACATGAGTGGGGAGCACAGCTGATGTACCTTCCTTCTTGTTTCCTTTGCAACACTTCCCTCTCTTTCCAATCCAAGGTGCTCTTTGCAATCACATCCACCCAGGTCAGGAAATGTCAACCAGCAAGATGACAGCAGATGAAATCATGCATCCTGTCAGTCTAGCCTAAACCTACAAGCATCAGCTATGATGAAGCCACTCCAGGCCATTGTGGAAATTTACTTATAAAATGAGAAGAAGGGATGAAATCACCCTCTTAGTCTTCAGGTTTCCCAAATACATAGCAAGAGGAGAGATGGGATTTTGAGATGTGTGTCTGTGTGTTAGGTGGCATTTTGAAAATAATTTTTCCCCTTACTGTAACTGTGGATGAGCCTCCCAAGCCTTTGCCCTGGAGGGATGTCCCTTGAATGGAATGTGATAAGCTCATCTCAACCCCTCCCTTGGAGAGAGGACCTGGACGAGGCAGTCCTCTCTCAGGTCAGAACAAGGCACCCATAATGCTTTGATATACCTTTCCAAACCCATTGCTTCTTCCCTTTTGGTACCACCCTTGCTTTCCCCCATAAATACCCCAGAGTTTACCCTGCTTGGGAGGGAGCTGCGGTCCTTGGCCACCCCATCACAGGATAATAAAAGCTACCCTGTGGAAGTGCTACACAGCGCTGCTGTCTCTCTGTCCCTGAGTCAGCCTGGGATAACCTCACAAGGCAGAGCTGAAATCACTGCTAAGAGCTGAAACCACTGCTAAGAGCTGAAACCACTGCTAGGAGCTGAATCTCTTGCAGCCACTGGCTGTGCCTTGCCAAGGCTGCCCAGTGGCTGGAGACTGCCCAAGACCCCTGGAAAGCTGTCTCTAGAAAGACTTCCCTCTCTGGGAAGATTGCAGCTATCTGGGTCAGGCTACAGACTCTTATGGCCATTCATATGTAATAATTTAAAAAGCCAGAAGAAAGATTTCAAAAAGAAAAATGAGCAAACCAAGCCCCAAAACAACTAAACTCACTGGTTTCAAGGTGGGTTAACAACGTGAAAAGCTCATGCCAGAACACGTGTTATTAGCAATAAAAAAGTTCTTTATTTGTCTGTCTGGGGAATTTCTTTCACACTCACTTAAAAAAAAAAAAAAAATCTTTATTTGTTTCCCTTCTATCACACACACAACCAGATCAGTTAAATAAAACAGAGTTTTATATTCACTCCAGGCAGGGATACTTGCCAAAATCTGTGCCTCCTTTTTCTCCCCCCACTCATTTTCTTACATACAGACCAGTGATGAAAATACAAAAAATCTGAAGCCTATGAGGTGACAGATGAACAAGATGTAGAGTAAAATTATCCAAATGGTGCTGCGAAGGAATGGCTTTTACTGGCAAAAGGGAACATATTTCTGCAAAGGTTAGAGGAATTTTTCTGTTTCTGTTGGATTTTTCCAAGTCTGGAAATTTTAATTTCATGAGGAGACTATGATCCTGCATTTTAGATGTTCCAGACAATTCTTTCCCTTGATTTGTTGATTTGTTTGTTTAGCTTTTTATCAACAGTGAGGATTTGTGGTTCAGCTTTTTTTATGTGCAGGAATCTCCTTTGTGTGAATGTGATTGCCCGACATGTGATGGACATTGACACGACTCAGAGCAGAGTGAGGAGAATGTTGGCCGCAAATTGTACCTGGAGCTTGGCTTCCAAGGAGGACCAACTGGATTTAGTCCCATTCCCCACCACCCTCTGGGCCCAACCATCCAGCCAGCTTTTACTCAGCAAACAGTGTACCTATCAAAGCCATGAGCAGACAATTTCTCCAGGAGAATGCTGTAGGAGACAATGCTTTACTAGAGTCTGTGTAGACAACACTCACAGCCTTTCCCTCATCTACCAAGCAGGTCTTGTGGCCAAGATAGCCATCAGGTTGGTTAAACAAGACCTGCCTTTCACAAACCCATGCTGGCTGAGCCTGTTTCCCTGGTTGTTCATGTGCACTCAGGTGATGGCACTCAAGGTGATTTGATCAATCACCTCCTGGCACAAAAGTCAGGCTGACAGTCCTGCAGCTCCCTGGAGAAAGACGGGCTAGTTTACATGTATATTTATCAATGTATATGTCGCAGTGACCTCTGCGCCGGGCAGGCGCTGGCCACAGGCTAGCTCAGATCCACACACTGCGGCTAACGCGCTTGGGTCGGGGTTGCAGGCTGGGCAACCAACCTCCTCCCTGTGGGGTCTTGGTTCCCCCACACCAGCCACAGGACCAGATGGAGCTGCAACCATGGCGGCGGCGAAGGAGTCGGCTCTCTCAGGCAGGGTTGAAAGGTGGCTTGTTAAGGGGAGTCCGACAGGGAGCTCCGCCTCAGACGACAGCTGGCCGAGGAGAGCCCTGAACAAAGCTTTGCACCAACTTATAAACAGGGGAGGATCAAGGGGTGGCCGCAATGGGTCAGCCAATAAGGGAAGACGTGGGTGTAACAGGGGGTGTCAACTCTTAAACAACGATCCAATAGCAAGACGGGGGTGGGGGATTTCCCAGGCACCCGCCTATCACTCGACGCCATCCCTGGATCTTTCCAGAAACCAGGGAAGGGCCCCGAAGTGACAGACAGGGCGCCCAAGAGGAGGGAGAGGGGATTGACAGGGGTAGGTGGAGGAGTGGGATGATTGACAGAAAATGATCACTTACATAACAAACTCTTAGGGGGAGAAACCATTACATAAAACGGGGGTACAATGGAACAAACCATTACATACAACTGCTTACAAAAATTCTACAGAAATTGCTTAAAGATATAACAAAACAACCTTTTGCACCACCACATGTATATATCTCTACTGTGTATATGTGCACATGCTGGATGTGGGTACATGAAATTGCAACAGTCTCACTCTATCAGGCTATCAGGTTCAGCAGCTCTTACCCTCATCTGATGTTGCAATGCTATGGCTAACCCAAGACTTAAAACAGGTGAGTTGCAAGAGCAAAGTACCATGATGGATGAGATATCTGCCAAATATTCTTACTTTTGTGTAAACAAGAGTTAGGGGCCAATCAAAGAAAAGGCACCTAAACCAGTGCATCCCACCCTGGATCTGATATTGTGCTTTATAACATCTGTGGAACTGGCATTGAGTCACTGGAAGACATTGAGTTCAACAGGCTTCAGATCAACCCAGGACTGCAAGATGTCCTCGTGGATGTGTCGTAAGAGGGGCTTCTGGCCAATGCAGCAGTAGGAACAACACAGATAGTTTCACAGAATCACAGAATTAACTAGATTTGAAAAGACCTTTGAGATCATCAAGTCTAACCTATGACCTAACACCACCTCATCAACTAAACCACGGCACTAAATGCCATATCCAATCTTTTTTTAAACACCTCCAGGGATGATGAGTCCCGTACTCCTGTTAGCAGCTTATTCCATTGCCCAGTCAGTCTCTTTGTGAAGAATTTTTTTTCCTAATGTCCAGCCTAAACCTCCCCATTGTGCAGCTTGAGACTGTCCTCTTGTCCTGTCATTGGTGGCCTGTGAGACTGGCCCCCATGTGTCTCCTTTCAGGGAATTGTAGAGACTGATAAGGGCTTCCCTGAGCCTCCTTTTCTTCAGTCTGAGCTCCCTCAGGTTCCTCAGCTGCTCCTCATAGTGCTTGTGTTCTAGATCCCTCACCAGCCTTGTTGCTCTCCTCTGGATGCATCTGAGCACCTCAATGCCCTTCCTAAACTGAGGGTTTAGGACACAGTACTCAAGGTGGGGTCTAAGGAGTGCTTGAGTACAGGGGAAGAATCCCCCTGCTCCTGCTGGCCACAGTATTCCTGATCCAGGCCAGGATGCCATTGGCCTTCTTGGCCACCAGAGCACACTGCTGGCTCATGTTCAGCCTGCCATCGATCAGCACCCCAAGGTCCCTTTCTGCCTGACCACCGTCCAGACCCTGTCCCCAGCCTGTAGTGCTGCAGGGGGTTGATGTGACCAAAGTGCTGGACTCAGCACTTGATCTTGTTAAACCTCATACTGTTGGATTCAGCTGATCTATGCAGTCTGTTCAGGTCCCTCTGCAGAGTCCTCCTACCCTCCGTCAGATCCACACTCATCCCCATCTTGGTGTCATCTGCGAATTTGCTAATGGTGGACTCAATCCCCTCCTCCAGATCATCAATAAAGATGTTAAACGGGACTGGCCCCAGTGCTGACCCCTGGGGACACCACTGGTGACTGGCCCCAGCTGGATGCAGCACCGTTCACCACCACTCTCTGGGCCTGGACATCCAGCCAGTTCCTAACCCAGCACAGAGTGCTCCTGTCCAAGCCACGGGGAATGCTGTCAACGGCTTTGTTGAAGTCCAGGTAGACAACATCCAGAGCCTTCCCCTTATCCACCATGTGGGTCAGCTGGTCATAAAAGGAGATCAGGTGGTCAGACAGGACCTGTCCCTCCTAATTTGATGATGGCTGGGTCTGATCCCTTGACCATCCTGTGTGATACCTGTTCCATAATCTTGTTGGGCACCGAGATCAGGCTGACAAGCCTGCAGTTTTACCAGATCCTCCTTCTGGCCCTTCTTGTGGACAGGCATCCAGCTTCCAGTTATCTGGGGCATCCCAGTCAGCCAGGACTGATGATGTGATGGAGAGGGGCTTTCTGAGCTAATCTGCTAGCTCCCTCATCATCCTGTGATGGATCTCACATGGTCCCATAGACCTGTGAGTATCTAGGTGGTTCACCTGGTCTCTGACTGCTTCTTCCTGAATAACAGCGGGGCTGTTCTGCTCCCTGTACCCATCTACCAGCTCAGCAGGCTAGTTGTCCTGAGGATAACCTGTCTTAATATTGAAAGCTGAGGCAAAGAAGGAGTTAAGTACCTCTGCCTTCTCCTTCTCTTTAGTTACTATATTCCCCCTACATCCAATAAAGAATGGAGGTTGTTCTTGCCCCCTCCTTTTGCCATTTATGTATTTATATTTTTTTATTATTATTATTATCCTTCACAGAGTAGGCCAGATTAGGTTCTAATTGGGCTTTTGCCTCTCTCTTTTTTTTCCCTACATGACATAGCAACATCCTTAACAATTCCTGAGTTACCTGCTCCACTTTCCAAAGGTACACCCTCTTTCTGTTCCTTCAGAATCTCCTTGCCCATCCAGGCCAGTTGTCTTCCCTGCCAGCTCATCTTTCAGCAGATAAAGACAGTCTACTCCTATGTCTTCAAGATTTCTTTATTAAAATATATCCATCCTTCCTGGACACCTTTATTTTAAGGGGTGTTTCCCAAGATACTCTCTGAGTCAGTCTTTTGAATAGACCAACGTCTGCCCTCCAGAAGTCCAGAGTTGAAGTTCTGTTGATGCCTCTCCTTGCTTCACTGAATATTGAGAACTCTATTATTTCATGGTCACAGGCATGCCAGCTCTTGTCATAGCACATGGGGCTGACATATCCACAGCAGAAAAGTCAGCTCATGTTGCAGCAAACTCAGCTTTACTAAAGTGGACAGGACATGCTGAAGCTTAAATTAACAGGTGCCAAGTACTTGGACTAAAGAAAGGAATGATCACAGTTCCAAAATTGATGCTTTGAGGCCTATTTCTAGTCTCCTTTTGAGACTGTAGTCACAAAAGAAAATTACACTAAGATGGCAGGAAGTATAAAAAGAGACTGGAAGTTGAATGACTTTAGTCAAAACTCAGGGGAGAGCAAAAGGGGGATTGCTGATTGCAAGCAAGGGTTTGGAGGAGAAGCATTTGAGCATTGTGCCACTTGGGTAACACCCAAGCTCTGTCCCAAAGCTGTAGGTAAGAGAAAAATGAAAGATCTGAGGACAGACCATCTCAGACAAAGAAGATCACAACGCTGCTGTATTTGCAAGGCATGGGAGGAATGAAATGTTGGAAGAGGCAACACTAAACTTCTTGACCTCTGCTCAGCTGAGTCAGAGGGAATGTAAAACACTCAGAGGAATTGTGATTGTGATCTTAGAATGCACAGAGACTTTTACTGCAGAAAACTGGAAAAAAGTTGGAAGAGCGTGCAGTTTAAATTCATCTTTGTTAAGGCCCAGTGGAATTACAGGGCAGCACAGGCCAGCGTGGGGCCTGAAAGGAAGGTAAAGATTAGCAAAGGAAGAATAATTTTGAGGTCTCTGAAAAGAAGCAGAAGCAATTTCAAAGGACAATTCAATAAACAAATAAAGAGGTTCACCAGAGAAAGCACAGAAATACACAAAGAAGAAAATAATACTGTGCTACACAGACCGCAAAGGAAAACCCATTGTTTAAGAATATTTTAAGACTAGTGAAGGCAGATGAATAGTACCTCTCAATGTAGAGGAAACCTAAGCTGGCTTTGGGGATCTCCTTGCAAATCTCTGAGATTGCAAAGGAAAGACTGAGGAATGATACTCCTAGAGAGTCATGTGCTGGTGATACCCCAGAAAGTTTGTTTTTCAGGATCTTAAATTTGGAAAGCCCCATGTACAGGCTTTTGTACAGGCAGTTAGATATCAGCAGGTGATTTTTGGTGATGCCCCAAAATCTTTGGGTATCTCTCAGCATGTGAGGTTTGGACCCTAATTCCTGAAGTTGTGGCACTCCAGTGTTTCTTTTCACAAAGCCCTTCCAGGCCAAGAGGACACCCATTTATTTATACCAACACAATTCCTCAAACATGTCCTCATTTCAAAGCTTATTTGTCAGGAAGGGACTGCCTAGGCCATAGTGAGACACTTCTGGACCTGTGGGGCTTGTGATCCCAGATATATTTGGTTTGGGACATATTTTGATTGTCTGAAGAACTCCAGTGGTTTCAACAGAAGTAGAATGAGCCCTTGTGGTACTTTCTTTCAAATCTGTCATTTGTCAAGAAAATTAGAAAATGAGGAGAAAGAGGACTGAAGAATAGTAAGAAAGGAGAAATTATTTCCTTCAAAAAGGTATTAATCAGGTATTCACTTTTGAGAGGTATTCACTGCTCTGGGATGTGACTCAAAGGGGAAAAGAAAGGCTGCTTATCTCTGGTTCAGCTTTGCTCCTTTCTGTCTGAGAAAGGGGAAAGCTGCTGGAGAGCAAGAATGGAGAGATGACTTTAAGCTTTGAAGATTTTTTTATCTTGAACATTAAATTTTTAGGATCATAACTAGAATTAGTGTTAGGTAGTTGAGCAGATTGATGATTTAAATCTTACACTACAAAGTAATTTCCTCATAAACTGGTTTTGATTTTTTTCCAGCACTATGGAGTATTTCTCCAAGCCTCAAGAGTCGAACTTCTCCCAGCAGATTTTTTTGCTGTGTATTATTTGGGTTTATATTGTATTTCATTTTTATATTGGGTTTTGTAATGGTTTCTTCTGTACTCCCCTGTTCCCCTGGAATATATATCATCCCGATGTTTGTCCCTGCCCCTTTTCCCTGCCCATTCTCCCACACTGCTCCCTTCCTGGAATGTAATCCAACCCTGTTCCACTCCCACCTTATCCCTGATTGGGTAGTGGCTTGTCCCCAGGTTTAGCTCCTTCCCCTGGATATAAGCCAGAAAAGCACATGGAAATCTCTCTTGGCTGGGGGACAGGGACCGGGCTCCTGACCCAGGCAGGGGCAGGGCCACAGGAGAAAGAGTGAATAAAGCCCTGATTTCTCCCTGGATCAAGTGCAGACCTTCCTTTGCCATCGACAGGGACCTGCTCTCTCTAAGGGAAAAGGTTCACAGCTGCTTCTGGGATCTTTGGGGCCCTGAGGAAAAATCCTTCCAACTGTGGTTTGTCTCTCAAGCTAGCCGAGGCAAAAATGGAGCCGGGGCTCTGAGACCAGCCACAAGATTTCATTCACATGGTAGGCAAACCCACAACAGATAAAAATAATCCCAATGCAGATGCATTGTCCTTTTTGGACCTGGATAATTCAGGTGATGCTGATACCTGACTTCTAGAGGTGGTTCAAGTTAGTGGAGAATTTAATGCTTGTGATGCTGGAAAAGTAAGAGAAAAGGGAAATATCTTACAACAAGAAATTTAAATACTCATTCTGTTTAGCCATCAAGTGACAAAATTACTTGATTAGTATATAAAGTATCTTGTAGAACAGAATACAAATTACCAGGGGCTCTCATGCAAGAAAGAGCAAACCTAATGTAAATAGATGTCTCATAATGAAGGCACAATAAATTCAGGTTATAAAAGCATGGAAGTGTGGAAGTGTGTACAGTTACTGCTGGGAACAGAAACAAAAGGAAGTGGAGGATACCTCTTGAGGCTTTGAAAATGGGCAGGTTTCTTTATTCAGGAAGAGCTGCAGCCAAACACAGATTACTCAGTTTAATATACAGGTAACTGGGTAACATTAAGCGGCCTGCAAGATTAGCTAACAATCACTCCTGGAGTTACACCATGATCTAAAACTCTATTAATCTGAAACTGGTCTGTCTTCAGTCTTTTTTGCACGATTCTGGTTGCAGATACTAGTCCAAAGCATGTGGGTTTCATTACGATTGCTGAAAGGGTGTCCAGAACCAGAGATAAGCGGCTTCAAACTGCATCATACAACAGAAAGGGGTTTTTTTCCCCGCCAAATCCACAAAGCACAGTACTCAGTCTGGGAAATTATTTTACCTGTTCTTGGCAAATCTTTTATGTGTGAATGTAATGATGTTTGACAGTGTTTCTGAAGCACAGGATAAACAAAGGGAGAGATGTCCTGAAATTCCATCCTGCATTTAAGGAGAAAACATGCCTTGGTTTCTGGGGAAAAGAGCCTTAAATGCGAAGCAAGGAGTGATTTACAAGATTTTCTGCCAATAAAAGTGTCTTCTGGAGTGTCATCAATGAAATTTACTGTGGGAATCACTTATCACTCAAACAGAAATGGATGTTCAAGCAGTCAAAATGCCAGAGGTGCAAAATCACAGTCTGTACTTGGTTGATGTTCTGTAGAAACCAGAAGACAAATGAAAGGCAAGATGTGTCTTGTCCCAGAAACACCTCCTGAATCTTGTGTTGATTTCATATCTTAGGGTGGGATCACGATTTTTTGGATTGCTGTGCTGTATAGTACTGGCAGGTGATGACACAAGCACCTTGAAATACAGGAGGAAGGAGAAGTGGAAGGAAAATACATGCTGTCCTTGGATACAAAACATAGACTTTTGATTCAAATCTCAGAAAGCTGTAAGATGTTGGTCCTTAATGTACAGGAATTATACAGCAGTTAGTTCTTGATGTTAAGAGAATATATAATTTGTAAAGATGGTGTGGACTAGGAGTGGAGAAAGAGGGGCATTTTTGCAAATGTTAAGAAATGTGGAGATCCTCAGTGCTTTGGATTTCACTGCTTCCTGTCACTTCAGAGACACAGATGAAATAACAATGCTTGGCTGTATGTGATATTTTGCTTGACAAAAACAGAGGCAAAGGGCTGCAAACTTAATTTTTCCTGCTTTGCTTGAAGGAGAGGGAAGAAAATGGGGGACGTGATTCCAAGATGGGTTATTCAACACCTTATGAAAACAAAGTTGCCAGAAGGTCTTCTGATATACATATGCAGAATCATCTCAAGGTTTTGGAAATCCGAGACCTGCAGGATAAAATTCAGTCTCCACCTCCGTCTATTGTCATGATGTTGCTTTAATATTTTAATGAACACTCAAAGGACACCAAATACAGATGGACTGAGGAAGACTTAGTCTTAGTAATTTTCCTCAAAATCCAGCCAGCTGACCCCATCCTTTGAAGTGAAAGGAAGCGCTTTTACTCTGTCAGGCTAGCAACAGGAAAACAAGGTAGCAAAATAGAATAGCTCCATCTATCCTTTGGCAGAATCAGTAGTTTAAGCCACTTGGAAAGCTACTTTGATATGGCCTTTTCCACTCAGAATTTTCCATTTAGGGAGGCTTCAACCTCAACCATTTCCAATAGAGCATTACAGATCTATTTGAAAGGGCTTTGTAGATATTTTTTTAGTTAAAGCTTCATAAAATATCTGGGGCTTCTGAGGTAGTCATTTTTGGTCATTAAAACTATTGAGCACCCCTAACCTCAAGAGAAAGCAAGAGGAAAACACTGTTCAGAACTTTGCAAAACCCCACATTTAAAGTAATATTCCTGTGTTGGAGCTATAAATACACACACACACACACACATACATGCACATGTTCCTATCCCGAGGCCCTGCAAGATAGTCTTTCCCCTGCTGGGAAACTCCTGTAGGTGTTGAACAGTTTTGGCAGAGCCTGGGTTAATTTAGCTGGGTCAGTAGATAGCTGGCTCTCAACCAGAAAATACAAAATGGATGCAAATGGTAATTTCTGTAGCCAAAGCAATTTTCAGATGAGGTGAAGAAAAAGGAGTGAATACCAGAGTGAGGTATAGCCTTGGCTGAAATGGAGTATAAGGTCACATAACTTACACTTAACTTAAAACTCACCTTCCTTTGCCAGTGATTTCCCGTGATCTTTTCAAGACACCCCTCTTATACTGGAAGCTTTTAAAGGGGTTTCTTAACACACAGAACTTTCTGCTTCCCTTTCATCCTAAAAAGCCAGCCACTGTTCCAGTGAAATTTCTTAACTAATTAGCGTTCAGCTCTGTGAATGAAAGTCGACCAGGGGCTGGGGATCAGGTCCACCACTCTGCAGTGGTCACAGTGGTTTCGGTTTTGTGCCATCTGCTTTCCTAGCTTAAGAGCTTGCGTTTTGACATACTGCTTCAATACATTTATGACACCTTTGCTGGAGGGCCAAAGGCCGCATTCCATCCATCTATCTTGCATGCAATTATCATTCCCTTGTCTTCAATGCATTATAGAAACCCTCCTTCCTTCCTTCCTTCTCTTTTTTTCTGTCTTCACCCGTCCACCCACCTGCCCCCATCACCCCCCCCTCCCCCACCAAGATATTGTGGGTTATTACCTCAATCCTTTTCAGCTGAGAAAGGTTTGAGGTAATGACCTGAAACTTCCTGGAAAAGATCCCAAAAAGCCCCAGATGAAAACCACATGCAACATATTAGGGATCCTCATGGCATAAAGAAACATTACTTCAAGTAACAAGAAGTACTGATCAGCTACTTACGTACCAGCTGGTAAGAGGCATGTATGATCAGCCATGAATATGAACCAGGTGGGTGAATTAGCTGATTGGCTAAGTTATGGCAAGAAAGGTGAAGAAATTATAGTCTTTTAGGAAACTGTTTCATTAATCACTGTTCCTGATGCTGTGTTAGGGATCTGACTCTTCGCAGTAGCAAAAACCTGGAAGAGATCCACAGAATCTGCATGATGCCAAATGCTATTGGGTTATGAACCCATGGAGCCCCACTGATGTTTGCTTGATGATGTAGTATCAAGGCGAAAAACCTGGAGAACTTTTTATTGTTACCACAGGGAGAAAAGAGTTCTCTTTTTCTCTATGCCCAGTTAAAATAATGTCCTTTTTTTATCAGTAACATGAAAATGCATCACCTCCCCCTCCAGCCTTCACCAATCCTACAGTTCTACAGAGACAAGCAAACAAGAGGGGATAAAACAGTCATTTTGGCCCACCTCCAGGAAGATATTTCAGCTTTTATTTTCCACTGAAGTTGAATGCACTTATGGAAGTGAAGGTGAGTTAATATTGACTCGCTCTGGGCCTTTCATGTCGCAGAGCAACATCATCATCTAAGTTTCACCATGCAGTAACATGGGAACATGACTTGTGCTTTTTTGGAGTATTGTTTTATTAAATCCAGATGATGCAATTCAGCCCAGAGCCCAGTGCTATTCATTCTTGCAAACTAAGGACAATATCCTGCCACAGAAAGGTGCAAAGTATCAAGAGTACTGAGCATTTTAACAGGCTGCCCAGGTGTCATGGTTTGACACTGGCCAAACGCCAGGCACTCACGAAAGTCATTTACTTACCCTCTCCTGCTACAGTTGGGTAAAAGAGAGGGAAAAGAATTAACAAAGGGCTTGTGAGTTGGTACAAGGATTAGGAGAAAAACACTCTAAGGGCAAAACAGGTTTAAATTTAAAGGTATAAAGTAAATTTATTATTAACAGAGTCAGAGGAGGATAATGAGAAGTAAAAGATGCCCTTAAAACACCGTTTTTTCCCCCTAGCCCCTCCCTCCTTCCCACTGACAGCACAGGGAGACAGGGAATGGGAGTTCTGGCCAGTTAGCCGCTCGAGATAATTTTCTGTTCGCTCAGGTAGAGGAGTCTTTTCTCTGCTATGCTGTGGGGTCTCTCCCATGGGCAAACAGTCTTCCCAAAACTGTTGTGGCATGGGTCACTCGTCCACCAGGGGTGGAGGTGAGGGGTGGAGTGTATTGGCTTGGCATGGCCTGGTTTTTGGCAGCGGGGGGTCACAAAGATGGCTCCTGTGACAAGCTGCTGGAAGCTTCCCACCACGTCTGGCAGAGACAGTGGCTGATGGCCAAAACTGGGCCAATGAGGGAGGCTGGTAATGCCTCTGTGATGACATATTTAAGAAGAAAATCAAAACAAAGTAAGGGGGTTTGCATCAAGTCAGAGAAGAGGAGGAGGAGAGACTATGTGAGGGAAACAGCATGGAGACACCAAGGTCAGTGGGGAAGGAGGGGGGAGGAGGTGCTCCAGGTGCCAGAGCCAAGATTCCTCTGCAGGCCATGGTGATCACCATGATGAAACAGGTTGTCCCCCTGCAGCCCATGGCTCCATGTGGGATGCAGAGATCCACCCGCAGCCTGTGGAGGAAGTGCCCATGCTGGAACAGGTGGATGCCTGGAGGGGCTCTGATGCAGGGGGAGACCCAGTGGAGAAGAGAGAGGGCCCTTGCTTCCAGGCTGGAGCAGCCTGTCTTTGGAGGACTGCACTCTGTGGGAAGAGAGCCGTGTCATAGCAGTTTTGGGAGGAATGTCTGCCCATGGGAGGGACTCACATTTGCAGCAGATGCAGTATGGCTGCTGCTTGTGGGAGTGGACCCATGCCAGGTAAGGTCACGGAGAACTGTCTCCCGTGGGAGGGACCACATAGCCTTACAGGGGAAGGACTCCACTTCCGGAGCAATGGAATAAAATCTTGTGATGAACTGAACAAAATCCCCATGCCCTGTCTCCCTGTGCTGTCGGTGGAAAGGAGGGAGGGGCTGTGGGGAAGAAGGCGTTTTAAAGGCTTATTTTACTTCTCATGATCCTCCTCTGATTCTGTTAGTAAAGAATTTCACTTTGCAACTAAAGCTGAGCCTATTTTGCCTTTGAAGTGTTTTCCCCTGGTCCTTACCTAACTCATGAAGTCTTCATTAACTTTTTTGCTTTTCCCTCCTTTGCCCAGCTGTGTCAGCAGAGGATGAGCAAGTAACTCTTGTGGGTACCTGGCATTGTGCCAGTGCCAAACCACAACAGAGGAGCAATCTTCAAAGGATAGACTACTCCAGTTTGGAAGCAAGGGCCCTCTTTATCTCTGGAAGCAGGGCCCTTTCTCTCTCTTTCTCTCTCTTTTTGGGATTCCCACTAGACCACAGCTTTCTCTAGCATCCACCTGCTCTGGCACGAGCACTTTCCCCATGGGCTGCAGGTGGATCTCTGCATCCCCTGTGGACTTCATGCATTATAAGGGGCCAGTTTGTTTTACCACTGTCCTCACCATGGCTTGCAGAGGAATATCAGCTCTGATGTCTGAAGCACCTCCTCCCCCCACTTTTTTCCCACTGACCTCGGTGCCACCCTGTTGTTTTTCTTCACTTCTTTCTCTGACTAGAAGAAAAACTGCTGCTTGTCAGTACCACTGTCAACAAGTTCCACTAATTCAAAGATTTCTGCAAGATCCCGCAGCCCCAAAAAGTTTATCTTGTCTGCGTTTCACATTGGGAATCGCTTCCGCTGCCCGCCATGCAGCCCCACCTCCACTGCATGGGCAGTGGCGGCTGCCGTGGTGCTGGCGCTATTTATCACCTCTCTTCATGTGGGGTGCTAGGAAGGGGAAGCTGCCACCATCTGTGCAGCTGCTCGGGCATTTGATGACTCCTCGACTCCTCCCGGACTGGGCTGTTGCTATCTTTTATACTAATTGCAATGTGTTCTTTATTTATCATTATTTGCCAATACCTATCACTTATAGTAAACAGGTCATCTCTGCTTTGACCCAATCTCTTTAAACTACTTTCTGCCACTGTCACTGCAGAAAATGGAGTGAGGGAAGAAGAAAGAAGAAGCAGGAGACAACGCCCCAAATTCTCCATCTTGCCCCCATTCACTTCAATACTAAAAACCCAAACCTACTGTTTCCTCACCCTGTGATAAGCTAAATTACTATCTTTCACACTCTTGTGGCTTGCAATCCTTCCCGCAGTGCAGGAAGCCTTTCCCATGGACTGGGATCAAAGCCAATGTCCCTCTGGGCTCTGTTCCAGGGTCCCAGACCCCCCTGTCCAGGTCTCTGACCCTCCAGGGCAGCCAAAGGAATGCCCTGGACTCCAACACCTCTCCTATGGTCTTCCCCCACTCCCAAAAAATCAGGCCCTGCCCAACCAACACACCACGGCTGTGGTGGAGTCCCTATCCCTAGAGGGATTTAGTAGACATGTGGATGTGGCACTCGGGGAGATAGGTTATTGGTGGGCTTGGAGGTGCTGGAAGACCACTCATTGATCTTAGAGGGCTTTTCCAACCTAAATTGTTCTAAGAGATCTGAAGGAGTAACAGCAGCTTGGGTGCTCCAATACAGTTTTACCCGTCACACCCAAGTAGAGACATAACCTATTGCAAGCAACACTATTCCAGAGCCCAAGCCAAGGCAGAAGAAGGAGCTATCAGCAGAACAGCCTGTCCAGGAGCATTGCAATAGCATGCTTATGGTGGGGGAAGGAACCCCCATATTTAGTTTCTCTTCCCCTTTTTCCTTTCCAATTAAACCCCACTGGATATTTTAAATGCAAAATAATGACTCCTGAAAAATTAAGTCCAGACAGCTGGTAACTCTTGTAATTTCACTGTGCAAGTCATAATGTCTGTGTTTTTTCTTAAAGCCCCAGTTCTGGGAGCTGAGTATGTAGGCTTTCATTTCCCCTCCCCTTGGGGGGGAGAGGAAAAAAAAAAAAAAGAAAAAAAGAAAAAAAAAGAAAAAAAAAGTTTATTTTTGCTCTCATAGATGTTGAAAAAGCTAGAATATATGTCCCAAGTGTGCCTAAATGTACCAAACCCAAAGAGTCAGAGAAAAAGAATCCAGAGTACATTAATCTCCATGATTTCTAAGCCAGCCTTAGAATTTATGATCCTGTTGCTTCAGATACATAATTTTGGCATGGTTGACAGAGATTAAATGGAATAGAAGAAACAGCTGAGAGGAAGAAAAGGAAAAGGTGGCTTGTTTGACCTGGTTCTCCATGCTGGGGTGCACTGGACAATTATTTACAGTAATTCTTCTGTGCCTCAGTACATTCTCCAAAATTGCCTTGCCTGTCACTTTTGCAAAAGTATAAATGCCAGGCTAGAACTGGAAAGAGTTTGATAACATATTCAGAAAATCTTTGAATAATATTCCACTTCTATTTTATTAGACCTGTGATTTCCATCTCTTTTTTGTTCCTTTTTTTCCCTTCTGTGCAGTAGAGATTTTGTAACAAGCCTTTGACCCGGGCATGGCCTTTTTGCACATTAAGGAGCACAAAAGGAGTAGAGAATAAAAGGCAGCCTCATTTTTTGTTTTCATAGGTTTTCTAAGAGAAAAGGTTTGCCATCTGGGTGGAAATCTGACAAAACAACACAGGAGGGGTAGGACCCATCAGCCAAGCTGAACAGCTGCAGGGAAGCTACGTGAAAACTGAATCACTCTACTGGAATAATTTATTATAGCTGTTTTGCATGGATAGTAAAAATAAATTCAGCTCTTTTATCTCCTCTTGCAGCGTGAGGACCCATGCCAGACATTTGCAAAGCACTTTTCCTAGTCAGAGTTTCACCTGGAGTGTTGTGCAAGAGTCAGCTAGGAAGGAAAACGACCCAAAGTACCACTTTGAATCTGTAATATGGCACCTCAGGGCTTCACAGTCCATTCCTTCAGCATGTCCTGCTTGTGAAACTTCTGTTTATCATCCCATGTGAGTCCCAGTTTGGTAATTCCCAACTTGAGGCATTTTTGGCTGCTCCTTGATTTGTGGTAGTTGGGTCACTGGCTTGCTGTACTGCCATCTGGGTCTGGGACAGGGGACATCTCAGACCATGTCACCTTCTCCCTACCAGGGAATGTAGCCCATAGGGCTAGGAGGACTTTAATCACTTGGGTCCTTCTGAATCTGAATGCCTTTAGGTTCCCATCTAGGCCCCAGACCTCCTCCACCTGAAAATACCCTGCCAGACCATGACCTCCTTGTCTTTGGTTCTCAAGGACGCAGTAGTTCCTGCCTTCTCTCTTGGCTAGATACATGCTCAGATAATTATGCTGGCTTTGCTATTCATCAGTGTTAATTTATATCTCTAGGACTAAATCCTGGCAATTAACAGTGAAAGTTCTTCAACTGAATTGACTGAAGAAATAAATAGAAAAATACAGAGAAATAGTGGCTGCTGGGAAACCACTTCCAGTTTGACAGAGTAGTTCTCAAGCACTGATGAGGCCACACTTTGAATCTTGTCTTCACTTTTGGGTCCCTCACAACAAGAAAGACACTGCGTGCTGGAGGGTGTCCAAGGAAGGGAATGGAGCTGTGGAAGGGTGTTGTGGAGCACAAATCTGATGAGGAGTAGCTGGGAGCTCTCAGCCTGGGGAAGAGGACACTCAAGGGGAACCTTCTCACTCTCTAGAACTCCCTGACAGGAGGATGCAGCCAGGTGGGTATTGGTCTGTTCTCCCAGGTAACAAGTGTTTCAAAAAGAAGAAATGGGTTCCAGTTGTGCCAGAAGACATTTGAATTGAATATTAGGAAATATTTCTTCACTGAAAGGGTTGTCACAGCCCTGGCACAGTCTGCCCAGAGCGGTGGATTCCCCATCCCTGGCAAGACTTAAAAGCAGTGTAGATGTGGCACCTGAGGATATGGGTTCATGGTGGCCTTGGCAGTGCTGGCAGAATGTCTGGACCCAATGATCTTAGAGGGCTTTTCCAAACTAAAATATTCTGATTCTATGAGAAAAATTCATTTAACTTTCAAAACGAAACAAAATTAGTCCAAAATTTTTCACAGTCCAAGATATGCTGGTAGAAAGGGATTTCTGGAGTTCTCTCATCCATACAAACATAAAACCAACATAATCTATTGCCTGTTTTATTTGTCACTACAGAAAATTGTTAGGCTTCACCCATCCATCTAGCTATTCCTTTGGAAGCTGGAAGCTGCTTTTAAATCTTCCCCTTAAAGAAGCACAATTCCCTTAGGCTCATCTTGTAGGTCTTGCAAGTGCCTGACCACCTTGATAGCTTCACAGAGCTTAGTGGTTTTTAATCTCATCTGGAAGGATGGTGGGCCAAGAAAGGGGCAATGCAAGGAAACCAGGAAGAGCCTTCCCTCAGAGGAGTGCTAGTCCAGCTTTGGGGCCTCAAGGAATTTGCATCTCTCTGAATATATGGTGGTAAGTGCAAGAGGAGATTTACTGGGTAGACTGAGAAAAATCCATCATCTTTTCCCTCTTAACACTGCTCCAGCTATCACACATACAATGCTATATGATCAGGAGCCACACTGCTGACCTTTTTTATATTACAGCTCCCCAAAGCCCTGAAACACTTGAGTCCAAACTTGGAGGTCTCTCAGGCTGTTCTTTGGCAATGGAGCATAACACACACCATGCAGTTTGTTCTACCTTTCCATTACAAACCTCTTGTAAGTTGCAAGTGACTTAGCCACACTTCAGCAGTTCAACTTGACATTGCCTATGCCTTGGGATGACTTTGTGGTGTGAAATTTTCACAAAACCTTGGCCCATGAACCTTAAGTGTCTGGTTCTTTGGTTATTTTTTTAATTCACATGGTCAGATTCTCGGCTGATATCTGCAGTTCACAACCGCTATGTGCCCAGCCAGCTGCTGCTGCTATGTAGGCAAATTGCAAACTCTGCAAAAGAATTACCTTTTCATGATACTGCTAATTCTCATACAGTCATAAGCCCTTTTTTTCCTTTCTGAGTTAAGTTTTGCCTGGCCATGGGTGCAGGAAGCTCGGGTTCTTGTAGTGTGATGTAAAGCCTGAGAGCCAAGAAGCATGATTGTACCAGTGTCTGACCCAGGTCTGACAGAAATAGTGCCAAGATATGGCTGACTCTTGGAGGTTTCTGCCTGATGCTCCATAGATGTTTCAGTGGTGGTGAGGTATTTCATCTAAATGACTTCTTCACAAGGGCACCTTTATTTTTAGTGCTTTGATTTGCAAATTTCATTTATACTGTCTTCCTTTTTCTGCATAAATTTGGTAACATCTTTACCTAGACCTAGTTTCTCAGTTGAGGTGCCATGAATTCCCTCGCCCATTGGAAGGAAAGATCTGACAACAGATCCCAATTGCATGATCACAGAATCACAGAATCACAGAATGTGTAGGTTGGAAGAGACTTTCAAGATCACTGAGTGCAACCCATGCCCTAACATCTCAACGAGATCATGGCATCGAGTGCCACATCCCGTCTTTTTTTAAACACATCCAGTGATTGTGACTCTACCACCTCCCCAAGCAGACTGTTCAGTACCTGTTCATTCTTTCTGTGAAAAACTTTTTCCTAATGTCTAACCTATATTTCCCTTGATGCAGCCTGAGACTGTGTCCTCTCGTTCTGTCCGTTGCTGCCTGGGGAAAGAGACCAACCCCCAGCTGTCTGCAACCACCCTTCAGGAAGTTGTAGAGAGTGATAAGGTCACCTCTGAGTCTCCTTTTCTCCAGGCTAAATGCCCCCAGCTCCCTCAGTCGTTCCTCATATGGCTTGTGTTCCAAGTCTCTCACCAGCCTTGTTGCCTCCTCAGGACACACTCGAGCATCTCAACATCCTTCCTAAACTGAGTGGCCCAGAACTGGACACAGCACTCGAGGTGTGGCCTCACCAGTGCCGAGTGCACGGGAAGAATGACCTCCCTACTCCTGCTGGTCACATCATTCCTGATCCAGGCCAGGATGCCATTGGCCCTCTTGGCCACCTGGGCACACTGCTGGCTCATGCTGAGCTGCTGTCACCAGTACCCCCAGGTCCCTTTCCTCCTGGGCACTGTCCAGATACATCGTCCCCAGCCTATAACGCTGCAGGGGGTTATTGTGGCCAAAGTGCAGGAGTCAGCACTTGGACTTATTAAACCGCATCTTGTTCGACTCTGCCCATCTGTCCAACAGCTCCAGGTCTCTCTGCAGAGCCATCCTACATTCCAACAGATCGACACACGCTCCCAGCTTAGTGTCATCTGAAATTTACTAATCAAAGATTCAATACCCACATCCATATCATCAATAAAAATACTGAACAAAACTGGCCCCAGCACAGACCCCTGAGGGACAACACTGGTGACTGGCTGAATTGCTCCAGAATTCTGGGTTGTGAAAGCTGCAGGAGCCCCTGGTAGATGAAAATCTTTCCAAACCACCTGAGGACAAGGCACAGTGATGTTTGGGTATTATTTCTTCTAGTCTCTTCAGGATTATTATACCCAAAAATAAAAGGCTCAGTATGATCAGATTTTCCACCAACTTTATTTCTCATGGTATGACAACACAGTCTATCTGGAAACTGTTGTCTCGTGCCTGGTGATAAGTCACTTTGTGGAGGCACACCACAACCCCCGGGGTCCGGGAGTCCTAAGCGGTCGCTGCTGGTCAGTGTGAAAAGGAGCGAAGTGGGCTTCACACGCAGTCTGAGATTCCTTTATTAACATCACACAACTCAAATACAGTGCAGAGGTGAAGACAGGGAACAAAGGCTGGACCTTGGGTTTTAAGGGACAGAATCAAGGTGGAGTTTGGGGGTCAAGGGACCAATAGGGAGAGGACCAGGGAGGGACACAAGGGGAAGTTTACAAAACATAAACCCAATGGAAAGGCCAATGTGATGAGATTTATATAAGCAGACCAACGGAGCCTCAAGGAATAGGGGATTCCCCAAGGGGCAGTTTAGACAGGGGCTGGCACCAGGAAGGATTGGCAGGGAACATTCCGAAATAGGGGTAGGTATCAGAGAAGAGAGACAAGCCAGGCTAAACTACCACCCCGGGGGGAGAAATGGAATAAACCATAGGGTATTAAACCACAAAATTACACACAGCAACAGGAAACTTTGCATCTCTCATTTCCTGGGTCACCTTTAATTTTATTTTGTATTCACCACATGGAGACACAAGTGAGAATCTGTGATGTTCATTTACTGGAATTTGGACAACACAGAAAGACTTGATGCATCTACCTCACCTTGAGAAGACTGCCTTCATATTTGGCTGCCCCAGCAGTGGAACAAGACCAGTGCTAAGTGAACACACTATTGCCAGAACATATGACTGCTGACAAGCCCATAGGACTGAAGGTTTCAGAGGCCTGGGCCTGAACCAAGACACTGTGCTGACAGTGTACATTTCTGGCTAGAGAGATGGAGAGGCAGTAAATGGGTATCATGGTATAAGACACCATCTCTAAAAGGTCACTGAAATAATGTTCCATCCCTAGGAACATTATTTCTGCTTCATATTTTAGGTAGCAAGTCCCTACTTCAGGAGCTTTTTAGAAGCAGGTAGCTTATTATGCATTCCTGCAATCTCAGTGGTCAGACTGATAGACTTCCCATGCTGGGGAAAGACTGGGGAGTGCAGAAATCTCGTTTACACTCACCTGGCACATTCGCTGTTTGCAGCTCTTTCTGCACTCTCCAGTCTGCAGTGTTGGGCTTTCAAAAAAGAGTACCCAACAAGGATTTGGGAGAGTGGTGGTGTGCACTGGAGAAGGGAAGATAGGGAAGCATGAAGTAAAGGCCCTGAATCTGAAAGGCAGTAATAGGGCTAAGGAGGGGACAGAAGAGAACTGGAGGTAAAACGATCAGATAGGTCTCTGAAAAGGCCTTTCAGGAGGGAAAACTTCAAAATAAAATGAAGAGATCTGCTTCTAAACAGTGATTGAGGAATGTCTCAACCCAAAGAGCTGGTCATGGGACAGATGCTTCCTAGAAGCATCCCATTTCCACATACTGCAGGGTTTATGACTCTACACTGAACAATCCAATAGCTACAGACGTTTGGCTCCGACAGATGTAGGAAATAAACTAGGTACAATTTCCCTGAGCACAACTGGCACAACGTGTTTTATGTCCATATAGCTGAACTTGCTTACCTTCTATTTCAGGTAGCTTGGCGCTGTGTCCCAACTTGCTGGGCCAGTCTACCCTGAGCCTGAAACTTACTGGCTTGACAGTCATGGTCAGGCTTTCTTCAATCTCCTTGCAAACCTGCTAATTAATTAGATTGCCATGGAGCTCAAAATGTTTTCTCCCTCAAGGACACGGCCCTTCTGGAATGCAGCTGAACTCTTCAGGGATTCATGGTAGATTACAGCACGTGAGATACTGGCCAAGACAGCTTTTGCAAAGGGTCCCTGAAAACACCATTACTCTGGCTGCCTCCCCATTGACCTATAGCACTTTCCTCACTGCCACAGGGCAGACAGCAGCTCCCATAAGCCAGGAAGATGGGTCACTCACCAACTTTTGCACTGTGCATTGAACATCTGGTTGCAGAGAGGGGAATGAATAGGCTAGAGGACTGATGTGAACCAAATTGTTTGCACTCTGAAAAATTCCTCTGCAAGCTTCCAATGTCAACTTTTTGCTTATCTTTCACACATAGCCTCTCAGGGTACCTTCTGGAAAATCAGAAGTATGGGTTTGCATTATCAGAGAAAAAGGATTTGTCATGCTCATCATGCTCTACTTTCATCCAAGCAGGTAAGTTTGGGCTTGATTAAGAAAACACTCATCCCTGTTGTCAGAGCAAGGAAAGGCACACTAACAAAGCAAATGGAGCAAGAAGGGGCATAAAGGAAGAGACTGTGAAAGAGACCCTGCTTCCCACAGGGTATCAGGAAGGAGTGTGTTGGAGGGAGAAGAAACTGGAGTTTGGCTCAAGAACTGTGTTCAAAGCTCGAGCACATTCTGGCTTTTGTGCTTCATCCACTGTGGCCAAGGGCTGACCCAGTGTTTGCATCTTCCCTGTTCTCATTTTCCTAGACTCTGAATTATTGCAGAGCACAGCCTGGCCAGAGGCTGTTATTGAATGCTGATCCCTCTCTGAAGGTGAGATTTGGGGTTTTATTGGTTTTTTTTGTTTGTTTGTTTGGTTTTTTTGGGTTTTTTGTTTGTTTGTTTGTTTTGTTTTGTTTTGTTTTGTTTTGTTTTCCTTAGCCCTCTTCCTCAACAGTAAGTGAAGAAAAAAAGTCCTAGAGCATCGGGAGGGAACCCCAGGTAAGCCACTCAGTCTCCCTCTCATTCATTAAGAAGATGGGCCATAATTTCTGCACAAGACCCACTGCAAAGCAACCACATTTTCCTGCCCATAATGTTTCTTTTACATATTCAAATGATAAATTTGAGAACTGATACATTGTGAGGTTTTTTTTAAAAAATTAAAATTTACTTAATCCCTGGCTACGTGATATTCAACATTAAGAAACAGCTCCAACTAGGAAAGGTGGGGTGTCTCTTTCTTGAACTAGCCATTATTGGCAAGAAATAGCAGGACCTCTGGAATGACCACTGTGCAAATGGGCTTTCAAAATTGACTGCCCAGCATCCTTTTAACTAAGGAAAAAAGGCAAGCAATTCCAGGGAAAAAAATCTATCAGGGGCTGCTGAGATTATCCACAACATATCTGTGTCACCTGTGGAGGATAAGAGGCAGAGCCCATCCATAGAGTTAAGGCCACTACAGTCTGATCTTTAATGTCCAGAGGCCTTAATGGTGGGCTTAAGGGCCACAGTGCTCAAGATCTCAGTGCTCCAGTAGTTGCACTGCATGGCCAAAGCACCTTTTTCTGCCTTCCAGTGCTGAGGAAATGCTAAGGGTCTACAAATTCAGATTCCAGCATGGGAAAAGAATAAAAGCCCCAGTATTATATATTACAGAGTCCATTTTGGAATTGCTAATGATGAGACAGGAGGAAAGGGAAATGCTATAATTCAGTGTGTGAAAGAAGACTACGCAGGACCTCTTGAGACATCTGATCAAAATGTTGCTGTCACAGGTACTCTGCCATATGTTCCCATTCACGCCTTTAATGCCACGAACAGACTTTCCCAGAACTGCAAGGACTTTAGTCTTCATACTATTTGAGAAACTCAGATTTGGTGCCTAAAACTTAAAAAAAGAAAAAAACATTAAGTTTTAACTACAAGTCATTGTCGACAAAACTGTCAGTAATTCTTAACATCATGCTATATAAAACAAGTTAATTTTCTTTTTAGTATAAGAATTCTGTTTCCTTCCTTTGTGTTCATTGCCCTTCTCTAAGCTGAAACCAAAGACTTCTACAATTATTACTGTCAAACCCAAAAAAACTAAAAAAAAAAAAAAACTAAAAAAAAACTAAAAAAAAAAAAAAAAAAAATCAAATCTGTCATGCAGAACATCTTCACCTACCATGTCTTTCAATAGCTTATTAAATATTTCATGTACAAACACTCACACACACATACACACACACTTGCACAGGAATGCCTATTGTTAACTTTGTTTTATGAATTCCCCTCAATGCCAAAGAATGAGTAAAGGAAGCTGACAAATTCTTTTGCATCATGAGGTCAAGGAGATGTAATCCTAGAAATGTCGATGTTGAAAGTCAAAAAGATCTGTCAAGTCAACTGAGGAGGTTCCTGGAGATGCTGTCTAATAACTTAAATTCATGCTCCATTATATATGCTGAGGTACTTCAACCCTCGGACTGTGGCCGCTGATTTTCTTTGGTAATTCAGCTAGGGAAGAGGGCAGTAGTCAAGCCATGCCAGTAGTACAGTCGTTTTCAGGGAGAAATGCAAGTATATAATGAAATTTAGTAAAAAACTTGAAGAGATTGTGTGGAATTCGTCTCACCTGTGTTTGGGTGTCTACAGTGTAGAAGGCACCATCCCATCTGGATGCCCTGACCTCTAATTTCAGTCAAAGGAGAGAATCGGACACATGTAGCACAGAGACCATTTAGTCTGTTTGAAATATCTACTTGAGATAAGATGAATCGTATCCTCCAAATCCCTGCTTCTCTCCATTGACTTGCAACATGAACATATAGGGTGGGATTTAAAAAATGTATCTTATGTTTACAAAGTGCACGCTTTACTGACAGAAATCTAAGTTCCATTCAGGGCAGTGGTGCAAAATCCATATAACCAATGGTGTTTTAGGGGGCAACTCAGCCAAGTTACAGATTTTTATTATCATTTTTCTTTTTTACCTTACTTAATTTAGTATTGCTCTTTATTCCCAGTACTGGCTCGATCTCAATTTACTGTCATAAAAGTTTGAATTCAAGAAGAATGAAGAATTCAAGTTGAATTCTTCAACTGAAGGAAGAGTATGCTGGAAACATTTGCATTTATCTGAAATTAATCCCATTGTTAAAGCCAGGTAGGATGAATTCCCACAAGAAGATGGTTATTTTTCCCTTAGGACACATTAACATTTAGTACATTTTATACCATGTTTTAATCAGGGGAGGGGAGGGGAGCAGCCCAAACATTTGCTGCATATAAGCAGAAAAAGTTGCTTTGTTTTATACCCTGCAAGGGCTGTTGAAGTTTAGAGAAGACAGACAGAAAACGTAAGTGAATCATCACGTAGATCATATTTATATTGTCTAGTGCTCAGGTTGGTTTGTTTGGCATTAGCAACAACTCATGGCTTCCTTTCCTATAATGCTGGTTTGTTTTTAAATAAATGGCTGAGATGAGAAATAACATAAGAAAGAACAACTTCTCCCTTCTCTGTGGTGACAGTGTTTGAAGAAGTGCATGGGACAACTTAAAGAAAATGTGGAAAAGTACACAGAAGAAGACAGGGGGCTTCAGCGACTTTGAGGAGACTGGACCCAAATATGTTTGTAGTCATTTGTGGCACATCACATGAGGATGGTTCTTCTCACTTGTCAGTCAAAGCTAAACCTTTGGTGATAGCAGAAGTTCCTCAGCTGCAAATATAAGCCTGACAAGGGGGCTACATGCACTTACAGCTACAAGTAAGGAGCCAGGTGAAGAAAAAGGCAGGGTCTCCTGTATCACAGACCTCATGCTGCAGGAATACACTAAAAGGCATTAGCCACCAAAGTGTAGCAGAGCAGAGATGGCTGAACATCAGGACACAAAACAGTCATCATTCACAGTCTGATAATATGGATATGATGGCCTTAGCAGTTACCTGCAGATCCTCCCTTTGTATTCCTGGCACTGGGTTTGGCTGCAGAATGCAAAAACCTGTTGGGAGCTGTGCTGTTACAGAGCTTTCACCAAGAGACTGCTGGAACCAGAGTGTTGAGGCTCTAATTACACAGAGGTGAGCGGCTAAGTCCCAGCATCTTGGTTAGTATTTAAGGTAAGTCATGCAACATCTTTGGAGGGACATTTTGAGCCCATTCTAAAAAACCAGGCTCATCATGTTTACAAATTTGAAGTAACTCCTGAAAAACTCAAAACATGCTGGACTTCCAGCCTCAGAAGGTGAAATGCCCACGGAGTGTGAAAGGAAAACCCTTGGCACCCTTTCAAGGTGTCTTAGGCTGCTCTGAAAGGCCTAATCTTGAAAATGTTCTGTCTTCAGATATGTTTGCACTAACATAAAAGATGGGAATGGGAAAACATCAGGTTTTGCCTCCTGTACATCCTACTGTACTGAGACAGGACCAAGTCTTCCTCATGCCCAACTACTGATAAATTAATATCAATGACCTGGGAATTGCAACCTTTCTCTGAGGGTGATAAGGAGTGATTTTCCATGCGTTATTGGAGGAGATGGAGGTACATGGAAATTAAGAGATCTTTCTGAGAGATGTTCACCTTGACAATGATGGGGATTCCGCGTCCCAGCATTCAGTGTCACTCTCTTCCTCTCTCAAGTCAGGCTTCAGCATGTTTTTCCTACTTTTCGTAATTTGCCCAACAGAAACTGTGGAATCAGATTGTCTCGTATAGCAAGACCTGGTCCATCACCATCTTTCTCAGAGACATGGGAAACAAATGCAACTACCATCAACCTCAAAAGCTGAATCAATCCCCATTGCTTCTGCTCCATTACACAGATGTCAAACCAGCTGTGGCAGGAACAGAAAATGGGCTTTACATTATGTCCATCTGTTAGGTGTAGAAATAGCACATTTGGGATCTTTTTCTCTTTTCAGTGCTGCCAGTCAAATAAAACGACAGGTCCCTAAAACAGTTATGAATAACCATTACTAGGACAAGACTTTGAAAATGTTCCTTGTTTATACATTTGCTACAGGGTTTAAATCCTGGTACAGCTTAGAAAAATCCACCATTTTCATTAAGCTTTCAACTCAGCTTGGGCAAGGGCTCCATAGCACAGGATAATAAATAAATGTCATGCCACATGTATACACATTTTCTTCCAAGGCTGTTTTCAATTTCTCTTTTCAGGCATGTTTTGCGCTGATGGTTCCCTGTATTAGAACAGCTTCAGCACATCTTTGAAAGCTTTCCCAAACAGAAAGCTCTTGTGTACCTTCCCACATTTTTCATGGAAATCACAGTCTGGAGAAACAAGGGGTTTGAAAGCAATGCCAGAAGGGCCCTGGAGAGCCTGAATTTAGCAGCATCGGCTGGATCTGTTATTTCTGCTACCACTTCACTTCCCATATCACAAATTAAATCTAATGTTGTATTCAGGACTGCTACATGGATTTCACTAGCAGGACTGGGCTCTCTCAAAGAGAGGGTAGTTACAGCAGCTGAACACGTGGTGGAACTGCTCACCTCACCCATTATGTCCTTGCTGGTAGGACAGCTCTCAGACACACTGCATGACCTTCAAAAGCTTCCTACACAGGCTGCTGCCAGCAGATGTCCTCTAGCTGGGGTTTGGTCTTTGGTCTAGGGCAGAAAGCACCTTAACAAAGAACCGTAACTCAGAATGGTTTGAGTCGGAAGGGACTTTTAAAGACTATCTATGGCGAAGTCTCCTCCAATGAGTAGGGATATCTTCAACCAGATCAGGTCTGAGTGTTGCCTATGCCCTTGCCTCAGCAGAGTCTGAGACTTCTCAATATCTTGCAGCAGATTAGTCCTAAAACAACAAATTCAAAGCCCTTGAAAATAGTTCCCTGCTGTTATAGAGGATATGTAGCCAATTTAATATAAAGTAATTTTATTTTGCCATTTAAAAGCAATCTGGGACAGCCACAATAAAAGAAACAACTTTGATCTCAGGTTATCAAAGTTGGGTGAACGCAGGGACGGCCACAAATGAACCAATCCCTCCCCGTTCACGATCTCCTAGGTTCAGAGAGCAGGTTTTATACAGTTTTTCTTCCTTGAGGCAATTCTATTGTTAGTTTGTGTCTGCTGTGCATACTCTCTTTCTCCTGCTGCTTGGTTTTGAATGCCTTTCCCGGCAAAATCGAGGACCTGAATTGGGTTCTGAGAACTTGGCATTGGGATGCTGATACGCAACATCTCCGGGTTTCCCACTTCTAGATTTCTATGTGTTGTTCATCGGAGAAGGCAGTGGACCCTCCCTTGATGGATGAGACATCTCC
The DNA here is from genome assembly GCF_015227805.2 of Hirundo rustica. NCBI lineage: Eukaryota > Metazoa > Chordata > Aves > Passeriformes > Hirundinidae > Hirundo > Hirundo rustica. The sequence goes on along the minus strand of NC_053451.1, from coordinate 16,076,436 downwards.
TGTCCGGCCAGTCCTTTTCTGCTGTAAATTTGGACTTCGCCCTGCAATTGTCTGGAATCCTTGCAGTTGCAAATTAGTTTCGGCAGCCAGAAATGTCTCCACAGTTTTTGGAAACCCCAGCTTGTAACACAGTTTTTGTGTTATAACATATAACACACTTGAAACATCAATTTATTTCAAAACATATATCACACCTGCCACGGTCCATGTCAGAGAGAAGTGGAACTCAGAGATGATGCAAGACCAAAGAATAAGAGACATCGAGCATACCATTGATGCTGATGATTTTTGGATATATATAGCCTGTGCAAGCAGAGACAGCCATACCGATGCCTTGCAGACAGCTCATGCTGCCAGGCATGGTGGCTACCCCAAAGTGGCAGGCTTGGTATTTCTTCTGTGTCTTAGAGGAGTCACCTGAGAGAAGTTTAATTGTCAAGTTGGTTTTGTCTTCTCATCTCTGGAGATGGTCTTTCCCTTAGAACAATACACTGCTATTGCTTTCCCCCTTTTGAAAATTCTATCATAGCAATAAAGCACAACAGAGAGAATTTTATCGGACCATCAATGCATAGCATGGGTGGGTGTCTTAGGGATGGTTTATTATTCCATATCATTTTGGGTGGAGTTGTTCTGTTTTGTCTTGTTTCCGGAGTGGCCGCTTCCCACACCCCCGCCCCCATCCTCTTTGGCTCCAGGAGTATCGAGATGAATGGGAGCCAGGCCGGGGGTTCCAGGGAGAACCGGGGGCGGGCTGAGGGGCAGCCTCAGTGGCGGGCTGTTCAGCTGACTACGCGGATGGCATGTCTGACTAAGGATACTGCTGCTTTCTGTGGGTTTATCTGTTTTTTGCTTCGGCACTGTGACTGGGCTTGCCGGCTTGCTTTTTCTGCTGCTCTGCTGCTGGGAAGCCTAAAGCCGGTACGTGCCACATTAGCACCCTCGTTTCCTGCCGGGTGCACAGCCTGGGCCCAGGGAACCAGCACACGCCGCCGAGAAATCCTGGGGAACGTCTCCCTGCTGCGTTCGGGAGCCAGGCTGCCGCTGCCCAGCCCCCGCCGTGCCTCTCTCACTGCTCCGGGTTTTTCTTTTGTGCTACGCTGCAGCCCTTCACCCCCTGCCTGCTGGCAGGTTCCAGCTACAGCTGCGGCGTTTCTGCTGCCTCCTGCTTGCTGCCCCGGGTGATCCCGCCCTGCCATTCCCGCTTGCTGCTCCCCGGGTTCCCGCTACAGCTCCCTTCGCTACCCTGAGGGGGCAGCGGGTCGGCTGCCCCTGCGGGTCTGTAAAGGAAACCCCGTCTCCATCCCTCGGCCGAGCCCGTCCGCCATTGCCCACGTGTGTCACAGCGCCCCCTGCAGCCCAGGGGGAGTCACCGCAGCCGCCCGGCCCGGCAGAAGCGCCGGCAGCCAAGGGAAGGGGGTTACCGGGTTTCTTCGGGGGGACGGGGGGCAGCGAGGTCCCACAGTTTCAGCGTCTAGCATTTATTCGATCTTTTTTTTTCCTTAATAAACGGGATTTTTCACTTTCACCCGCTGGTATTCATTTGTCTCATTGGCAAAAAGGAATTACTGGAGCCCTTCTCTTTAGAGGAAGCACTAATTTCAGAGCGTTTTCTCCTAAATTTGCCTCCAAACTGAGACAATGGGTGAAGGCAGAGGCCACAATGCAGTACGCTCTCTTGGACAGCCTCTTGTCTATATATAGACATATACTAACTGATTCAAAGCCCCTAAAGATATTCTTTTGGAGGATCAATGTTCATTAGGTAGCATCAAAAGCAACGGCAAACTGTGGGAAATGTAGCAAACGGGAGCTGCCATTTCAAAGTCACTGAGACAATGTTCATGTTTCATGCTAAATGTTTTCCTACATATTGCTGCAGTCAGTTAAGGAAAAAAACAAACAAACAAACAAACAAACCAACAACAAAAAAAAAAAACCCCAAAACAACCAAACAAAAAGAGATAGAGAGAAATGGGGGGGGGAAATCACCTAGCAGACAGAAACAGAATGCACAAAGAATTAAAAATAATGTTCTTTCCCCCCACTGGAGATCTGCTGATGCTCTGATGGCCCTGCCTTGCTCTTTCCCACTCGCTGAATTATGTGTGAGAAAGCACAAAGAAAACTAGATATTGGGGATTAAAAAGCACTGGCCACTCTTTGTCAGAATGCAGAGCAATTTTGGGTACCTTGAAGTTTCATGTGACCATTCTGAGGCTTCTTGAAATTGTTTGAATCTCCATTAACTCCTTCACTTTGCCACGTATCAGGCTGAGCACTCAGAGATCCTACAGATACTGGCTCCATTTCACTTTCTTTCAAGCTCTCTCTCTCTCTCTCTCTCTCTCTCTCTTTTTTTTTTCTTTTTTTTCTTTTTTTTTTTTTTTTTAAAAATTTTTTAAAATAGATACCACAGCAGGGTGGTTTGGTCATTATCTTCAGATGTATCCTTTTTTCAGCATTGCCTACTTTATAGCTTCTTGTAGCTATTTTCATGGCATCTGGTACTGATCTTGAGCAGAGACACAACAGATTTGCTGGAGCATAGCTCTGTTGTGGGGTGGTCTAGTATTAGAGATCTTCTACTTAAGTGTCCTTCGGTGCTGATGCTGTTCCTGAAAACACCCAGGTCTTCCTAGTTCCTAGCTCAGGAAGTTTCACAAGGAAAGGAAGGAATAATTAAAAAAAACCAAAACCAAACCAAACCAACCAAACAAAAACACCAAACAAACAACAACAACAACAACAAAAACAGGGGGGAGTTTCTTCCTTGGTGGGTTTGGGATAGCTGGGAACCACCTCTACTTGCTTCTGTGCATGACCTTCAGGATAACCACAAATCTCCCATTTGTAGAAGCCATCACATATAAAATGAATGACAGTTACAATTTTTTCACACTCCATCTTCACGCCTATTTTCCCCTCAGATTTTAGACCCCAGGCACACCTATATAAGCAATATAAACATTTTCAGGCATTCCTCAGTTTGGGGAAATAGAAACTAGGGGAAAATAATTTATGCATTAATAGTATATACAGTCTCTCTACATTTGTAGCTGACCTGTGGAGGTCCATGGTCACAGATAGGTACTTCAAGACTATCTATGTCATTTTTAGGTAGGGGAATAAAACAATCTACTCTCAGTTTGCTAATGTAAGTGTATGAAAACAGTCAGATGACTTGTACTCTGGAATTGCCTCTTTGTCTCTATGAACAGTGAAGGGGGATTTCTCTGAGTACTTCAGACTGTAAACTATCCTCTACACAGTGAAACTTCAGTGTCACTAATGCTACCTGCAGTCCCTGCCCAAGTTCTTCCTGAGATGCACTGCAATTCCAACAGAAGGTCAAGTAACAGGAAACACACTGTGAGTAAGAGCCCCCTTTGTAAAGCAAGGCTGGTAATGCTTTCCTTCTTCACTCCCCTGCCTCCCATATCTAGACATGCTAGAGATTCCCTTTCTTTTTTTTTTCAGGATGTAGTTCTTAAAACACCATGACTTCAACCCTCATTGAGGTTGCCAGCTGTTTTTCTAAGACCACTCCTTTGCACAAACAGTAATGGTGGAAGACACATCTTGTAATTCCTGTTGACTCTTGGCCTGACTTTATTCACGTTCAAATCACAAAGGTGGTTTGAACTAACAGTGACTAGAAACTGATTTTAGTGTCTTTCAAGCTCAGGATGTTCAACGAGAAGCATTTAGGAATTAACTGTTTCTGTTAAGGAAGATGTGATCTTGTTACCAAAACCAATACTACCAATATAGTATTAAGAAGCAGGCATTATTTATTCGGCTTGATGCACAAGAGGATAGCTCCTCCCAAAAGCTGTGCATGCTGAGTACAGGAAAGTTTCTGTTTATATACAAATTTTTCATATATATTCATTGATTGTCCCAGACTAAACATACATGCAATAATAATTTCCCCCAAATCATTAACATATTTCCCCTCCTCTTTATGTTCTTCTGTCCTGGGGGTCTCACTGGTGGTCCCTGGTGGTCATGCACTTCAGTTTTCCAGGTGACCTGGCTAAGTTGGCAGGACATTGAGGCTGGTGAACTTCCAATTCTCCTTATGCAATGGGAACTGTGTAGTTTCCACAAGCCAGTAGTTTTGGAGAACAAGCATTGTTAGCTCACCAGGTGTAGGCCGTTTATCATCTGGTAATAATCTCATAAAGTTGGAAAGAAGTGGAACAGTTTGGGCTATATTCATGTCATCATAAAGGGACGCTGATAGCACAGCACTACACAACTGGTTTTATTGAAACATCATGGCAGCAGTGCCATAGTATCAATACCTTCCTTTTAAAGAATATTGCAAAGAACATGTAAGTGTGGAAGAGACTTCTGCAGAAGGATTTTGCTGAATAGGTTTGCTGCCCACCTGTGTTAAGACACACATTGCTTCAGTCCTGAGAGAGTGTGCACTTGAGTATCATCAGAAGGATGCAGCAGCATGGAATGGAAGGTGAGATGCTGCTACCACCCCCGAAAAATATCTTCTCAGGAAGATGTCGGGTGGGCACACAAACAGTCTCTTAATCCACACACACACACACATCACAGATAAGTCAGTGAAGGAATGACAGGAAGGGTCTCCTGCATAGAGTTCCAGTGGGGTTTATTTCAGCCTCATGCCAAAGGAGTCCAGTGACAAAAGACAAGAAATCAATGCAGTGTCCAGGGTTATGTATGGGGTCAGGGGCCAATGGTCTGAGGGCACAGGGGTGGTATGAGGGCAGGGCAAAGAGCAAGGAGCATGAGGGCGGACCATCAGTGATACTACAACCAATGGGGAAACAGGGAAAGGAGAAACCTCTAGAACTAGGGACATTTATGAACAACAGGTGGGCAAGACCAACGGGCCAATGGGAAAACCAAAACTGAGGTAGATTAACATAGTGCTGCAGAGCACCCTGGGGGAAACCTTTTTGCTCACCCTAAGCTATGAGGCATTCTCAAAGCCTATGGTAGATTCCTCTGGGGCACTGTCCTAGAAGTTCCCCTTATAGACTCAAGGGCTTCCACAGGAGGAAAGTCAAGTCAGAGTTATAAAAAAGAAGGCTGGAAGGATGAGCAGAGGTGATCAAGATCTTTGTTCTGCCTCAAGGAAGGATCAATTTTTCCTAAGCCATTTCTGACAGTTGTTTGTTTTATCACTTTTTAAAGACGACAATTGGTTCCAAAATGACAGCTTCCCAGGTAATCAGTGCCAGTGCTTAACTGGATTTACTGTTAGAAATTGCCTCTCAAGCTTAACAGAGCTCTCCCAGGGCTCCACTTACAACCATGACTTCATGCCTGGTTCCCTGGAGATAGGGAGAAGAGCCTATTCCCTTTGTATTTATGGTCCATTTTATACAGTCAGACTGCTGATGGCAACCCTGGATGATCCCCTCTTGCTGCATATTTGATGTTCACTCTGTCGATTCACCTCAGCTATTGTGAGGAGCTCCCATACATTCCTGTGGGGTTTATGCTCACTTACGGAATGGTTAAACTCAGTTCTTTCACTGTCTTACTTCTGGCCAGCCTAAAACAGCCCTATCCCCACAGTAGCCCCAGTGGGTTTTGCGATTCCTGATCCTTGAAAATTTATTCTCACTTCTGAACTGACTCCCCATAAAAACTGTCATTGCCAGCTGCAACCACCACATGAACTTTAGATTGAAAGATCAAACTTTATCATTTCCTTTGTGATTCCTGTCCAACACTTCTGCCCATGATCCCATGCTGCTGCTCTGGCTCTTAGCAACGTCCACTGAGGAACTGAATGGCCCAATGAGTTTTGTAGCCTCATCCATGTAAGATATTTGTATCTTGCAAACGCCTGTTATCTTCCGGGTAGGTTACTAAACCTGCTCAAAGTCTGCTCCGTTTGGGAACTCGGCTAAGCTGAGGTGGTCCAAAGACCCGAGGGTTTGCCGAATAACTGGTGGGCACATCAAGCAAGCGTAGATAATCTCAGTGTGCTCTCTTTCTCTTTCTACCTTCAAGGCTGCCTGAAGTGGCCATAATTTGACCCTCATAAGTCAGTATATTTTAGCTATCATTTTATCTCTTGTTCTGTCTCCCTGAACACTTCTGAATTCCTTAGACAAAATTCCAGCTTGTTTGTCCACAGCCACATCTCCTTCTACAATGGAAGACTGAGTTAGCAAAACTGTGAAGAATCTCATTACATTTTATGCTGGAAAAAGCAGCTGAGCCTTGCTAGCAGGTCCCAAAGACAGTAATATATGATCTGGGTTGAAGCCAACAGCTGCTCCTGCTCCTCCTCTCTGCAAGGGTTCTCAGATGGAGACATTTCCAACAAATTATAAATTACTTGTTGTAGCTGTCATCTTTCAGAGCAGCCATAGAGTATTGTCTCACAGAAACTGTAATTCCTTTTTTCCTCCACTCCTATCAAGAGTTGGTAGCCTTCTGGTGTCAGCCCACACTGCCGGGCAGGAGGCTTTCCTCCAGCACCCAGGCTGCTTATTTACTTCAAAAGCCAGCAGGGAGTGGGAAGCACAGCAGAGACCTCATTCCTGCAATTTATTTGCCTTGCAGCCTGGTTGCTGCACTCAGTTTTCCCTGTCAGAGGTACAGGCAGCCCCCTCAAATACCTCATCTCACAACTGGGCATATAAAATGGTTCCAGAAGAGAAAACAAGAATATGTTGTACTCTGGGGAGGTCGCCATCATCTCCTGGGTGATGTAGATTTTAGCCTGCATCTCTTTAGCTGGACTTAAAGGCCTGTCCCATCTGCACTCCAACTCATCAATGGATAATGGGGCAATCTGAGAACAAAGGCCAATGATTCTATAAAGTGCTGTGAATGGGAAAATCACATGTTCCTGGTATGAGAAAAGTCATGAGACCTCAAAGTAAACCTGGGACAAAAAGACACCACTCAGACAATCCTCAGTTTCTGAGGCTCCCCCAGTAAGGTTCCATTTAATTGCAACTCAATGCATGGAGGTGAAACTACTAGTCACTCTGGTCCTGAAAGAAGACATAATACATTGAGGGGCTTCTGGAGTAAATACTGATTTCTTCCTTCCTGAAAAGTCTCAGGGAACTTTTTTTGGGCATGGAGACATATTCACATGTGGTTTGGGATCTAACAAAGGCCAAAAACCATTCCCAATGAGGAGTTCACATAAAGTTACTCAGATTTAGAGGCGTGTGTGGCTTGTCTCTCTCATGCAGCTCCCAGCTCCTTTCTTGCTGCGACTAGCTCGAGAAACAAACCGCAGTTAGAAGGAGTTTCCTCAGGGTCCCAAAAGCCAGGAGGCAGCCGAGAACCTTTCCCTTAGCACGAGAGAGCAAGACCCCACTGACAGCAAAGGAAGGAGGTCTGCACTTGATCTGAGAGTAAAACCGGGGCTTTATTCAGCCTTTCTTCTGTGTTGCTGCCCTAGACCTAGCCTGGGTCACCGAGCCCCGAGTCCAGACCCCAGATCAAGATGCCCGACTACATGTGGCTTCGGCTTATATCCAGGGAAGGAACTCTGGGAGGGGACAAACCAAAAACCAATCAGGGATAAGGTGGGAGTGGAACAGGGTTGGATTACATTCAAGGAAGGGGACTGGGAAGAATGTGTGAGATGGGCTGGGGGAAGGGCAGGGACAAACTTCGGGATATTACATTTTCCAGGGGAACAGGGGGGTACAGACCAAACCATTATAAAACTTAATATTAAAATGAAATACAATATGAAACCAAATAACATACAGCAACAGGTGTGGATGCAAGCTCTTCCATACAAGATGACCTCAGAGTCACAATCTTGTGCACATTGAATTTATTAGCATAGACACAAACACTGAGTTAAGTGCTTGCTATTTCAGGTGACATGTCATACAATTCTTCTCAGAAACAGATAGAGCTCAAGTGCCCAAGTTTTCCATGAAACAAGTGGTTAACTGGTAAGGACATCTGTAAGTTTCTCAACAGACCTTTCAGTCTTTTTGCCAGAAATAAATTAGTGTAAGTTATTTCAAGAAACAAAACAAAACAAAAAGGAAGACTTATAGAAGGAAAATACCGCAAAATCCTGATTCAGATCTTCTTACTTTTGACTCTTCTATTTAGCTTAGTATCAGCACACAAGTTTATGCTCTTCATCTTTGCTTTGAATGCATTATAGTAAAACTAGTGTATTCCTTCTCATTTGTATTAATGCATCTGTCTAGTAGTGAGTAGGGGATTAAGAATACCACCAAGGCCCTAAAACATTGCTCTTCTGACACTGACCTTCTTGCCATTTTGCTCTGGTTAGTGGTCTCTCTCCCAAAGAACACGAACCACATCAATGGCTGGGATTTTCTAGCTTATCCCTACCTTTTCATAGGACTATTGATCAAATCCCAGCAATCCCAGCATGATATAAATGTCCCAGACTTGACTAAATGCTTGACACCATGCTTGACAAGGCACAGGCACATAATAAAGTGACAGCCTTTACCCTTAAGGGGTTTTACAAAGCAGCATTGAAGTTAACAGAGAGTACATGGAAGAGACTAACTGCATAACACCTTTGTTACTTGTGTTGTCAGTTCATTGCAAGTCTTCTGAGGACATCTGCCATGGGAGATGGTGTGAGTGTTCATGCGTGAGGATGCATGCCAACTGTTTTATAACTATATGCTCGGAGGTGAGATTCATGTCTTCCAAGCTCACCTGGACACTTGAGCCTCACCAGGCTTCTGCTGTCACTCAGTCTCTTTCTCTCCACTCATCTTCCCTGCCAAAATCTGGGCACTTCATGGTTGCCAAGCATGTGATAAAATATCTGCCTGCCAGAAATGCATGTGCATGGAATCTACTGCTGCCGCAGCTTCTCCATGGAAGGTGGCATACTTCAGAGCTTGGAAGGGGTTCCCAGCTCCTCGCTGCCCTTCAACTGTTAACTACTTCCTCTGCACCCAAATTTTGCACTGCCTTCCATGGCCATAGCACTTTCTCACCACTTTCAGATTCCTGTTTAACCTCAGACAGGGCCCCCTTCTCCACACCCCATAAAAAGCACTTCTGGAGCTCCTCTATCTGTGTCCCTTTCCCTTGCTCATTTTCATGGCTCCACAGAAGTCTCCATGCACTGCAGTGAAAAAACACATTGAGCTACAGTAATACAAGGGATTAGGGAAACTCACAATTACTAAGAAATCATTTCAGGACACTGAGAACCAGAGGGAGGCACTGGGAAGATGGCACTGCTCAAATCTAATCAAATCAAAGCTTTTATTCAAGAAGTCCAGTTTCTCCAAGCCTTTTTTTCTCATGGTTATATTTTCTTTTCCTACTCTTGCTATCTGTCAAGGTAACAATCTTGGTCAAGATAACAAGCATGTAGGTCTCAGCCTACATGCCTTGTGTTTAACACCATGACATTCTGACCTTGTAGGCTTCATTGCAGCAAAAATAATGTCACTCTTGTCAGACAGAAGCATCTTTACAGAAATCCCCTTGGTATGGACTTCTCCTCACATCTCTACCAGAATGTAGAGATGAGTCAGAGTATTGGGATACAATAGCACAAGGCAAATGAGCGGAGCGACAAATACTCCTTCTCCTCTAGGAAAATGAAGGTGTTCAGCAGCAGTTAGTGTGTCTGTTTTGTGACAAATTTAGGAGGAGACACTCTGCAATAAGTAATTTCCTCTAAAGGGTTTCAGCAATTCCCCTCCACCAACAGAAGAGGAATATTAATAGAGGAAGATGAAAAAAAGCCAAAGCAAGCAGTTTATTAACAACAGAATGCTCACAGAACTCACCTCCTGCCCCACACACACAGAGGAACAAAGACCCAAAAATGCCTGGAGAATGGGGCAAATGCTGAAGAGATACCTCTTCCTGGCATGTGGCGTGAGATGGCACCAGCTTTCATGCTGAGGAAAGTGGAGCTATCATAGAAGTGTCCCAGCAGGATGCAAAAAAACTTTGCTGCTCTCTGGAATCGACCTCCTCTCCACAGAAGACAAAGCAGCTGGACTGGAGCCTTTTTGTGTGCTTTCTCACCCTGGCTCAGCTTCCTGAGGTTTGGGGGTGGAATGGGGCTGCCCCACTCCTCTGGCCATGGACCAGCAGCTGTTCAGTTCACCCTGAGGCGGGTGAAAGATTGCTGCTGCAGCTTCTCCAAGGCCAGGGAAGCAAAAAGCTTTTTGCCTGGGACAACAAAACCAAGCTAGCTAAGCAAAACCAAACTGCACAGCACAATGGGACACCTGGGTAGGGAGGCCTTGGAAAAGCCTGACAATGAGCCCAAAGCTCCCCGTCCCCAGCCCCACACACACCCAGTCCCGGGCCTTAAGGATACAGCAACCATTTTTGGGCATAAAGCAGAGGATCATGGAATAGACTGTCATCATAAATCACTCCAAGACAGTCAAGAGGAAATTCCCTTTCCTTTCAGTGGCCAAGAGTCCTGGACAGGAGGAGTGAAGTTGCAATTCCTGAGCACGACTCACCTGCTGCATGCCAAATCCTGCTCAGTATCCCTCCACAGCACTAGCATAATCACACCCTCCCCTGAAGTTTTGGGGCTTGGCCTTTTTTCACTGGTTCCAAGTCAAAAAGTGCTGAAAACCAGTTCCTGCAATGGTTTTTAAGGAGCAGGAGTGAGATACGTTTTGCAGTAGGACATCTTAGACCAATTCATAATCGTCCACCCACCCTGCTGGGCCCTGGCAGCAAGTGGAGGCCTCAGATCCATTTTCTCTCTAGAAGTGATCAAATGGTGAAATTGGGAACAGCGTAAATTTTTCTGGATGGGATTACAGCCCAGCCAGAACAAGTGACACTGGGAGATCCTCCTTTTCATCCCTCTCTGGGTTAGGTTTATTCTAATTCTTCTCCTGCTGTGCCCAGCATCCAAAGTTCATGAGAGGCACAGTAGGGAAGATTTGGGAGGAGTACACAGTGTGCTTATAGCCCAAAAGCCTGCAGTAAACCGGTGGTGTGTAGGACTCACCCTCTGCAGCAGCCGTCCTTACACAGAAACAAATTTATGTCAAATTATATGTTTAGATCCTGAACTCTAAATAAAGTTTAAAGGTGAGGTGACACCAAAAAACATTCAAAACACTACAGCAGAATAATTCTGCTAAGACAGATGAACAGGCGCACACACTGCTTCTGTCTCATGGTATCTCATTTGTGTTGGGTTGTCCTGGGTGCCAGGCAAGAGGATATCAGGTACTGGTCCTCTGTGGCTGCCCTTAGAGAGTTACTGGGTGGAAAGGAATGACTTCCTGGGCTGGGTTTAGGGCTCCTGAGTCTACAGTTTGGATTTCCTTGGCAGAAAAAACTACTTTGTATAGGTCCCTTCCTCTTGAAAGCTGAAGACTATGTGTCTGGGCCTTAATAAGTTTTCTTGGTGTTGTGCAGGCTACAGTAAGGGCTGGGCTAAAGGTTAGTGACCGAAACGTAGAAAAACAACGCATCAGCTGAGACACAACTTTCAAGAAGAAAAGGGGTCTTTTCTTCCAGAGAGGGCATCCTCCAGAAAAAATGCCACTGATGCCTGCAGTCCATGGCATGTTTCAGGGGGAAGAGGGGCACTCTATGAGGTTACACATGGAGTAGCATCCCAAGCACTCACCAGCTCTGGAGAGGAGCCATGGGGATGCTGAGCTTCTCGAGGAGCTCCTTCTGTGCCCTCACAGAGGCGCAACTGTTCTGCAGTGGATGTTGTCTGTGCATGTTTTTTCCTCATGCCAGAGGTAGGGAATGCCTTAGGCACACAGGACTAGGATAGAGCTCCTAAACCCCATCTACTGCTATCTTAGCAAGCACATGTTGTATTCCACAAAAGAATTTTAGCCTTCCCAAATAGAAACTAACTTTATTACCCCCTCAGTCCTCCTGTAGAACAACCCTGGCTCTGTTCTCCCTGTGACTGCATGGAACTTTTCACCTTCTGTGCTGGCTTGAAGGCAAAACCAGCAAGAGACTCCAAGTCAGAAAAACAATTTAATAGGAGAAAAAAAAAAAAAAAGGTAAAATAAAATAAAATAAATGCAATAGTACAAAAGATCACTGACAGAGTCAGAATACAATCTGATACCCTGTGGTGGTAGTAGCAGTCCAGATGAAGTGGTCTTGTTGAAGCTGTGATCCCATAGAAAGGTCTGGTAGCTCTTGTCCTCTGGGAATCCAGTGGGTAAGGCTGCCTGTACTGTCCCAAATCCCAGATTATATCCAGGTGGGAATGCTTGGCTCCTCCCCCTGGGCGGAGCATCTCACAGTGGGCTGATATTCTATGAGTCTTGCAATGAGTCCTTGATTGCCCATTTGTTGCTATATTATGTGAGCTTTTGTGAGATGTTTACAGCCCTGTAACTGAATTTCCCACAGCCTGTACTGTAAACATCATGTTTCCACATTCCTTTCTGATGAGAGTCAACTGATGGACTTCTAGCCTGGCCAGTGGGATGGAGATGTAGGAATGTTTTTCACCACTCCCTGGTCATTCTTCAAAACCTATAAATAATAAACTTCTTCTTTAGCCTTCACCTCATGGAGTCAGATCTGTGAGCATTTATTCGTGTCCTCTAGTGACACCCATTAAACAGAGATAGCTCCTGTAGGGAGTTATCTATGAGTCATGCAGCAGGGCATTGATGGGCCATTAACAGAAGATAGTCTGGAGGCAGGGGGCAAGGGAAACACTGCCCAACCTAGTTTCAACAGCTCATGTAGATGGTGATAGAATACATACTTTGGGCACATCTTACATTGTAACGTAGGACACCTTCTTTTACTGCTTCACTGGCTTAGGTGAAAGGCTCAACATGTCAGCCAAGCACTGGAGTTGTCATGGCTTCTTGTAAGCACTTCATAGCACTTCAAGTCAAGGAGTGACTTCCACAAAGGCTTAAGATCCAAGACAGCGTTTTCCAGCACTGCCTTGTTGCTTCCAATTACCCTGACATATGGCTTACACAGAAAAGCAGATCCATGTCTCCATCCAGAGACTCACCAGAAACTTTTCCCCCGACACCCTTGTCTGTCGTCCTCCTCACAGATCTGAGTTACATCTTCCTCATTTGCCTGCTTTGCTGAGCATCTGGAAACTCATGTGTAAGGAAGAAATATGCATGTACACTGTTCAGATGGTAAGGACAGGCAACATGTGGGATATCGCATGAATCACAGCAGTGGCTTGCCTAGAGAAAGGGGGTTTCCTGGAAATGGCAGTGGATGTTGTATATCTGGAGAGGTTTTTCTCCTTTTTTTTTCAGATGCCTCCATGCCTGTTATAATGGGATCCATTAATTCATCCTCAGCATGGATTGTGTGTCTGTTCTCTTTAGAGAACCATCCCAGGGTTGGGTTAATAATCCAGCACAGGGGAATACTGAACTTTTCCTCCTCTTTGTTTTTCCACAGGTGATTTCAGGGCAGCCAGTGTACTTCTGATGCCTTGTGTTTTACCTTTCATATTTTCCAGACTCTGTACTACATTAGTATATAACTCTCAACTTCATATAAAATGTTAGCAAATTCTTCTCACAGTTTAGTTTGACAAAACAATCCTTTTCTAGCCTGAGAACCAAGGACATATATTTTTAACTTCATGAACAAACATAAAAGATAGATCTGGAAATGAAAGGTTAGTAGTGGATTACATTCTGGAGTATTTTGATGAGATGGTGGTACTTAATGTGATTCTTCCTGATTCTGAGCCACAGAGGCTCATCAGAAGAGGGCATCACTGCAGAAACTTGCTGAGAGGAGGTCAGAAATTCATTATAATATATTTTATTTAAGTGGAAAACAAGAAAACATACAGGAAAGATCCAATTTTGGTTAAAGGCCCTACACAATCTGAAGGACTACAAGATTATTGAATGCATTTATCTTTGGGAAGGACTGAAGATCTGACTTCAAGGACTACATGTTGATGTAAATGATACAGGTGCTACTGTGGGTGTCATCTTTTTAATTTAGTGGGTTTAGCTCCAAACCTGAAATTTGGTGCACCTGACAACAAGAGAAAGGGAGAAATTGGAATTTTACAGTCCACTGACTGTATTTGCCTTTTCCATGGTAAAGGATGTCAATCCAAAGGCATCTAGAGGTTGCTGGTATCTGAAGGGAGACTCTGACAGAGATTTTCAATTGCTGAAGCTCCTTTCTGCCAATTTCAAAGGCTGCTTCTCTGGAGGACTTAACAAATATCTGTTCTCTGCTCCTCCTTCTCAACTGAAGAGACGACAGGCTGGGCCAGCTCATTTGGGACAAGATGGGACCCATGTTCCCTGTCTGGAGAGCAGAGCATCACCAGTTCCCAGTCTGAATGCATGCTGAAATTCATGCCCAAACTGCTTCTTTAAAACATTTAATCTTGACTGTAAGACCAGCTGTGGATGAGTCTGTTACTGGTTGCTCAGTATGTTTCTCATGAGTTGATTTTCTAGAAACATTAAATAACTATCTCATTAACTGTTAAACCCTACATGATTTTATCTCAAGTTGGATGCCAGGTCTTAAGCAGGTGGGAGAAGCCATGAGCCTGTTGTGTGTCCCTTAAACTACATAACCCAGGAAAGAGTGTGAATAACTTGCTCTATCATCTCTGCATGTCAAAACCTCCCCAACCTTCCTTCTTCACCCTCCATTGACATAACAGATGTTTGTGGACACCTTCCCAGTTTCACGAGGTCAGTTCTCGGTAGGCTGGAGTCCCCCGAAAATATAAACTAATATCATCTGTGGTGGAGTTGAGCAGTGGAAAGGTATATGTCCTGTTATGGATTCATGTTTACATTACTACTGGGAGCAGACTAGGTGGAGTTTCATATTTTTGGAGTTTTTTAGTTTGCTTGCACATGCCATAGTTTTGTAACCCAGCACAAATACTGGAATTCCTTTTGAAAAGGAGTGGCTTAGAAGGGTCCCAAACCTTCTCTGCTCTCTCTGGATTTTACAAGCCAACAGCTATCTATTTTTCACCCCAACATTTCTTCCACGACTGGGATCTCTCTTTCTTGTCCTTCTCTCCAGGTAATCTCTGATAGGTGTGTAGTCCGATCTCATGCTGACATGACAAAGGTGAATACAGAATCACAAAATGGTTTGGGTTAGAAGGGGCCCTTAAAGATCATTCAGTTCCACCCCCTTGCCATGGGAAGGACACCAATTAGACCAGGTTGTTCCAAGCCCCATCCTACCTGGGAATGGGGCAACCATAGCTTCTCTGGTCATCTTGTGCCAGGGCCTCACCATTCTCACAGGGAAGAATTTTCTCCAATATCCAATCTAACCCTGCCCTCAGTTTGAAGCCATTCCTCCTTGTCCTGTAATTCTATGTTGTTTTCACAAGTCCCTCTCCAGCTCTTTTGGAGCCCCTTTATGCAGTGGAGGGGAGGAGGTCTAAGGTCTTCCCTGGAGCTGCCTTTTCTTGAGGCTAAACACCCCCAGCTCTCTCAGAGCAGAGGGGCTCCAGTTCTTGAAGCATCTCCATGGTTCATTTAGCTGTGGGATCTATGGAGGTATTGTCATGGTGGAAGGCATGGATAAAACTGAGGAAAAACTCACAACTAACGATTGTTTCTCCTGTAAGCAGTGGGAAAAAAATCTGAGGTTTTGAAGGGAAATAATTAGTGCTGGATCCAACCCAAGTAATTTATTTAAAATCCCACGTATCTTAGAGGCCTTCATCTGGAAAATGTGAAGCTTTTTTTTTTTATTTCTTTCTGTTGTTTTAGCCAGACTGAAGCCTACAAGACAAAGATTTGAGACAATAATAACTGTGGCTGATTTCTGCTTGGATTTGTTTCATCCCTGTCTCTTGATGCTAACTAGGAAAACGAAAAATAATTATTAACACTTGAAGTTCTCCATGCTAAGTGCAAAGTGCCATTGTTTCCCTTGCATTCCCAGTGCTGATTCTGCAGGGCCCCAACCCAACAAAGCAATCAAATACATGTGTAACACTGACAGCCTGATTAGCAGCTTTGGCTCCAAGGAGTTCAAGGCTGGTATTTCATCCAAGAAACGGTGCTGGGCCATTAGCCGACAAACTATATGGACATCTTGAACAGGTACTTGCCTTGGTTTTGAGTACAACCATTTGTGACTTGATCATTTGTGTGGGATTTTGTGTTTTCCAGCCCTGAAGCTTTAGATGAGCTTCCAAAATAGTTTCAAGGACAATATAGGTTGAGGCAGAAAGAATTGTGGTGTTTTCTGGAAAGTTTTTTCTCTTTGCCTATGTCCATATAGGTAAATCAAAAAGCATCTGGGAGTCTTTCCAGACATCACAGCTCTCTTCTCCAGATGGTTTAATTTTTAGGATGCTCTTAGCACCATTCAGGCCTAAACAATCAGACTGTTTGTGCACACCTCCCAGGCACAGCTCAGAAGGCAGCACAAGTCAACAACGCCAAACAGGCAGTTTGGAAGAGACCACTTAGTTTTGGATAGCAAGAAGGGACAACAATGTGGACACAACCCTCTCTTGCTATTTGGCCTCAGGAGATAAGCACTGGGCACTGGACACATTTAATTTACTGATATAGACCCATTGACTAAACCTCTCTCTTAACCTTTCTATTACCCAGTGGTAATGTATCATGTGGCAGAAATGTTTATAAACCTTCATCCATCTGGAAATTATTATCTCAAAATGAAGTTTATTTGAAGAAATTATATTAAATGATTACATGTTATTTTTGCCTTGGCTAGAAAGCAAACTGTTGTACCATTGCTGAGAGCCTCTCTTTGGTCCAGATTTGTTTTAATTTTTTATCTAGACTTTCAGGGTATGGCAGCTAATTTGGCTGCTCTGCTACAGTTGTCTGGTGATTGGACATAAGTTATTAGGAGTTTGACTGTTTATTTAGGTTTATTTGTTACTGTTTCTCTCCTCCATCTTCTGTTAGGTCCTGTGTATTACCCGTCTAAATTGTCTCTTCATTTACTTTTTGCAGCAAAGATTTGGAACACATATTAAAGTCCAGAAAAAGAACAAGACAGCTAAAAAATACCACAGATAAGTTGCCAAAATAATGTCACTTGTGTTGTGTACTTGGAAAAAGCTGGACTATACAGTTCTGAGGCTGATTCTTCTCCCAGTGATAATTAAGTGAGGAAAAAAAACCCAGGGAGACCTAAGGCAAAGCAATGACCTTCAGCAAATGCATAGATTTGCAGACAAGAGGTCAACTTCTACAATGGTGCAGTCTTACTGAAGATCTCTGTGATACCGATTGATAATTCAAGCTTAAACAAGAACTTTCATTTTGAAGGGAAAAATAACAATTGGGTTTAAATATATTAACTAGTGGGGAGTCTGATAATTTCCAGCATTTGTGTTCAGTTCTGGCTTCTTGCCTTACATTCACTGCCTCTTCAGCATGCCTGTTCCAACCCATCTGCACCACCAAATCCTTGTGCGGGAACCTCTTTTCCCCTGATCTTGACAAACGCCATCCCATTCATCCTGAGTGTATCTTTGATCAAGTCTCTTCCCCACCCAAACAGGTCTCCTCAGACTCCCCCATCTGTGCCACATCCAGTGAGCTGCTTCTGCTTGCTTTCATCGGGCCTTCCCTAATGCCAGGTTTTGTATCTGCTGCCCATTTCAGGTTTCTCAGGTGCTCTCTCTTGGCCAGAGCCTGGATTCATCAAGGCAAATGAAGTTCGGGAGAGAGTGCTACTCAATCTGGGGCGGGTGGGTCCTTCCATACACCTCAGGAAGATAAAAGGGAGAGCTTTTGGGGCCCCTTAAGTGATTTTGAGGTCCAAGGCATGAAAAAGTTGTGAAGTGATTGACCTACCAGTAGTTAGAAGTAGTTTTAAATGATAATATACTTGGTTTTTGTATACCATTTTTCTCCACTACTTCTCTGGTCAGTATGGTTGCTTTGTAGCAGAGCTTTTTGTTCCTCAAATTCTGGAAGACCCAGAAATATTTCTTTTTTCCCTTTGTGTTACAAATTTCCCCCTGGAATGGTGTCACAGACCAGATCCACTGGTGTGTTTCCCTCTGTCCCCTGGGCATGGGGCTCTGCTATATTTGCATCATGACAGACACAGCAGACAACTTCTGCCATATGAAGCAAACGAGAAACATTTCCTTTTATATACCATGGCCACACTTCCACGTGCTCCACAGTGATTACTTAACTCTTTAGTTAAATGCCTTTAACAAGCAGGATAAATGTCAGGCAGCTACTACATTTTATATACTTTCAAAGTTTCCAAGGCTGTCTTTACCAGCTTAATTTTTCTCTGTATTTTTGTGCTAATGACATATGTGCTGGTTTTGCATTTATTGACATTTGCTGAGGAAAGGAAGACACCTATGGAAAGTGGTTTTTCTAAGAAAAGCTGTGATTAACCAATCCAATGACTAAGTTTGAACATTGATACCTGGTTAAACCACTAGAAAGTCGACACATCTCTGGCAATACATGTTAAAATCTGAGAAATCCCGGGACAAATTCTCTTTTCTTCCAGACACGGAGGAGGTGACAGGGGCCAGCGGGGCTGACCCCACTCCCCGGTGTGGCCCCTGGTCGGACCCTGCTGCTGCAGCAGTCCCAGCTGGATTGGGCCCAGCGGCTCCCGGGCAGGGGGACGGGAGGAGAGCATGTTCTGTTCCCGGCTGGATTGGGCCTGAGTGGGTGCTAACATCCTGCAGTTAAAGCCAAGGCCCCGGGGAGGCCTGTCTGAGCTGGGCCCTTCCCCCAGCCATGCCAGAAATCACGCAGCTGAGACCAAAGGCAGCTCTGCGGCTGGGGCTGTGGCCCCGCAGCAGCCAGAACCCCAAGATCCTGGTCTAGCCCCGGCATGGCCTGATTTTACTGCCTTTGGCCACTGCCCCAAAGAACCATCATGACCTCTGCAGACCTGGGAGAATGTTAACTCTTTCCTTGACAGATGAAACTTGCAAAACATTCTCTGAGTGAGAGAAAAAAAAAAAAGAGTCAAAGCATGTAGAGAGACAATATGAAGACATCAAAGTCAGTAAAGGAAGAGTTACATGTTACGTGGAAGAGAAGATGCCTTGGTTTTTGGCTGAAATTCTTTTGTAAGCCATGGTAATATACTGTAATATACTAGAATAACCCTTTAAATCATGGAAAAATATGCATTGGGGAGATGAGTGTATTCAAATTGCAGATTTAAGCAGAGGCATTTGTGGTGGACTAAGTAAATACTGAAGTAGCTTTGGTCTTATGAGAAGCTTTAACAGAGAGAGAGAGAGATGAAGATGAGGATGAAGATCTGCCCCTAGAAAGAGAAAATATCTCTGTTCCTAGAGATGAAGAAAAACCTTTGCTTTTGGAGCTGTTCATCTTTAAAATGGTACCCCATGAGCCCAGGACCCATGTGCAGCTGTGGGAGGCTGTGTAATATGGGAGGGACTTCACAAATGCAAATTTCTAGGTGGCTGTTTTTGTGACAGTTAAAAGGCCACAATAGAACTTTACTTTCTTGTCTTATGGGAAGTTCCATGGCAGACTAAAAGAAATTTCTCTCTCTAAAAGAACTGATGAATGACTATTTTATAAGTGGTAAACTGACCTAGAGTTCCAAGGGATTTTTTTTACACATTGTCTGTGAGAAAGAAAATAAGCTGTTAGGGGAGAGGAGAAGTGCTTCAAAGGTTTTATTCTGATTCTTATTAATTTTTTTTCTCTCTTGTAGTTTTGTTAATAAACCTGTCTTTATACCCTTTTAAGTTTTGAGCCTGTTTTGCTTTTTCTCCTAATCCTATCTCACAGCAGCAAAAGAGTAAATAATTCTAGTAGACACTCAAACCACTACATATCATTCAGGAAACAGAAATAGGCGAACTTGAAACCACTGCACATATTTAGAAAGGAATTCCATAATCTGGCAGGTTTAGAACCATTTATTAATTACATCCTGCTCTTTGTTTAATAATGAGATTGGGTCCTCATTTTCCCCCATTACAACTGTGGAGGGTTTTTGTTCTCCTTTAGCCCAAGCACTCATAACATTAGCTCATAAACATTTCCTTTCTTATGCCCAGAGATTTTCAGTAAAAGTTTAGTTGTCCAGTGGTTCATCTCAATTACAGAACTGATTCATTGTGCTCGCTACAGCTGTCAGCAAATCAGGAAGGGATAACATGCTTCCTGGGCCCAAGCCCAGGACAACTTGAGAGACAAAGAAAAAAAAAGTCAAGACTGGATTCCTCCAGTATATTTGTATAACTTCTGGCACAATGTAGGCCAGAGTTGCCCTAAAGTTTCCTGGTGTTACCTCAATAATAATAAATAATAGTTATCATTAGCAATCAGCAATTATTATTAATAGCATAGAGAAATGAGAAATAATAACAAATAATATTAATTATTTAATGATGTGTAGGAGATGATGTTTGAAAAAGATGGGGAATTATTTCCACAAAAACCCATTGTAAATGCTTTCATTTTCCAAGAGTTCAAATTCCCCATTTTCCACATGGCACTGCAAATGCTTCTAAGGAAAACCCCAGCAGTACTTGAGAAACAAGTTCTCTGATTTTAGATAGATAGATAGATAGATAGATAGATAGATAGATAGATAGATAGATAGATAAGAAATTGTTAGTGGAGATACTAGAATAAGGTCAGCATTGTTGGGATGATGGGCACTGAAGGAGCTCTTGTGTGAATGATGCAGATGAAAAGGGCCAGTATTGCCCTGGATCAGGAGTTTCTTTGGTGGTCAGTAACCCCAAAAGAGCAAACCACTCTGCCCAGAAGCCTTCGGGAGAGGAAAACAGCCACAAACTGACAATGAAGCCATTCCTTAAGACATCAGCAACTCATTCAAACATAGCATAGAGTCACAGAATGCTTTCAGTTGGAACGGACCTTTAAAGGTCATCTATTCCAACCCCTCCTTTCCACTAGATCAGGTTGCTCTAAGCTTGATCCTACCTAGCCTTGAGCACTTCCAGGCATGGGGAAGCCCCAGTTTCTCTGGGCAACCCATGCCACAGCCTCAACATCCTCACAGACAAGAATTTCATTCCAATATCCAATCCAACCTTGCCCTCTGCCAGTGGGAAACCATTTCCCTTTGTCCTGTCCCTCCAGCCCCTTGTCCAAAGTCCCTCTCTGTTGCTGTGTGTTATTTGGTTTCGTATTGTATTTCATTTTAATATTGAGTTTTATAATGGTTTGTTCTGTACCCCCCCTGTTCTCCTGGAAAATGTAACATCCCGAAGTTTGTCCCTGCCCTTCCCCCAGCCCTTGTAATCCAACCCTGTTCCACTCCCACCTTATCCCTGATTGGATATTGGCTTGTCCCCACATTTAGCCCCTTCCCTGGATATAAGTCCCAGACCATGAGTCTGGGTTTCCTCTTGGTTTGGGCAGTGAGAGAGTGCCCCTGATCCAGGCTGGAGCAAGACCACAGAAGAAAGACTGAATAAAGCCCTGGTTTCACTCTTGGATCAAGTGCAGACCCTTCCTTTGCCATCGGTGGGGACTCACTCTCTCTGCTAAGGGAAGGGTTCTTGGCCACCTCCTGGCTTTTGGGACCCTGAGGAAAAATCCTTCCAACTGCGGTTTGTCTCTTGAGCTAGCCGGGGTGAGAACGGAGTGGGAGCTCCGTGAAAGAGACAAGCCATACCTCTCCAGATCTTAGAGCCCCTTTAGGCTCTAAGGTCTCCCTGGAGCCTTCTCCTCTCCAGGTGAACAACCTCAGCTCTCCCAGCCTGTTTCCAGAACAGAGGGGCTCCAGCTCTTGAAGCATGTCCATGGACTCTAATGGACTTGCTCCAAAATTCTACGTCCTTCTTATTTTTGGAGCCCCAGAGCTGGACACTTATGCCCTATGTTAGTTGATAGGGGGCAACAACGTCCCTTAGCTTACAATTCCACATGCTCCAAAGTGCTTTGCTGATGTCAAAGATGTTGTATCTTCATGTGGTGTGAAATCACATATGCCCTGACTTGGGCTCATCAGTGGGGTGGGATGGAGCTGTACTGTTTGCAGAAGGGTACAAAGCCTAAGCTTGATGCAACTCTCCATCCTCATCACCAACAGGGGGACAATTTGGAAGTCAGAGCCAGAGCTCATGGTGCATCATCTGCCTTAAGGCTGGCCCTGAACCTTTTCAAGAAGAGCTGAGTAAATGTAATCTTGTAGGATATTGAGATGTTGTCAGAGAGGTAGCCTAGAGTTTTGGGGTCACAGAGTAAGATCTCTCTCCATTATAGATAACAGGTGATTCTGTTGTCTGCCTTTGCCCATTTTCCATCTTGGTCCTTTCTGTCCCTCTGGCCTTCTCCACATCTTGATCATTGTGCTTCAGACCCAGAGAGCAAGCTCCTACACCCGGTTCCTCCACCAACAGATTCAACTGGCCCAAGAAAGCTCCTTGTGCAGCCCAAAACAAGCCCTCAGTGGATCACAGGAATTTGGAGACTGTCCTACACATCAGAGGAAACAGCACTTCTGCCTGTTTTGCTGGTTTTTTTTTTTTTTTCCTCCCTAGGCTGCAAAATTCCTCCTTCTTTGATTTATTGCACTTTTGCACTTATGAGCACCTGAAATGTTTTTGTCCTATTAATTTCAACTTGGAAGTTTCAGTGTTTCCCAGAAGAAAAATAAATCACTCAGGATGGGAAGACATGCCTCACAAGCTCCCTCCCTTGTCTGTGTCCTCCCTCTCTTGTCTTCGACTTTCTTTTCCCTCCTACTGTTCCCCCTATTCCAAGAGGGAAGAGGGATGATAAATGTGCCACACAAGGTATGAACTTCATAAACCAGGAGCAAGGTAATGCTGTCTGTCCAAACATTGCTTTGCTGAGCACCTAAATAAGGCTGTCTGCATTTAGCACATTTCCTGTTGCCAGAGATGAAGACTGTGGTCCCAGAAAGAGGACAATTGGAGGGACCGAATCTTTGCAGGGATCTGTGTGCACTTCTGAAATACTTGTCCCCAGAAGTTTGAAACAGTCAGTATTCAGCTGAAATTGTGTTTCCTTTAAGGTCTCCCCAAATGTGACTTCCAACCCAATGGTCTCAAGACACTCACGATGCAATATAACTTCTCTCACTCTCCCAGGTTTCCTCCTAGCTTGTAATCATCCTTCTTGCAAGGAAAGAACCTACAGCAGCACCCACTGGACTTCCTGAACAGATGACATACCCCAGATCAAACCTTTTCCTTTTTTGTTAGACATTGCAAGACAGTAATGAAATGTATGCAGTCTTGATTTTTATGGTCAACCTCATGCGGTCTACCCCAGTCTTCCAAGAACATCAACTGTCGGGTTGGATAGGGCTTGAAGCAACCTGGTTCCCTGCCCATGGCAAGGGGTTAAGATAAGATGAGATTTAAGGTCCCTCTTAACCCAAACTATGCTATGATTCTATGATTGCTGAAATCCTGCTGTGTAACTTAAACTACTGGTATCTTCTGCCAGGATAACTTGTGCTCTGTGCTGGGACCATTACTCCTATGTTTTAGGCTAATCAATAAAGACTCAACAATTAGGGTTTTATAATACACTCACCACGTGGACAAGTCATTCAGATTTCTTTCAGTGATGAGCACATTATGGACAAATTAGATATGCTTGGCACTAAAGGAAGTGCTTCAGAATCTATGAAGTGTTTGTTTAATGAGGATCTGTTATAAAAAATTGAATTTGTTTAAAAGGTAGCCTCAGTCCTGAGATTCAAATCTGGGTTAAGGTTTTCCACAATTTTTTTCTCCTCCATTCAGTACAGGAAATACAGTGAGGAAACATCTTGTGAATTCACTTTACCATTTCTTATATAAACTTCCCCACAAGAATTTAAATTTACATGTTCATTCAGTCTGTCATCTACCTGCCCCCCCAGATTTCTCCACTTGTTGATTTTTCAAACAGTTTGGACAGGAAACTGAAGGTCTCTAAAGATATAATATTCGTATTTTAACATCAAAATAATGATTCAGAGAAAGGAATGATTTCAAGCTAAACAATTTCTTCTTAATTTCTATCCTATTAGCTGATTTCTACAGGGCAGGTGATGTACATAGAAAATTGTAGTAGATAAATTGCACAAAAATCCCAAGGGAATTTTAAAGGGGAAACAGAAGAAAAATGGACAATCTTAAATCAGTTTAAGAAGCCATCAGCTTTGAGACAGAAATCCATCAAAATCAGACTCTGCTTCCTGTTGTTCTTTGTTCTCATTTTTGTCTGGATTTGAGTCCATTCAAACCCTGCTGGAAAGGCAATTGCCTCTGGTATTTGCAGTCTGTCTAGAAATATCTGAATAAAAAGCATCAGAAATTCTTCAAGGACACTCTTTCAAATGGTTTCCAGTTATGTTTTGCACAGTGCAGTATCTAGGTACAGTGTGTGCATCACAACCAGGAGTCAAACCATTCAAAACGGTACGTGGCACAGCACAGAGGCCAGAGCAACCAGTGCCTAACTGGTGGTGACTTGAACATCACCACCTGTCCTGATGGTAATAATAATAATAATAATAATAAAAAAAAAAAAAAAAAGAAGTAAAAATGGACATTTTCTTCTAGACTGGAGTTTTGAATTTCCCAGAGATGTCAAGAGTATATGTAGCATACAATTTGCATACAATTTCTCTCAGTATAGACTGGCTGTACCTTGAATGCATTACATTACCAAGTTTCTCCCCCTTAAAAGTAATTTAAAGGGCCAACTTGAAAGTAATGAAAGTAAATGGGACCAGAAAGATAAATCACTTCAATTATAAAATTGCTAAGAATCCAAGTCTCCTCACTATATTGTCTTCTGCCCTTGCAAATTTACAGGGTGGCATTCAAGAGCATCAAAAAGAAGTCTTGTCCAATTCTAGAAGTGCAGCTCATCAGAACTTTCTTTTAATCCTGTCTTGATCAAATTCCACCAGACTGTGTGGGTTTCCTGAGGGAAAAGCAGCCTAGATAAGGAGAAAAGCAGGCAAGTGTGTTTTATGAAACAAGACAAGCATAAGTGCTCTACCTCCAGTGCCGTGAAGTTGCACGGAGGACATTCAGCTCCAGAGGGATGTGGGGGGTGTGGTAGTTGAATGTCAAATGTGGTGCTAGAATCACAATACTTGCACACCACATTGTTAAGGGGACCTACTTGAGAAAGCACAGTATATAACATGATTATTTAATAGCTCTGTTGTGCCTTTCATTCAGATATCTCCCAACACTGTACAAACATTTGCTGCAAACCCCAGGCAAAGCCACACTATCTTTGCAATGTGACAGATAAGAAAATAGAGGATACATTATTTACAGGAGGCTGTGACAGGGGCCAGAGTAACTGCCAAGAGTCTTTCCATTTATTTACCTTTGCCACTTGGGAATGGTGGAAAAAAGTGAAAATGGAGGTCTGAGTCTGGGGTTAGCCAGTGCTCAAGTCAAAGGGCAGTCCAGGCAATGTTTCCTTTTGTTTCTTCATCAGGGCTAATTCAAGTGACAATACAGGTAATAAATTGAAGATATTAGGACAAGAAGCAAAGAAATCATAATGGAAATGTAGTCAGATCAATGCATGGTACATTTATAAATAAAGACGGTAGGCTGTTACCCTGGTTTTTCTGAGTTTCTTTATTAGCCTTTTGATTTTCATAAATGGAGTCAGATCTTTTAGTTACTGTAGAACATTAGAGCAGTTTTTCTACCTTTCCCACAGAAGTAATATAAACAAATCCTTTGTTTTTCATTCTCTGTTTTTTGTTTGCATATTTCTAACCTGAAAACAATTGTAACTGACAATTCGTCTGGCCACTGAGGCTGAGGGGTGGAAACCCCAAAAAAGCCAATCTTCTGCTAGACCCACAAATGTATAAAAAGTAAAAGAATAAACAAAGGGGCTCTCTTCTCTCTGCTCTTTCAGCAGGGAGCTGGATCAGAAGAACCTCTGCGAAAATCTCTTGTCTGCGTGTGATTTCTTTGTGTGTCTCGGTGACAGTAGGCATCACCCCAAACCAAACCAATGTTCTCCTATGTTGGAAGCTGGAGACCAAGAAGAAAGGTCTACAGCAACAGCTTGCACTAGATGCCTACAAGCAGGTAGATGAACCCTTGATGTTGAACTACGTGTCTCAAGTCTGCTAGAAAGCAAAGTGGCTGGTCTGAAGCATAGATCATCTGACCCGGTGGCTTTCCCTCTGTTCGGATGACAGGGTGAGCCTGGTCCTTCCTGTGGAGCGCAGCAGTCATTTAGATGCTGAACTCACATGACAACAAATACATTAAAGACACCTAAATTTGGGCAGGAAAGTCCTACCTATTGCAGAAAAGACAGGACTCAGATTAGAGAGCATCTGTCTTTTAGACCTGTTCATAGCTCCCTCCCGCATTGGAGTAGAGAGTGGAAATAACATCAGATGCAGAGAAAACCATGAAAGTTGTGCATGGGGAAGGTTTAGCATGAAGTGCCTTCATGAAGATGTCACCAAATGCATGGGGGTCCCTGTGCATCCATTATGGCAGAGGACAGTCAAATAGACCATGGAACTTGAAGATCTGTTTACCTGGAGCAGGACCCTGCAGCCCAGCAGAAGGGTTTAAGCTGGGCAGATGGCACTGCAGAAGGGCAATAGTCTTTCATATAAATTTTGTTGCATTTTCAGGGTCATTTGGGTATCTTAGGTACTCCAGGCATGCTCTAGGCACTAAAGCTTGCATTTAACCAGTTGGATTAAATAAACTGGGTTAAACAAAACCTGTAGGAATGGTTGACTACATGGATTCCCATCAAGAACAAAGGCAGAACAAACATCATAGAGGCACCCAAGTTTACATGTCTAAATCACACCCTGCCTCTCAAACCTATATATTTATGAGTCCTTTGTGCTGGTAGGGACCAAATGTCCACACATAGGACACTGAACTGAGCAGTAGGTCAGTACCAATTCATGACAATAAGACCTTTATTAAACAGTTGTGAGCTATGAAGCTGTTTTCCACAGAGATTGGTGCGAGCTAACAGAAATTCTTTCCAATTCCAAGGATGAGGCGTCTCCATGGGGGACAGCCCATGCCTTGGTCCAGTAGCAATGGCAACCTCTGAGTGAGCAAAGACCTATGAGCACCAATCCATTTGCATCAAAGCCACGATAGTCCTCCCTTTCCAAGCTCTGACTATAATGAAACAGACTGTTAACTTGAAGTCAGGCTTTCATTAATAAAGGAGGAATTCCTGTTGTTATGTTTTCTGACCTAGAGCTGGCACCACGTAACCTCCACTCTCTCTGAGCAATTCAAAAGTGTTGATGTTAGTGTAATGTAAGACACTGAGGATATCACAAATATTGAGATGGGGTTGTCATATTGCAGTTCACATGGGGTGATATATGGACTAAACAAACTGACCTGCTGGGATGCATCCCCAAAAGATGAGTCTGTCCCTCAAAGACTAGTCTGCACATGCCAGGGGTTTTTCTTCAAAGTGGTTCCTTCAGGGGACTGTGAGGAAGGAGAGATGGAGATGCAAGAGGAACAGACGATCCTCTCCACAGGATGCAATGACCCATTACTACTCACTCTAAATCAAGCTATATCAGATGGCTAATGGGCATCTCTGGCTGAAGAAGCTCTGCCCATAGGAGGAATAGAAGGAGTAGGGGGCATAAGTTGGTTTGTGTACAGTATGATATTTACTTGAGAGTGAAAAATTTAAATCTTCCCCCACAGGCTTTTACTAAATATGGAATTTCAGGGCCTATTCTGGTTCCCCTGCACCCACTTCTTCTTGGGCAAACACTGCCCAGTGAAGGTGGCTCTGTTTCTATAAAGAGAAGTTGAAGAGTGCAGACAAGCCCTACTGACAAATTTACACTCATTTCAGACAAAAGAGACATTGTAATTCCAGCATCTCATAAAAACAAAGATACCTGTTTTAATGATATTCCTGTCCAACTGTGTGGGAGCTTTATGGGGAAGTCTCCCACCAAGAAATAACCAAAACTCCCCCAAGCACTGGACATCTGCTCTTCCAAGGCTAGCTATAAACCTATAGCTTTGTCCAACTCCTTTTCATGTTTATTGAAATTAAAGAAGGAGGAAAGGTCCAAAAGACCATCCGGTTGTTTCCTTTCTCCTCTCAGGGACGTTTCCTGTCTCTGGCATTTATTTCTATTCTCTAGGACCAGACTTTTTATTTTGCCTCTCAAAGATCACATTCAGCCTGCCGGATACCAGACTGGACCCTTCTGTGTAGTTCCAAAGCAGCCATCTTGGGAAGCTACTATGAAGTTCTCATAATGCTGAAATATGGTCCTGCTAGGCCTCCTGTCTCCTGGACAACAGTGTGGGATCAAGGAGAGCACCAAGCTGCAGCAGGACCCAACAGCTCCACCACTGCCTCTGCTTTGTCCTCCTAGAAATGACCCCTCTCCTTGCATCTCAGGGTACCATGGCATCCTTGGGTAGCAGCTGAAGCCCTGCTGGAAGACTCACAGTGCCACTGTGTACCATTTCCATCTGGGGTGAACCATCAAGCTTCTTTCTTGGATCCCAGGACAACTGTGATTGCATTTCAGTAGGTATTCTAAGTAGGACCAGGCTGCTGGTGCTGTAAAGATGCACAAAAGGATGTAGTCTATGCTCAGGCGTTGCTCTGTCTCCATTACTTTGACCTGCAAAATTACCTCCCCAAAGAGTGCTCTAAAATCAGAGCATTTGTGCAGCAGGCTTTTTCCATGACCATGTTTTCTGCAGAGGCAGGAGGCATGCAGGATATGAGAACTTTCAGAAACTAGCAAAGTCCTGGTGATGTCTTGAAAAGGCTGACTTGGAACAGAGACCAGAAGGAGCTAAGAGAATAAAGAAGGTATTTATTAAAAGGCCTTAAAAGGATACACCTAGGGCAGAACAAGACCCTGGTCAGGGCTACACACAAGATGGACCCAAAATAGTCAGAAAAAATGGATGACTGGTCATGAGGTCTCACACTTTTATAAGTTTTGTTCCATTTGCATATTGGGTTTAATTGTCCAATTACAGCTCCAGATTATGAAGTTGTAATCCTTCTTGTTTTCTCTCTTCAGTCCACTGTTGTTTATGCTTTTGGGCCTGAAAACTTGTAACGGTTGTCCTTGGTCTCCAGCAGGAAAAGGATTTGTCTTCTCTACTTACTCTGTGAAGAGAGCTTACTAACACTTGAATATGATGCTCAGAGCTACACACCTAGGCTGCACAGAATGTCAAAAACATGAAAGCTAAAACTTAAGGCATCACTGGTCTCTCAAGTAACCTTGTCTTGTGGCACATTGCATTGGTGTTCTGGTACTATCATGCTATAGAATTACCAGGATGGAGTTTTGAGGGTTAAAAAGTAAAAAAAAAATCTTCTGTATGCACATTTGTCAAGTTATCTGTGAAAGCAGGGGACTGAAATTATACCCCTTTTCAGATATCAGTCTCCTGACCAAATTTTCTCTGCGTCCCTCTACCACTGTGGGAACACACTCACACATCTCTTCTGAAAGCACTGGCTGCCATTGAAGAGACTTCACTTTGAGCCTTCCAGGGCTATGTCTAATGTGTCTTGCCCTGTGGGAAAGGGGAAGACTAACCCACAAAAATTCTTGCTGGGAAGTAAGTTCTCCAGTGTCGTGGTTTAACAGATTGCTGGGATTTTAGCTGGGGGAGAGTCCATGGGCTGCGGGGGTGGTTCCCTGGCGGACTACACTGGGGACCGGGCGGAGCCAGTCAGCTGGTTTTGAAGAGCCAATCAGATTTCTAGTGTTGAAGATTGACATGGCTGGATCGAAATATCTCAGTGGCACATGGGATGTTGAGTTTTGGTACTCAACATCTGGGTAGGGGGATGAAGCTGACCCAGCCTGAGAAGGAGACAGGTGACGGAGAGCTCTGGGAAGACGGGGACAACTGAAGGCACAGAAACTGGAGCAGGTGGCTGGTTTCTAACCTTGCCTGTTGCCATTGGCAAGTGTCCACTAAGCTTATTGGCAGACCAGTTCCCTGAAACTTTTCCCATTCATGGGACAGGTCACAGACCAAGCACCCTGACTTCCTCTGGTGTTTAAACTGGTCAAATCAAACATCCATAAAACCATCTCACCATCATGATACAACCAGTATTACTTGGGGATACACAGAGATACTACACTTCTATATGTGACACTCTGTATTTTTCCCGGACTTTCACAGCAGAGATTAGAGGCATCTCCTACCCACATATTTTTGAATTTTTTTTTTTTTTTTTTTTTTAGTAAGAATCACCACCCTGAAGCCAGCGCAAAATAAATTGCAGAAAATCAGTGCTGGAGGCTTTAAATTCTTCTTCAGAAATAGGATCTCACATAAGAAAAATATAAGTACAAAAGTCCACTACTGAGAAGTACTGAGGGCTGCAATTTTTCTTTGCTGCCAGAGTCTGATGAAGGTGGGAGTGATTTGTTGCTTCCTAAGAAGATGAAGTTTGTGCAGTCGATCTTAAAGCATAAGGCAAAGAGCATATATCAGTCTAACGATCTGTCTGCTTTTCCTTTAATATTTCTTGAGCCCTTCTACAAATTTCTAGCAAATTTGACCTAAAATCAGCAGTCTCAGAAATACCTGAGTTTCAACATCTTTTCTGAAGGAGGGAGGGGGAAAGAGGAAAACAATATAAATGTGTCCACTAAGGAAA
Source organism: Hirundo rustica (assembly GCF_015227805.2). NCBI lineage: Eukaryota > Metazoa > Chordata > Aves > Passeriformes > Hirundinidae > Hirundo > Hirundo rustica. The sequence goes on along the minus strand of NC_053451.1, from coordinate 16,045,825 downwards.
GGCCAGTATATGGTTCCTGTCCTTATTAGATGCTAGAAGATCTACACAAGAGAAGCTGTTAACATCCTAAACATTGCAAAATCTTCAGCAGGGTTCGTAGGTAGCAGGCAGTGTAGAGCCCAAAATGGGAGACAGCAATCCTTTTAGATAACAGTTCATTGCTACTTGTTGATACAAATTTACCTATAAGGAAGAAGTTTTTTACAATGAGGATGGTCAGGCCCTGGCACAGGCTGCCCAGAGAAGCTGTGGCTGCCCCATCCCTGGAAGTGTTCAAGGTCAGGTTGAACAGGGCTTGGAGAAACCCACTCTAGTGGAAAGGTGTCCCTGCCCATGGCAGCAGTTTGACTAAATGATGGTTCTAACCCAAACCATTCTCTGATTCTATGATTTCAACGAAGTACATCAATCCTTGCAGAGAGATTAAGTCCCTAATGCTGATTGACACAGATCGAGCAAATCCTAAGTGTCTTCTTGGTTGATATTGGAGATTTATCATATCTTCTCTCACTCTTCTGCTTCCCCTTTACAAGCCAGGGCTATTTTAATCTCATTCCGCCAGCACCTCCCTCTCCAGGAGACCTAAACTCCTCCTATACCCCACTCGTCTGCCAACCCCAGCTTTATTGCAGGAGTGTGGCAGGACAGTGCCGCAGTGAATTTGCACTTGTACTTTCTCCTGTTATGATGGCCTGGCTTATTTCTCCTGCTGGAGAGTTCATTTGAACTTTTACATTTCCAGCCAATTCTTTGTGGCTGAGAAAAGTCATGTGTCCTGCTTTCTTTTTCCCCTTGGAGCACACCAAGCTTTTTGGGTCCTGCTCCAGAAACAGTGTCCAAGTCATGCCTCACAGAGGGACAGGAAAGATTTGTGTCATGTGTGTCGAAAAGGGTGTTACAATCTGGTTTTTAAAATCATTAAAAATGCCTCTGCCTGCATTAAAGTGGAAACTAGACCATATGCCGAAGTCAATAAAATGTATTTTATTTGATAGTAAATAGGAGAGAGAGAGAGAGAGAAACAGAAAAGCTGAGGGAGGGGGGGGAAGAAACAGAAAGAGCGTGACAGAGACAGAATAAAGAACATATCACCACTCCATGCATCCCAATGATGTTCTGTTGATGCTCTCCAGCTGGTCCTCTCGGTGGTGAAGATCTCCCAAGAATCATGGAATCCAATGGATTAATATATGCTCAGGCCAGGTGGGAAGTCCCAGGTACCTCTCCCTCAGGGGGGAGCTGGGAGGGGCCAGTCTCTTGCAGCAGACTCTGGATCTGTTGCATCACGTACAGTGCTCTGGTGCAAGGCCTCAGGAATGACTCTGGGGAGCACTTTGGGGGGTCTTTGATGGATTATGACACCCTCTCAGCTGCCTCACACGTGAATGTCCCATGGATGTGGCCTATGGTGATGAGGATTTCACAGCTGGACTGGTTTGTGTAAGGGAGGATGGATGTTCACTGCCTCTTAACTAGAGGTTACACCACATACATGAAACGTCTTTCTCCTCCTGCAGTTGTGGGGAAGTCTGTGTAAACCTGGCTTCTGTGAACTTGTGGTCTCCTCCACCCCAAACCCAGCCAGGGATGATTCTCTGCTGCATTTGGCTTGTGGATGCATTCCTTTCCCTTGGCCTTGTTTGTTTCTCCCTAGACCTGAGATGATTGAACCATACTATCCACTTTATCTTATCTAGACACCTTAACTCACAGTGCAAAGTTCCAGTCAGGCATCTTCAAGGAGGGGTGGGCTTCTGTGGTTGTAGCTTCTTTATACAGTTTTCACTTTCATGGGCAAAACTCCTTCCTAACAATGAAGGCATAAACCATTTCAGTCCCTGACAAAGGGGGAATTCTCAAACCCCATGAGATTTTTTGCTTACTCTCTCCTGGTTTTCAATATTTTTAACTCTTTCTTTTGCTCTTGAAATACACTAGCTGCTGATCCACGAGGCAAACATCTCCATACTACACTGTTGAGAGGCTGGTAGTATCTGGGTTATTCAAATGGATCATTTTACCCAGGAGGGTAAAATGGGAAAGAAGCTGATTTTTTTTTTTTTTTTTTTTTTTTTTTTTTTTTTTTTTTTTTTTTTGGTAGGATGTTGACTCTTTGTTGCAAATACAAATATCAAATATGTGAAAAATCAAACAAAAGAAGTGGTTTCTTCAATCATAGAATCATTAAGGTTGGAAAAGTCCTCCAAGGTTATTTAGTTCTGTCTATCCCTAGGTCTGCACATGTGCCTCAAAAGCCATGTTTCTCTGTCTTCCCTTGGTCTATATCTCTAAAACAACTCCATTAGCTGGAGAAATGAGAAAGGTGAGATAGGAACAGTTTGAAAAAATCAAGCAGAAATGCTGAAGTGAGCACATGCAGATAGAGTTGAATCATCTTGCTGTACAGTTTTGCTTGTGGGGAGGAATATCAAGGTTTTCTAAAAGCCAAGTGCATAATATATTGCCAGTAGAATGGTATCCTCTACTGGGAAGAAAGCAGCAGAAACCTTACTGGCTTGCTGGGTATTTCATTGTTTCAACTGCCATGCTGCATTTCACTGTTCCTAAGACATGAGAGATGTACTTATCCATTTCACTGAGCTGAAGAATGGCCATTTATGTAAGCAAAGCCTTTTCCTGTGCCTGTCATTGCCTCAGAGCTGCTGTTCATTCTCTTAACCTTAGGCTTTTTGTAGGCTGTGTTATAGATAGGTAATGTGATGGCTGGCTCTCACAGTTAAGGGATGAATATTACGTGCATGTTAAGAGAAGTTTTACTGATGTATAGTCATGCTGTTGTGTTCAGTTGTTCGGATGTCCTCTGCTCTCCCCACAGTCCCCTTTCCCCCATTTTGTATGGTTGCCAAGGGACAGCCTTGGTAGTCAGACCCTTGGAAGGATGGGATGTACCTGTGCCCATTGCAGGAGGCGTTTGGCGGAGGGCAGGCTTGTCACTAGGAGGCACAGCATGGCAACACCTGACCTCCAATCAAGTTGCAAGAAAGTAATCTCCACCAATGGGCAGCGAAGAAGAGTTGATTGGCAGAATTTGGGAGGGGCCAGTGTTACCTGATGCGACCTCAGGGGTATAAAAGGCAGAGCAGCCATTTTGTAGGCGAGCACATGATGGTTTAGTTCCATGCTCCCAGTGCTGTAATTTTTCCTTATTCAGTCCTTTGTTGGGTTTTGTTGAAGTTTAATAAACCTCTGATTTTTTTTTTAAATGGGTGTCATTTCTCACAGACTACAAATCTCCATCCTTCCAACAGAGATGTATTTTTCCTTCACATTCTGCAGTGTCTGAGAGTAAATCCAAGCCCTAATTAATGCATGCTAGCCAGCACAAGCAATGGAAAGAGACCATGGATCCTGGCCTGGCATGGGACTGGAAGTGACTAATCCCATCAGCTTCAGTAGTGATATCAGCACATGTAAAAGATGGTGATAGCATACAGCCACTGCTCAGTCCCCAACAGGGATCATGTGGAAAAGACTCCATGGGATGCACAATACAATGCCAGTGTAAGTATTTTCTGTGATGCTCTACTGAGCTCCTGTCTGGCTGAATCAGCTGATATAGCTCAGGGATTCAGTAGTGCTAGGGGTTAGGCATTTGTTTGTTTGTTTGTTGGGGGTTTTTTGTTTGTTTGTTTGTTCGTTTTGTTTTGTTTTGTTTTTTCCTTTGCTTTGTCTCACAGAATTTTCTTCACATTTGTTGCCCAGGAGATGCTGAACGTATGGTATTTAACAGACTAAACACATGGCTGGGTATCTTGGAATCCATTGAAATGGTTCTAGGGGGAAGGGAGAGATGTAGTGTGGTTTCAGCAGTGTCTTAGCTGGGGGCAAGGAAGTCTTTGCTCAGCTCGGAGGGCAGAGGGCTGTGGTTTTGGTGCTGGACTCCTGCTGCCAAGAGGACTCACTGCTACTGCTGAGTTTTCCTTCACTCTTTCTCCTTACTGTGGGTGAGCCTCCGCAAGAGCGGCTGTTGGACCGGAACCTTTCAACACCCAACGTTGTTGGGAAGAGAGACCTTCACCATCTCTATGGGTGCTACAGGGAAAACCTGGGCTCTCACCTCCTCCCTCTCTCTGGAGGAAGCACCTCTCAGCTGCTTACAGGAGCCCTGGCTGCTGCTGCTGCCCAGCCGTTTCCAGGACATCACACATGACGCACTCGGGACATATGAAAGCCGGGAGAAAACAGAACCACCACCCACCCTCCACCGTCTCTCTCCTCCAGGAGCCACCATTACCCCCTGAGGCGGCTCAGGACTGCTTCAGTTCATGTGCCATTGCAATCCCTCACAAGAGAGCAAATAGCACTCCCTTCAGCCATGGAGGAGTCATGCAGTCGTTGCCTTGCCAGGGCTAAAAGTTTCCCCTGCTGGTTGTGATCATATCTACACCAAAGGGGAAATTGTTTGATGGGTGAGGGTGAGAAAAAGGCTATTATTGGGCTTTCCAGATTTTTGTTGCTGTTACTGTTTATATATATATATATATTTTAGTAAAGAACTGTTAATTCCTTTTCCCCTGTCTTTGCATGAACGTCCTGTGATTTCAAAGTTATAATAATTTGTGAGAGGGTCATCTTTTGCATTCCAGAAAGGTTCCTGCCTTCCTTGGCAGACATCTGTCTTTTAAACCAGAAGTAGGAAAACACGTAGGATACTCATTGCCAGGGCTAGTTGAGGGATGCATCCTTTCCAGAGACCATGGGGACAAACCAATACTTATTTCTGCTTTCAGCATGGGCAGGGAAGATCATAGATTTCCCCCTTCATTACCCCTTCCCACCCTCTTGCCTGACTTCTATTTTAGGATGAAAACCATAAGGCTGTTATGACCCCTAGGCCTACTGGAGTGGCCAGTCTCTATGCCTCATGCTGGTCATGGAAAACATCCTTTTCATGATCCCCACTCTCTTTAAGCTGTAACATGTAACAGGAGTCTCTGTTGGGAAATGCCAATTTATCAGTCTAAGTGAGCTGGAAATTCCTTTTTGTCAGGATCTGTTCACTCTCGAACGTGTAGCACAGCCCAAGAAATGAACAATGAACATGATATCTCTTTTATGTCTGTGCCTTGGTTCAAGACAATATACAAGAACACTCTGGAATGAGTTATCTCCCTTTATAGGTTCAGCCAAACCCTTTCCACCAATAAGGATCAAATATGAGTAGATGTAAGTGAAAAAAATCACAGTTTACTAACAAACAGAACAGCCACAGGCAAAAAATAGCAGTAAATAACTGCTAGTTACCAAACTACTAAATCTCATGAACTCCACAGGAACAAGGAGCGAGCCAAAATGACGGAAATGCCCTTCCCCAAGATGGTGACACACCAGAGGGCTTGGAGGACAAAGGGAAGACAATGTCACACCTTCCCTTCCAAAACTATGCCCTCCAGATGACCCCATATACCCAGGAACTAAGAGACAAGATAGTGACAACTCCTGTCAGGAAGGGAGGAGCCTACAGAGTCGTTCTGGAGGCAGATGAAAACCTGCTGGCTCATGTGGCGCTCTACACCACTGCCGCTGCTTCCTCCTGCCATTCCCTGGCTCTGCAAATGCTCCTGCTGTGCTCTGCACCAGGCTGTGGTGTGAGAGGGGGAAAGGACCAGTCTGTCTGCACCAGCACAGGGTGGCCTGATCACAGGAACTCTCTGGCTTTTTTCCATGCTGCCAGCAGAGTTTGCAAATTCACTTTGAAAGAGTTTCTGAATACAAAATGCAGTCAGTCATGACTGGCTGCAGTTGGAAACACAAAGCGACAACCTTCGAGGCAGAACTCCTGCCTTCAGCAAAAGCTGCCATGAAAGAGAGATTCTGCTTCCATCGTTTCCAGTCTTTGGATGGGCACTGCTGGCAGGCCACCAGCAACTCAGACCAGGGCAGGGCCACTCCGCCACTGTCATTGTGATCCTTGACTGCAGATAGGCAGCTGCAGAAATTTCCCTTAAGGCAGCTCAAAAGCACTAACTGCAGTGTCTTCAAGATGAGGAAAGAAAACAAAACCAAGCACAAACAAACAAACAAACAAACAAACAAACTAAAAGGGAAAAGCCTCTGCTTAAACAAAGACCAAATATCCAGCAAAGCAAAAATGATGCAAAAGGGGGGCTCTTATCTGTTCCAGCCAACTTTAAAAGCACCTGAGATAGCACCCTGCCCTTCCCAGCTTCCCAGCAGCAGGGTCTTAGAGTGATAGTAACAAGTTTTAGGCACAGATAGATATAGAACACAATAACCAGATGGCTCTGAAGATGGCCATGCTGCTGGCCAAGCCTAGGCCAGTTAGAGATGATTGGTAATGCCTCTGTGATAACATATTTAAGAAGAAAATCAAAACAAAGGGAGGCACAGGTATTTTTCCTAGTCAGAGAAGAAGAGAAGGTGAGAACATGTGAGGGAAATGACATGGAGACACCAAGGTCAGTGAAGAAGGAGGGGAGGAGGTATGCCCAGTGCCAGAGCCAAGATTCCTCTGCAGGCCATGGTGATCACCGTGGTGAAGCAGCTGTGCCCCTGCAGGCCATGGGGTTCCACGAGGGATGCAGGGATCCACCCACAGCCTGTGGGGGAGGTGTCCATGTCAGAGAAGGTGGATGCCTGGAGGAGGCTGTGATCCAGGGGGAGACCCGGTGGAGAGAGGGGGCCCCTGCTTCCAGGCTGGAACAGCCTGTCCTTGGAGAACTGCACCCTGTGGAAGAGTGACCCATGCCTCAGCTGTTTCAGGAGGAATGTCTGCCCGTGGCAGGAACTCATATTGCCACAGTTTTGGGAGGACTGCTCCTCCTGAGATTGGAACCACGTTGGAGAAGTTCACGGAGCACTGTCTCCCATGGGAGGGGCTCCATGGCATAGCACAGGAAGAACTCCTCTCTGAGCAGAGGAGGAAAACCTCAGCTGACGAACTGACCAAAACCCCCATGCTCTGTCTCCCTGCACTGGCAGCAGGAAGGAGGGACGGCCTGGGGGGAAAAAAAAAGGGTATTTTTAAAGGCTTATTTTACTTCTCATTATCCTCCTCTGTTTTTGTTTGTAATAAATTTAACATCACTTTGTATTTCAAAGTCGAGCCTGTTTTGCCCTTGGAGTGTTTTTTCCTCATCCTTATCTCAGCTCATGAACCCTTTATTACTTTTTTTTCACTCCTCTGCCCAGCTGTGGCAGGGGAGAGTGAGTGAGTGACTTTGAGAGTGAGGGGGTGCCAGGCATTTGGACAGTGTTAAACCACAACACATCCTTAATTGTTTTTTGAAGAGATAAAGAGACAGACACAGGCATGTGCAGAACATGATCATGTAAATTGTGCTTTCTTAGTAGGCTCTCTTATGGAGCCAAGTAGAAAACAAGCCAGATGACTTCAATTCAAAATTCACTTAGAAAAGAAACTCTTGTGAAGATGATCATGGTGGTAAGGACTGAGTGAGTGCAAGGAGAAATAGGCTGTGAGGGTAGCTGCAACTCAGGTAAATTAAAATAAGCAGTGATGCAAGTATAGATTACATCAGTCACAAGGATTGCAGAGTCTCAGCCAAAGCATTTTCACACTGCAACCAAAATTTGGCTTTAGATAAGTGAAACTGTTACTGGTCATTCAGGTTAAATCACCCTGGATATGTCCATCCTGCACCACTGGGACACAGAAAGCACAGCAGAGCTGGAATGATAATAGGCCATAGAATAGGGAAGGGATTGTAAAAGAGAGGGGAAACCATGGCATTTTCTTTTTGTCAAGACCTCCATGTTGTCCCTGAGACCAGTGCTGTTTGATTCCCACCTCCCAAGCTCAGATGGGGAGTGAGGGTTTAGTCAAAACACAGGAATTGGCCTAACAGGTGTCAGGGAGATGGTGATAGACTCCATAACAAGTATCTGAGGAGCTTTTGTTGCTCCTTTTTGGATGCTTGACATGGACCAAAGGGAGTGTGTCTATCAGGGGCTGTTATTTTTAAATGACTCATGGTTTCAGGCAGGAGGGTTGTTGTAGTCTGGTTTCTACTCTGCAGCTACAAACACTTAATTCCCATCAGGTCCACCTGGAACAAAGGAAAATCCAAACTGTGAGAGCTCACTATTGGCTTCATGTTCCCAAGAGCCAAGTTCTCACTTAACCACCTGCTGCAAGACTTTTAGCTCCTGACCCCAGAAGTCATGTTTTCTTCCCTGAGCCTACCACTTCCAGTTCCCAGTTGAGGCTGAGGCAAGCCAACCCCACTATCCTATGGGTGCTTTGAAGAAAAATTTGGAGTGGGTCAACATGAAGAACTCAAGGTGACACTGTCTGTCTTCTTTAGGTGTGGCCTGAGTAGAAACCAAACACAAATCACAACCCCAAACCAAATGGATTTCCAAAGAATGGTGACAAATGATACCTGCTCTATTTGCCATGGCTGGACACTTTTACATTAACTCTCACATTCCTGGCTGTAGCATGGAATCTGCCAGAATACAGTTTGGTCAGTGAGATTCAATATCCATCTCAACGGAGGAATTTCTCCTGCAAGGACAGGGCTGTGTTTAGTGTGTTCCTCGTTACATTACAGGGCAGACAAGGGTATGTGTATAGGTGGAGGTAGTGGTCTACAAGTTCTATACAGAAGGAAATAATAACAAAGAAAACCTTTGGGCTAAAGGATGCAAAGAAAATTTCTTAAGAGGGAACAGTTTTTAAGGTACGATAATGGAAAAGTGAAAAATCTTTCAATACAGATGAAGGAGACACCTGTTTCCCAACTTCTTTAGCAAAGATTGTTTAAATTAGCATTTTGGAAACTGAACAGTGTTTGCTGCAGGTGAGTCATTTCTTTGCAAACACTTAATCCGCTGGAAGCTGCAGGATACAGCCCAGGCTGCTGACTTGAAGCTCATTAGAAACTTTAATTTTCCCTGCTCTGCATCATTCCAGTAGATGTGGAAAAATGCAGACTCTGAGACTATGCATAGCTCTGAAATTACAGCTATTCATCAGGTCAAATTTGTTCTTGAGGGAATCCCAACCAGTCAAGGAATTCTGCAGCGGTACAACTTTACTTCGATTCATTTTGTCACAACCTCTGCTGGACTGTGGTTTTCATTTTGTTTTCAGGAAAAGTACAGCAATTCCAAGCAATAAGACAAATCTTTGATTCTGAGAAGGCATCTCATGTTTAGGGAATAAATCAACTGTGCTATGTAAGCCATTTAACAGATGCAATCACTGTCTTCTGTCTGAGGCTGGGCAAAAAAGAAGGGGGGGGGGGGGGGGGTGTGGAGAAAAAAATAAAAAGTCTCCTTAACTAAATTTTGCCACTTTAGTCCAGAAAGGAGAATGATAGACATGAATTAGATTGGTCCTAAGATAAAGACCTTTTTTTAAAAAAAAATTTTATCCACTCTTTTTTTCATCTTCACTCAACCATAGATATCACAGAATCACAGAACGGAAGATTGGTAGGGTTTGGAAGGAACCTCTGGAGATCATCTAGTCCAATCCCTCTGATAAATCAGGCTCACCTGGACAAGGTCATGTCCCTAAAGGTTTTGAATATCTTCAGAGCAAACTCCACACCCTCTTTGGACAGCCTGTACCAGTGCCCTGTCACTCACATAGTGAGGAAATTTTTCCTCACATTCAGATGGAACGTCCTGCACTTCAGTTTGAGCCTGTTGCCCCATGACCTGTCTCAGGGCACCACTGGAGAGAGTCTGACCCCATCCTTTTGACACCAGCCCTTAAAATATTCATAAAAATTGGTAAGACCTCTCTCAGTCATCTCTTCTTCAGGCATGTTGTGAGACATAACATTTTAAATGCCATAAAAACTGTGAAAAAAGGCAGTCAGATGTGGGCAAGCTGAGGACGAGGACACAGGAGAACAAGAATAAGAGACTGAAGAAAATACTGCTTAAGAAGAAAGACTAGTGGAGTAATGTCTCCTCAGCCTAGAGGAAAGAAGCCCATGGAGGGAATGTGACGGCTGTCAGCCTCAGCTGCAGCAAAGCAAACTTAGGTTGGCTCCAAAGGAAACCTACTAAACTGATAGAAGTGAAACACTGAAAAAGCCTGGACTCATTTCTGTTCTGGATTTTTCTGTTAGCATGGTCCTTGGTGTAAACATTAGGACTAAGGGGTATCATGAGCTTTCTTCTGTCCTAAAGATGCCCAAATGAAATTCCACAGGCTCTGCTATAAAACTTCCATAAAAAAGGAGTCTCTGTACGTCTACCACCCAGACTCACACCACAAGGGAAAGCAGAGTAACAGTTCGTCTTGTCTTCAAAACCAGTGCTGGGGGACAGATCTGTTCATCTACACACATCCTACCTCTAAGCCCCAGGATTTACAAGCACTGGTTATGGTGAAAAAGGCTGAGTTCAACAGGCTGAAGTTGGAGGTGAGGAGCCAAATTCAGTAATGTCAAGTATAGTCTTTCTGCAAGAAACTTACATGAGATTTTGTCCTTGATGAGGACATTCCAGAAAGATCAGCAAAAAAGAAAAGAGAAAAGAACAAAAATTGTTTTGTTTCATTTGCTGCCAAATTTTCAGCATTTCACAGTTTTGGAATGCATTAAAACTTCCTCAGCTAGATGAAGGATACAGGTGAGCCCTTGCCTGAGCTGGGTCAAGGTGCATCAGGATAGGATGCCTGCTTGCAACAAACATCATGGAACAAAAGAAACATAGGTCACACATGTAATTTGTGTTTAGAAAGCATCTCTGCTTCCAAGCACCATGTTCATGGCTGCAGCCTCTCTCCATCACAGCAAAATTATATATTACATTGATTCAAATATATACCCTCTGAAGAAGACACTACCTCATGGTGTACCAGGGGAGGTTTAGCTTGGAAATTAGGAAAAATTTCTTCTCTCAAAGGGTTGTTCAGCCCTGGCATAAGCTGTCCAGGGCAGGGGTGGAGTCACCATTCCTGAAGGGGTTTTAAAAGCCATGTAGATAGGGCACTTTGGGAAATTGTTTAAGTGGTGGTCTTGGCAGTGCTGAGTTAATGGTGATCTTGGAGGGCTTTTCCAACCTAGATGATTCCATGATTCTATGATTCTTAACCTCCCATGGAAAAGCCATGCACATTAGGAGGAAACTTATGAATCAAAACACACCATGAACCAGGAAGAAGACTTCCCAAGCCACTTGTTCTCCAATACAGGGGGGAGAAAGCCACTTCGAACTTGCAGCAGGCTGGGATAAGAAGCAAAGGCATTCAAAGGCAGGGAGGGCTGCCAGGGGACATGAGAAGCAGGAGCATTTATATCATCTCCAAATGTTAGACAACCTCTCTCTGTCCTCCTGCCGTAAACCTTTGGCATTTAAGCATTCTCTTCCCAGACAGGACCCTTCACAGGAGAGCTGGTCCTCTCTAGCAGGTCATTGCTCTGAGGGGCAGAGCTGTTCACAGCGATCAGCTCTTGCTCAAGAGTCAGTAAGTGCACAGCTGAGGAGGAGAACTTAGAAGAAAACATTTCAGTAGTGCTTCTGTTTTGTGGGAATTTTGCAATTTGCATTTGTTGCCCCTTTTCCTTGTATGAAATAAAACGTGTTGCAATGACTCTTGCAACAGGAGACAGGGAGTGACATGTGGGTCTCTGGCACCTTTCTGCTGAATTCTTTCTGTGAAAGAGCCTGACCCTTCCTGGGGAGGAGGTTCATGCCAATGGTGCACATGATAGGAGGGGAACATCTGCACCAAGATGGCCTCCTTGCATGCAAGAGCCACCCGCAAAGTGTCTTCTCACATCATCTTCCCCGAGCACTGGCTCCCAAAGTCCATTTGGTGTCATGGCTCCTTGCAAGCATCTTTTTATTATACAAGATTTGTCCCCACCACTCATTTTACAAACAAAACCTTCTCATTTCCTGTCATAAAAATCAAGTCACAGAATACTTGCAACAGGACGATCTGATAACAGAAGGGTTACAAATGCTCCCAAAGCCAGTCTTTAAACCCAGGCAAAATTCAGGAGTAGTAATAATAAAATATCCATCACTTGCAGGCAGTGGATGAAAGATGGTCAGTGCTGTGGTTATCATTTTGCCAGACTAAGCCTCTTCATCTGCATGAAGTGATCATGGGTGCAAACCAAGGGGAGAAGCTGGGGACAGCTGTGATACCAAGGCATCTCCAACCATATCAGGCATTTTTTTTTTGGACCTCAAACAAATGAAGAAACTCAACAGTTTCTAATTTAGACAGGAATTTTCCTAAAAACAATGCCAAAAGAATTTCCCCCTGATATCTAGTGGCTGCTGAAAACAGAGAGAGATAATGTGGCAGGAGAAAACAAGCTGTGATATAACCAGAAAGATTAATTGCAAGTGCAATAATAGCCAGGCCTTCTGATGAAATATTTTAAAGTATATTGCCCTCAAGAGAGTATATCTTTTTACTGATTTATTTTAACTTTCACATTGCACAGATATGTTATAGATGTCTTCAGAGATGCCTTGGTGTTATTTGCCCCCTGACAGCAAATAATAAACTCTTTCTCAGCTATATAGTATTTCCAAGGAAACCTTTGACGTGACTAGAAAAATATCAAGGACAATTAAGTCACATGGCACTCACTGCCCTGTGGGAACAGACTTGGGGTCTGCTCCAGGACTCAGATAGCATGAGAAACCCTGGTTCAAATCGAGTAGCAACAGCCTTAGAGGTAGTAATTATTAAAGATCTCCTGGTTAAAGATCCTCTGGGGTCTCTCTATTATTTTAATAATTGTTCAAGTTAACTTTACTGCTTCCAGAGGAGCCTGGTACAACAAAGGCAGAAGAGCTCACTTCAGAGGAATGCATTCAAGACATGTCTTCGATTATGTAACCTAAAAATGTGTATTCTATTTCATCTGTTGAAAGCTGTTTTTTGGGAGATGTTTTTTCCTTCTCTTGTAACTCCAGGGGGGAGGGGGGCAGATGCCTTCTGATAATGGCCCAGCCATTAAAACCAGGTGGGGCAGTGTTTCTTATCTCTTTCACCACCCCTCCATCCTCCAGGGGGACATCTTCTGATAATGGGCCATTAGGGCCCACCAATGACATGACACATTCCATCATCCCATGGTGAGAAGCTCCACACAGTGGGGGAGGAGCCAGCTGTTCCTAGCTGGATAAAAACTGGGACTGAAGGACACAAGGTATCCAGTTTTTCCACTGGATTCCTGGAGGAAGACTGGACCCATCTCATCACCACTGAACTTTCTACAGGACCATCTCTACTCCAGAAAACCACATCTGTTACTCCAGGAGGATTTATTTGGACTGCTTCCAACACCCTTACCAACAGGGTGCCAGGCTGTATCCCTGACTCTGTCAAGGTTTTTCCAGGATTTTTGTTTGCTTCCTTGCTTGTTTTTTGTACTACTACCTTTGTATTTTCTTTTTCTTTCTTCTTTTTTTTTTTTTTTTTTTTTTTTTTTCTAAATATTCCTAGTAAAGAACAGTTACTCCTGTTCCCATATCTCTGCCTGAAAGCCCCTAATTGCAAAATTATAATAATTTGGAGGGAAGTGGGTTTACATTCTCCATTCCAAGGGAGGCTCTTGCTTTCCTTGGCAGACAACTGTCTTTCAAAACCAAGACAAGATCTCAGCTGTGCATAATTTTGTTCAGCAGGGAGAAAGAGGGTGTTGGTCACACATCTTTGGGAGTCCAGGTAAACTTGATGTCTCTCTTGTAGGCCCGATTTTCAGTCTCACTGGATGGAGGGATATCATGGACAGAGGTTCCTGGGAGGTGGATGCCAGCATGGGGCTACTGGTTAAAACATGGTTAAGAGGATTCAGGCAATTTGGGGGGATTTCCAGCCATCTAATTTGCCAGCCTGGATGGCTTGCTTTGCCCCTGTCCTTGGTTCCTACTCTGTCACCCGCAGTAATTAGTATGGCAGCCTTTTCCCCTCAGTATGGTTGTATCAGCTGTGCTGTGTGTCACAGAGTCTGCCTGAGTCCTCACTCCTTGTCACACTCAAGAGAGAAGCCACTTAGAACACGTGAAGTGGGAGAGGTGACCAGATCCTGCTAACAGCACATTAACTGACCCACAGCATCCACTGGCATCAGAGGAAAGAGGCTGACTTCCCTTGGGCCCCAGAGCTGTGGCATACACGAGAGGGTGTTGGTAGAATGCCCAGCATGGCTCCCCAGCTGATGGTTTCCATCACAGCTTTGTTACAGATAGAGAATCCATCCATCCTCACTCCACCAGTATTTCCAGGGTGCTGGTATCAGTGCTCCTGCCACTCTGGGTCCCACCACACCTCTGAAGGTTTCTCCACAAAGAGAAGAAGTTCTTTACCAGAATAGCTGGGGGGAGGGGCCATTTGGGTTTGCTCCCCAGAGGGACCCCATTCAGGGGTTTTCTCCCATGTTTGTCCTAAACTAGGACAGATAACCATCAAAGCACCTTAACATTAGGGTCTCACCCCCTCTGACCCTGACTCCATAGCTGATTTCTCCTGTTACTCTTTGCATGATGGCACAGGAGTTCCACACTAGCCCTTTCTGCCATGGGATTGTGCAGTAAATCTTGGCAGACAGTTGGCTTTCAGCCAGTTGAAGCCTGGTTCCGAACATTCACCTTCTCCATTGAGCCCCTCAGGGGACCCAAACCCCACGTGGAGGAAGAAATTAATTTCTAAAAATCCTAGCAAACAAGAATCACACCAGGACTTCTGAATGCACCAGAACAACCCATGCTACATCATGAAGACCTCAGCTGTCAGAGCAGCAGCTTGCATTGAGGTCTCACCTAAATTCATGGTGATTGGACCATGAATCTTATCACAAGCAAGTTTGGATAAAATGGACCAAACTGAAGTCCTGGTGGCCCAGAGGAACTGTGTGCCCACAGGGGAGGCAATAGCATCTTTAGTCATGTGTTTTTCTTCTTATCCATAATGTCTCTGCAGCTTCTGGGCACAAGTCTGTTCGCTCTATGTTCACATGTAGTAGATAGCTATGGGTGAAGATAAAACTTCTGAGAAAATCATAAAGATGGCCTTGTGACTCTAGGTTTAGACTATTTTGAAAAACGTTGAGCACTTGGAGCTTTTCATGCCCCAAAGAGAATGACACATCTACTGTGGGTATTGCACAGCAGACACTAGGCCCCTTTACCAGCACCACAAACATGAAGGGCAGCTTGCACAGACCTCTGATGCCTTTTTTTTCCCCCCCCTCCCTCTTTCCCTTGTGAAACCACTCTGGTTGGAGAGCTGTTGTCAGGTCATTTTCAAAAGTTCACAACACTCTGCAAATTGTTCCTGCTGGAGGTTATGCAATATCAGTGCCATTACTCACAAAACCCATCCAAGAATATTACGTTAGACATAGGTCAGATCTCTTCACCCACACCAATATTCCATGGGGGAGGAAAAAAAAAAAAAAAGGAAAAATAAATTGTTCGCTACAAGCTGGAGATGACAATGACAAATTTACCCTTAATTATGTATATTTTTATGGAGAAAGGTTATCTATGCATTCATCATCACATACTAGGACAGGAAAGAGCCTGTGACTATTTAGATACAAGTATCTTGCATGTGTAGTTAAAGAGAAAAAATGCTCCTAGAGAGGCTGTCTCTACTTCCCCCCTCCTTTCCCCGTAGATGCCAATCACAAACACTGCACAGATATGTTGAAGCTGTTCACCTGACCTATTTTAATCATCTGTATTAGGAAATAATGAGTAGGAGTGTCTGTTTCTCTCCAGAAACAAATAAAGGGAATCTCAAGCAATTAGTCCAGATGTAAAAAACTCCATCACATCACATCAATCCCATTCATACATCTTGTCTTCTCCATCTCTAAAGCAGAGATAATAATCATGCCTTTGTCACAAAAGCAGTTGAAGATCCTTGAGGGAGAAGGTAGTTGTGCTATAGGGATGTTACTAATGAGCAAAGCACAATAAAGCTAACAAAAAGGTCAGTAATGAGTTCATAGAAATAGCAACTTGCAGTGGAATTGCAAAAAGCCAAGGTTGCCCTCAATATGTAAAATCAAAGACTCAAAGATTTGGGTTGGAAGGGACCTTTAAGGGTCCCCTAGTCCGACCCCCTTACAATGAGCAGGGACACCTTCAACTAGATCATGTTTATAGTCTCCCCATAGCTCAAACGGAATCCTTCAAAAAGCATACCTTTTTCTTTCACAAATTTTCAAATGATGCATTAAAAAAGAAAGGTTTTTTTTCCTAAGAATCACCCACTTGATTTTCCACAAAAGTTGTGTGACCACACTCAATGCAATTACCATATTTTTCATCATTTTGGCAAGTTGAAGGCAATGAATACCACAACCTATACAAAAATTAGAGTATTTCTCTTTTTTAATTCCATTTTGACAATTTTTTTTCCCCCTTTATGTTCTCCCTTGCACCTCTGCTTGACCTCCTCAGCATCAATAAAATCCCTGTTGGGGGTTAGGTTTGTTCCTTTTATTTTCCCTATAGAATTTTTCCCCATAAGTTGCTAAGAGACTAAGTACTGCTGCTTAGATGGTGCTTGACCAACACAAAGCAGGTGGCTGAAAATCAGGAGGGGGAAGATCACAGAGTTTTGGGGCAGGAAAAGGACAGGGCTGGGGAGCTGGGGGCTCTTCTTGCTCTGGGCATCGGAGAGGACGGCCAGGCTGCTGCTTGCTGCGGGAGAAGTCCACTGTCAACAGAAAAGTCCAGTCCTGGTAAAATCTATGTAATAAAAACTACTGGCCAAATTCAGTAAATCAAAATTTAGAATTTTATTTTGAGACTCGAACACAGTCTCCGATAGCCACAATTAAAAGGGACAGCGTCGAATCCCGGGATTTCGGCACTGGGTGAACACGGTAACCGACTCTGTCAGCCTGTCACCCCCTCTGTTCACAAACTGGGTCCAACGCTGCTGGTTTTTTATACAGTCCTCCGCTGAGAGTGGACCGAGACCGTAAGACTCTTGCATCGGGGTGGCTTCATTAGGTATTCATGTTCATGTCTGGGGTCTGTTGAATGGGTTCTCGAAGAAGAACAATGTCCTGATTGCCGTGTCTGGAGAAGGTTTGGAAATGTTAACACTGGACCGGAACAGATAAGATATCGATCTGATGTAATCATTTGATCCTCAGGGCACCCATCTCCTTTTTCAGTCTTTTTGTGTTTTTCCAAAACGTTTCCCAGCAGGAATTCCTCGTGTCCCCCCCATGCGGCTTTTCGTCTCAGTTAACCCTATAAACACCGTTTTAGGTTTACTGATATTACACCAAACTTACAGTAGATCAATTTTACATGGTGTATTATTACACTCAGCAGTGAATCAATTACATATCATATTGCTTAACACGAATTAACTTTAGGACATATACCACATCTACCACCATCTGCTCATGTGCCCAGGAATTCTGAGCTCCTCCACCTGCCCTGCTGGAGCTGGGTCAGCCCTGTCCAGCCTTTGCAGCTTCTCCAACACTGCGCTTTCTCGTCATGCTGTAGCCCTGCCCCACCTTGCCTGCTGGGACATCCCCCCTGCCTGCTGGGGACACCCCGCTCTTCCAGCCACCAGCCCAGGAGTTTCAACTGTTCCAGCTTGATGTTCTCAGAGTCCCAAGAGATCAGACTGCCCCAGGCTTTGTGAAACAAAGCCCCTCAAGGTTCCTGGTTCTGTTTATTATTAATGCTGTGGTTGTTGTTGTTTGTTTGCCTTGTTATACTCACTAGTAAAGAACTGTTATTCCCTTCCCCATAGCTCTGTCTGAAAAGCCCCTTTAATTTTCTAAATTATAATAACTTGGAGAAGTGGATTGAAATTCCCCATTCCTTGAGAGGCCCTGCCCCTCCCTAGCAGATACCTGTCTTTCAAACCAAGACAATCCCTCACAGTGGAAGAGTAGCAGAGCCACCCCCCGTGTGATTCTTTCTCCTGGGGCTCTTACACAGAGGACACTGCTTCAGCCCATCCTGTCTAGCCCATGGCAAGCTGTTGGTGCCTTGAGTCCACACCAAACCAAGACTGCCTGCTCCTGGGCTTGAAGCATAAGCACAGGGCTATGGAAGGTGGCCGAGGCTAGAAAAGCTGGGACCTGAGGCCTTGAACAGGTGGAAAAAGATCCAGCCCTTGGCAAGCTATCAGGTTTGGCTGCTAAGGATGGAAGGCATAAGAAGGAGCCAGGGTTTCCACATGTCCCCGCATGTGCCTCAACCTCCGAGTTGGAGCCAGGACATCTGAAAATACATGCCTGTAAGTGCATGTACCCTGGAACAGGATGAGACATCCCTTCCTATGCCCTCCCCTGAAGGACTCACCAATGAGCAGGGCATAGGCAGCCTTCGTGGAACACTGATGATTGGGATGCTCCTGAAGACACCATGAGACCCCACAAAACTCATGATAATTACGACAGACTCAATCATTAGGGCAGGGAAACACCAGTGCTTAGACATCTGTCTGCTTTGTGTCCACACTTTCCATCAGTTCCTACACAATTTTTGTGTGTCAAAGTCTCTGCAAGGGGGTCTGCAAATCTGTGGCCTTGGATAGAGTCAAGTTTTGCCACCTCTCTGGGTCAAAATCACGCCCCAGGTCTTCAGAGGAGTTTCTAAATTTTCACAGTCTTCTGCACCATTAATTTCCTCTCAATAAGTTTTTCTCTCTCCACTGTTTAGTCCTTTCTGCCTTTAATACATTTCCAGGCTCTGCAGCCTCATAAAACTTGATGGGGGAACATTTGTGAGTGGTTGCTGTGGGCAGGAAATTATTGTTATTTTTCACTTCTTCAGCCCAAGAAGGTGTTTATTGGGCTTGTCATCAGAGTGCATTTGCATGTTGGCCCTTCCAGCACCGTCCCCAGAGAGGTGTCAGTGCCAGCAGCCAATGCAGAAAAGAATCCAAGCTCTTTATTTTGACTGGCCTGGGAAGGAAATCTGGGCATTTCAGCATCACAACTTCTCCAGATGACCCCTCATCAGCATATCAGTAGTGAAGGCTGCAGAAAAACTCCCTGGCATCCACCAAAGGTTAGCAGCAACCCAAATGCTTCTGTTTATGGACATAACACACCCTGCCCCACTGCAGCTGATTGAGTGTGAGCACCCACCTCCCAGGAATACCTCCATGCTTTGACACCTCTCTGATGGTGCCCCCGAGAAGGACTCCTGGAGACACTTCTGTATGGGATGATTTAACAGCGAGGAGCTTTGTGGCAGAGCACATATACAAGTGCAGGACTTGCAAGTGTCCACCAGGCTTTGTCTTTTTCCTTCATTTTGATTATGAGCTGGCTGGAAAAGAATCTAGGTGTGCCCAGGTGGGCAAGAAGGCCAAGAGCACCTGGCCTGTACCAGCAATGGTGTGGCAGCAGGACCAGGGCAGTGACCTGTTCCAGGCACTGCTGAGGTACCTCCAGTCCTGGGGGACAGTTCTGGGCCCCCTCCCAACAAGAAGGACACCGAGGGGCTGGAGCATGTGCAGGGAAGGGAACGGATCTGGGGAAGAGGCCACAGCACCAAGAGTGGCTGAGGGAGCTGGTGTGGCTCAGACTAGAGAAAAAGAGGCTCATTCTCCACAGCTCCTTGGCCAGGAGGGTGTAGCCAGGTGAAGGTCAGGCTCTTCTCTCAGGGAACAAGGGCCAGCACAAGAGAAAAGAGCCTCCAGTTGTGCCAGGAGAGGTTTAGGTTGGATATTGGGAAAATTCCTTCCCTGAAAAAGTTGTCCAGCCCTGGCAACACTGCCGAGGGCAGTGGTAGAGTCCTCAGCCCCAGATGTGGCACTTGGGGACATAGATTAATGGTGGTCTTGGTAGTTCGTTGGGGATTAGTTTGACTCAGTGATCTTAGAGTGCTTTTACAACTTCAGCATTTCCATGATTCACCATTTAAGAGGAATAATAAAAGGCAAAGACCAACATGTTGGGTGAAAAGCTTCCTCCTCCACTTGCTGAGTGCATAATTTTGTGGGTCTTGTGGGCGGAAAGACGGGGGTTGCATGTTGTTGCACCTTGCAGGGGTCACTCTGGCTAGCTCCAGACTCCATGCAATGGCAGGCGTGGGGAATGGCATTCCCTTGGCAAAACCTCAGGAGATGCTGAACCTTAGTCTCGGTTTTTAGTTCCGAGATTCAGGTGGTTTTAGAGTCTTTTTGCCTTCTGCAAAGCCCTGAGCCAGACGCAACAAAGAGACGGAGTCTTCAGGTTCTGATCTTTCAAGGTTGCACACTTTGTTTATTGTTTCTTATCCTACAAATTTCTCAGTGCCCAACAAAGATCTGTGCAGCTGCTCGGGCATCTGGTGACTCCCCGACTCCTCCCGAGCGGGGCTGCCTCTATCTTTTATACTAATTGCAATGTGTTCTTTATTTATCATTATTTGCCAATACCTATCACTTATACTAAAAAGGTCATCCCTACTTTGACCCAATCTCTTTAAACTACTTTGTGCCACTGTCACTGCAGAAAATGGAGTGAGGGAAGAAGAAAGAAGAAGCAGGAGACAACGCCCCAAATCCTCCATCTTGCTCCCTTTCACTTCCATACTAAAATCCCAAACCTACTGTTTCCTCACCCTGTGATAAGCTAAACTACAATCTTTCACACTCTTGTGGCTTGCAATCCTTCCCGCAGTGCAGGAAGCCTTTCCCATGGACTGGGATCAAAGCCAATGTCCCTCTGGGCTCTGTTCCAGGGTCCCAGACCCCCCTGTCCAGGTCTCTGACCCTCCAGGGCAGCCAAAGGAATGCCCTGGACTCCAACACCTTAGGAGCTGAGGCTGCAAGCTCCTGCTTCCCTTGGTGCTGACTGGGACAGAGGTAAAGGACAAGAGGAGGCTTTTCTCCCGGGATAAATCCAGCAGGTTTATTGCAGGAGGGAATCCAAGGGCAAAGCACCCCTAACACAGGAGTGCAGGGGACTATAAACCAAGGGCGGGGGGGGGGGGGGTGGTGGTAGTGGTGGATACTAACCAACAACCAATGGAGTACAACCATGGGAGGAGTAAGGGGAGGAGAATACAGTTTGGGGACCAATAGATTCACAGGGTAGGAGGGATTGTATTCCTGAGTCCAATAGAGCCTCGAAGGAGGATTGATAAGCAGGGGACATTCTGGATAGAGGGGCAGGGATTACAATGATGGATGGGGATGATATGGGAGTGATGGGCAGGGCCTGGATGACAGGCAGGGAAGGTGCTGGAAAGGAAGGACGGGTATGTACTTATAAGGAGGCATAGGGGAGGATACAACTTCAGGGGTAAACCATCAGCATAGGGACGTGGGGGAAACAGAATGAACCAATTAACAAAATTCAACAGTCGCAAGATGCAGTTCTCAGGAAAAGCTACAGGCTGTGTTGAACACTTGGGAAAAGGTCTGTTCTCTTTGGCTGTACAGTAGTTCCTCATGGGACATACCTTTGTATTTTATTCAGGAAAGTCTTCAAACTTCTGCCTGATGAACTGCACCCCTTCTCTGTGGCAGAAAGAGTTTGCAATGGACAGTTATTCACACAGGATGATGGGGGTAGAACCTTATCCTTCCTTGCCTGAAGAGCTGTGATCTAAGGTTTAGATGCCCATCCTGCATGGGATTATTCAATCCAAGATGTAAGAACTCACATGTGCCTCGGCTGAACTTGGTCAAGTTCCCGTCAGCCCATTTCTCAGGCTTGCTCAGAGCCCTCTTCTGAGTAGCAACCTTGATTTCCAGTCCATTGGCCTAAGTCTACTGCCATCCACAAGATTTCTGGGAGCAAACTTCATCCAGGTGATCAAGGAAGACATTCACTAATGCCAGAATTCATCACTGGGGAATACCACTAGGTACTGGCTGCCAGGTGGACTTTGCACCACTTACCATAGCAATCTCGGGTGTCTGCACCAGAACCAGTTACTTGTGACACATCGTTGTGGTAAGGACCAGAATCACAGAATAATTGAGGTTGGACAGACCTCTGGTGGTTGTGGTCCAACCTCTGCTCACAGCAAGATCACAGCTCTCTCAGATCAGGCTGCTCAACCCTACCTTTATTCTGCAAGTTCAGCTCAGTCTTACTCTGACAACAAAATGCTGCAGCTCTCCCTGCTTTAATTTAGAGAGAGCAAACTGTGATCTCCATAGCAAAGTGCGGTAGATCACCCCACACCTCCCAGCCCAGAGCTATGAAGGCAGGGAAAGACAAAGCAGGTGCTCTGTAGCTAAATCTACTGTTCAGTCAGATTGTTCCAGTGTTCCTGGGTTGTGCAGTAATGTTACCCTCTTTAATTCCTAAATTCTTCCCATGTGCATATACACAGCTGTAACAAGAGCAAAGGCTCCAGGTGCTCCATGTATGATCTTAATGGTCTAATTATCTCTGCAGCCTGACAGATTGATATTCCAGGAGACATGAGGATTTCTGATATTTAAACAGAAAACAGGAGAATTATCCCAGGGCTGTTTCAGTGCCTGAATTCAAGGGCAGCCTCCAAACACTGAGCCAGGGCAAAAACTCTCATTCCTCGAGAAACTTGAAAAGGATTTTATAAAGGAACTGAAATACAGAGAACATCTTTCTCCTCATTAATTTACTGATTCATCATTTCCTCAGTCACCTCATCTTCTTTCACATTAAGACTTCAAACTCTTTGGGGCAGAGGTTACTTTTACTCTGTTCATCTATGCTGAAGTCTCAAAAAACCCCAAAACTGAATATAACTTTTCCATTTGAAGAAAGACCTCCTAGAATCACAGAATGATTTGGTAGAAGGGACCTTAGAGCTCATCTTGTTCCAATATCCCTGCCATAGTGTTGGAATTTAGGGATTTTCCTTTTTTTTTCTTTCTCTCAAGGAATTTTCTCCTATTTGTTACTTAAGAGATGGTAGTGAGGATACTTACGAGAGACAAGAGAACTGGCCAGGATGGGGTAAGGGGTGCAGCTGGCTGGAAAGTGCAGAGACACTGCGAGATTTTGGCTGGAGGGTGAGGGGCTGGGCTCAGCTCCTCGCTCTCTCTCACTCTTGGAACCTGGACCCAAGGGAATCAGTTTTCCACTGCAGTGGAAAATTTGATGGCACCATGGAAGTCAGCCCTTTACTGCTTCTCCTACTGTGGCTGAACCTTTGCTCATAAGAGCGGCTGTTGAACTGGGATCTTTTCAATACCTGGGAAGGAGCCTCACCATCTACTCAGGCGCTTCAGGGGAAAACCCAAGACCCCGACCCCTACCAGAGGGAGAGTCTCCCAGCTGCTTGTGGCAGCTGCTACACTTTAACCCTACACCCCACGTCCACCCAGATACCTTGTGGGTTTTGGCACCACTCTGGAGTCTTTGCTGCACTTTGTTTTCCACTCCAGGTGTGCCTGCCTCTACTGTTCAGGCCTGCTGCTCTGAAGTTTCCTGCTGCAGTCCATTTCGCCATCTGGAGCGGCCCTGAGACCAGCTGCCTTCCGTAAGTTTGCAGAGGGAGCCCCTTCCCTCTCCTTCCCACCACCTGAGGAGCCGGAGACCGTGTGGGGAGGGGCTGCTGAGCTCGCACCACAGCGCCCCCTGCAGCCGCGGAGGAACCACTGCAACTGCCCTGCCCTGCCCGGCCGGGAGCCAACAGCGCCCCTGCCGGCTGTGACCGTAACTGCACCAAAGGGAAAAGTGCCTGACAACCGAGAGAAAGCTGTTACTGGATTTCTGGTTTTGTTCGTTGTTGCTGCTGTTGTTGTTTGGTTTTGTGTTACTCCTTTCCCCATATTTTTTGCCTGAAAGCCCCATAATTTCAAAGTTATAATAATTTGGAGGGAAGGGGTCACATTTTCCATTCCAAGGGAGGTTTCCATCTTCCTTGGCAGACATCTGTCTTTCAAACCAAGACATATGGGCAGGAAAACCTTCCACTAAATCAGGTTGCTCGGAGCCCCATTGAGGAGCACTCCTTCAGCCATGTCTGTGTGCAGAAAAGCAGAGGAACCAGAGGACGGTATCGCCTAGGTTAGTTGAGTGGCTGTGGCTCAGCTCAGTCATCTCTGTTCAGGAAGTCCCCTCTTCTTGAGGCTCTGACCTCAGAGGGATTCAAGCACCAGGAGGTGCCCGTACAAACTTCTGGAAATTCCCAGCAAGTCATTGCAAATCTCCCATGTTTCACCATTGAGGAACATGCTGCACACTGTAAATATGACACAGTATTATATTGGAACCTTAATGCACATTTGAAAAGAACAGAATCCAGTTCATCATAGCATGAGGGCTAAAGCTGTCAAAGGTATCACAGAAACCAGCATTAGAATGGGTGTCTGTTCCTATGGCAATTATTTGTTGTATCCGATTATTGAAAACCTCACCAAAGGAGCTTTTTAATATGTCTAAATTCTGTTTGTAGTCCCTTTGGGCTTGCTCTGCAAGCCCCATCCCACTCCCCGTCCCCCCTGCGCTGCAGGCTGCAGGGAGCAGGAACGGGACCCGTGGCAACCACTGGTCTCAGGGAGTTCCAGCAGCGGTGCTGGTCCAGGCGCAGCAGCAGCTGTTTGAAACCCCCATTATGGTGGGTTTTGGTGCAGCCCTGGTTGGTTTAGCCTGTGTTGGGCTTCAACCGCATATAGTGGTTGCTATGCAACATAACTCAGCACCTACTCCAGGGAAGCGTTCAGCACTGGGCGGCCCTGCTCCGCTATGCAGCTCCCCACAGCTGCCCATGGCCGGCGGGGCTCCCCAGCCCTTCGGGCGCTGGCTGTTGTGGCATCCTTCAGGCTTCTCGAGGCCTGGCTCTGTTATGATGCAGTGCTCCGTGGTTACAGGTTTCAGCAACTTTTTGCTGGCATTTCCAGGTTTTAGCACGTGCAGTTCTGCACCGCCACTTCCAGTGTTGCACACCACTTGGCTCCTGGCTTTCGCCGGCATGCCGAAGCTGCAAGTGGGCGTGCCAGGCAGTGGCTGGGCTGTTCAATCAGCACGTTAATGGCGGTACAGGGCGTGGAGGCCAAAGATGGCTCCTGCAAGCCCTGGGCATTCTGAGGAATTCTAAAGCTTCTAAAGCCTGTTTGGCAGGCCTCCAGGGCTTTATAACGTCCATAGCGGCTTCCAGAGACTGTGGCTCATACTTTACCCAGTGAAGTATGGAGTAAAAAGAGGGTCCATACCTTAACTGGAGTTTCTTCCAGTGAAACCCAGTCTCCCATTTTCTTGGAGCTGTTTTTCTATTTTAGGGGTATTTACAAAAGGAGTCCGGACTTTGATTAGCTCTTCACGCCTTGGTCATCTCTCCCCACCATTTTTGGCAGCTTTTTTTTGCTGTAGACAGGTTCTCCACACCTGCCCTCTGTCTCTCCAGCTCTACATGTGGATGCTGCTGTCATTGCTTCAGGAATTCACCACTTGTTACGCTGGGGTTGCAGCTTGGAGACAGGCACACAACAGAACTCACCAAAGGTGATGCAACAAACAGCTCAGGTTTATTGTTGTCACTTTATATACGGGGTTTAAAATTCCTGTGCTTACATATGTGATTGATTGAGGTTTCAACACTGCCCAGCTCACTGGCCAGTAATACATCTGCATCTAGGGTTGAAAAGGATTGGCTTGGTCCCTTGTTTGAGTTCAAATCCAGTCCATCATTGTTTCACCTGGGGAATTGTTTACTTCTAGGCTGGTTGAGTTTGGGGGCTTTTTTGTGGCCAAATTTATCTGTGCAGCTTCAGACTGACTGCAGCTGTTACAGAAAAATGCAACCTGGTCTGGCTAAGGATGCAGCTCTGTAGGAATCGGTCCACATGTGCTGCTCCTCAAAAGTTCCTTCTATTGATAGGAAAAATAAAGATTTTACAGCAAGACTTACCTATTCCAAGGGATGCCTTCACCCCAAGAATGGGACTCTATGCTCAGTTCTCTTCTTTGAATCTAACTGGAGCTCAAAACAGTCAATTGAACTGCACTGCAAATATCTCTGCTCTTTCCCTCACCCCACCTCAGGAGATGGCTGCTGGGATACTTGTTTCACACAGCTCATGGCAAAAGGTGGATCTGTTGCTCAACATCCTAAGCACTGCTAGAAGAGAGCTCTTGGAGCAAACCCCCAAGCCCTAGACTCTGTCCACGCAGCCACTACTCTGCCTGGTGGGGGTTGCAATTCCCATCTGCTCAGGAGAGAAGCTCACAAGGACAGAAGATCACTGTGCATGACTTCAGTGACTTTGCAGCTAATAATTTTCAGATGCTAAACTGTCCTTAAAAAGCACCACTTCTATCTGTTTTTCCAGCTCGCTTCCATGCTGCTGAGAATGGGAGACAAGCCCCACTCCCATGCCCTCCCTCATTTGGGAACCAGCCCTGAGAGCAGCTCAGCACCCAGGACCCATGATGCTTTATAGACTCCTTGGTACCAACCAGGCCATGCCCTGAGAAAAGCTCAGTGCTGGCTCCTCATTAATCCAGACAGGCACATTTTTGACTCTTGTGCTGGACTTTCCCTGGCAGGAAAGGAGATGGGGGCAGCCAGGAAAGAAAAGTTTCAAAGTATTAACCCCAAAGTATCTTCAGCCTCAAAAAAAAGTGTCAAAGAAAGAAGCACATGGTTGACCTGAACTATTTATAAATTGGGACTCACTGGAAACATGATGGAACTGAACCAAATTCCTGTTTCTAACCCATCCCTCTCCCCACCACCTGTCACCTGAGCTGTGTGTCATCAGCCAGCATCCTTGGCACTGACTTCTGATCAGGATCTAAGCTATTGCTGAATGCACAAACTGCACCCCTCAGATGAAAAGTAGGTCCTGGATTACAAAAGCTACCTTAAAGGAGGTCCTCAGAGATGTGGAGGTGTTAGCATATGGTGGACACAAGGAGAAAGCTTGGCTGATCCTGTTCTTCCCTGCAAAGGTCTCCAAGTATTTTGTCAGGGAGCGTCATGGGGTGGACACTTACCCTTATGCTTTCACCTCTACAGCCAAACGGTAGACAGCCAGTGAAAGCAATGTGCTGATTGTATGGGAGGGATGCTCCAGCTCCCTGGAACTAGAAACTCTGGAAGGTTGGAGCTAACCTCAACAGCTGGATTTCTACCTAGGCTGAGATGTGCAGGAGAGGGAGGAACTCAGCACTCAGATCATTGTCACCCTTTGGCACACCAGATCCCCCAGTTCAGCTCAACCTCTCCTCAGAGATGAGCAGCACCTCCTTGGGCAGCAAGTGCCACCCAGGAGGAATCTTCAGAGCCCCACCTTGAATGAGGACAGAGGGTTCCAATCAATTTCTGCTCCAGAAAAGCGATAGTTGTGACAGCGACTGGATGTCATACCAAGCCATGGGGACCAGCAGTCCCGTGCTCCCTTCCTGGCAGTGGCAGCCTCTTTCTCTCACTTAGCTGGAGAAGGAGGGAGGACACAGAGGCAGAGAAAATGAACAATTCGGGAATGTATGAGTCCTAGAAATGTGAAATTTTAAGACCTAGATTTATTCTGAGTTGCCAGAAGGGGTCTGGATCGGCAAGGTCTGTGACTTCAGGTTGAGCAGGTTTCTATCCTTTCTTTCAGGGCATTTTCAAACTTTGCAGGACTTTCTCACCTATAGAGATTCATTCCTTGCCAACCCCCACAGCAGTCTCTGCTCTCCAAATCCTAGGGAAAGTCTAGATGTGGCCACCAGGAAGACCCCCATCCCCATCTAGGTGAGCAGACAGCCCCTGGAGGAAGGAAGCTCAGCTCAGATGCTGCTTTTAAACACTCCTGCCACAAAAACATGAGCGTGTAGGAAAAGAAATTGTGTCATTTGTCACAACAAAAAGCTACCAAGAGCAGCAGGCAGGAGCATGCAGCAAGGAATTGTTTCCAGGTCTGGTGGTTAAGAACTCATGGCTGATCCTCCATGCAGGTCCCATGCTGCAGAAGGGTATGTTATCAGATTATCACTGATCCTGCAAGTGATAATCCTACTTTTATCACATATTCTTTTCACAGGAACAATACAAGATGCTACATTTCCAGTAACAACCAAATTACTTAGGTTTAAGATGTGTAAAATTAAAAAACCACAGAGAGGGGAAAGAACAGGAACCTTTTCCCAAGTTTTTTTATTGATTATTAAGGATACATGTGACTTGGATGAACAAAAAAAAAGGAGCTGGAAAGGAGCTCAGGAGCCTGAGGAGATCACCCTCAGCTGCTGAGAGAGGATGGGACATCTCTCAGGGTGTCTACAACCTGGAGTCTGCTGGGCTGGAGAACAGCTTTTTGGAAAGGACCTGGGACAATGAAAACAAACCATGTTGTGGGTGGTGGTGGCAGGAGTGGAGCCAGCAGGACCAGGGAAGTGATTCCTTCTCTCCATTTGACCCCTGTCACACAGGGCAGGGGGACCAGTTTTGGCTCCCCAATGCCAGGTAAATGGTGAGAGAATACAGCAAAGCCACCAAGCTGGTTGGAACTGAGCTTAGGGCACACGGAGAGTCTCAGGCAAAGATGGACTTTATTACTGCCTGCAACTCTGGGATGGTGTAGAGATGAGAGAAGGACAAGCTCTCATGGGAGATGCTCAGTGGCAGGAAAAGAGTTAACAACCAAAATTAGAAGAGAAGAAAATCCAATTAGGAAACCGTTTCCCCATGAAGGTAGTCAAACAGTGGAACAGGAGTCTGGGTTAGGGAATCTCCACCTTTGGAGATACTTGAAAATCTCTTGACAGAAAAACCTGGGCAACCTCAGATCAGACTTCAAAACTGGTCCTTCCAGTCTTGTTTACTCTGATTCTATCATCATAAATTATTCCCTGGCCCTGGCACAGGTTGAAGCTGTGGCTGCTCCATCCCTGGAAGTGTTCCAAGGCCAGATTGGACAGGCCTTGAAACAACCTGATCTAGTGGAAGATGTCCCTGCCTATGGGACTTTAAGGTCCCTTCCAACCCACACCATTCTATGATTCCATGTCTTTGTTCTCCTGCTCCCTAGTAGCAGGGATTACAGTCTCTTTGGATCCTCTTCTCTAATATTCCCTACCCTACAGTTCTGAATTTTTTCCTGAAATACCCCAACTGCACCTTTTCTGTGTGGCCGTGCTTTTCTTCTCATCACATGGTGGTGGATGAGTAGAAATGAGACCTTTCCTGTTCTCTTTGGATCTTGTTAGTGCTTTGCAGAAGATGCATCTCTTTTTTAATAGCAGTACCTCTGACTCTGGCATCACCTGTGCTGGGGAACATCTCAGCTCCCCTCCCACCACTCAACCCCACACAGAACCACTTCACATTTGATGTTTGGGTCACAGCAATGAATGTTTTTCCTTCATCTTATTAGAAAACCAGCTTCAAATTCCAGCTGAGATCCATTGGGTGAAGAGAGCTGCCTCTGTTTTTATATGGTATCAGCTCCATCAAGGGGAGAAGGTGGAAGCAGAAGAGCTGTTGTCGATGTGCCAGATGGGCACGGACCAGTCCCAGGCCAAACTCACACCTCATCATAACAGCTTAAAAACCAGCAGGTCAAGAGGTCAAGTAGTAACCCCACCATGTTATAACCCTCATATAGACATGGAAGGATTGAAGATGTGTCCCACTCCTGGAGGTAATTGGGATATCTGAAGTCTTAGCTGCTTGTGGCATTTATCAGGGTGATCACACAGTGATTGGGTTAAGATGCTGTGCAGATTATTCTTGTGCTGATTAGAAAGAGGGACAAGAAGAAAGAGTTTAAGTTGCAAAAACACACTCAAGAAATGTGCTTAGCCATAGAACTGTGGATTCATCTGCTGCAATTTACTGAGCTCTCCTTGAGAGCAGCACCAAAATCCTATTCAGAAGCTATGCAGGGCAGGTACCTCCACCTCCAATCCCAGGCAGGAAAAGGTAGGATAGGTCCAGGAAGGGCGGGGCACCACTGGAGTGGGCTAAAACTACAGTTCCACTTTGGCTCCAAAAACATTTTGGTGTAACTTGCTAACTTGAATTTTATCTGTAAACATTTTCAGCCTGATACCACTGGGAATCCTGATTTTTCTGAGACTTACCAACAGGAAATCCCTTAGCTGGAGGGTTTAGCTGTAATGAATTTATTGTATATTCAAGCACTGAACATCAATTTGGATTGCAATGACAAAAATAAGCATTGAGAGAATGCAGCTGGACCCTGGGGTCACCTGTCAGGAACTCCAGAATGAAATTGGCCAGATACAGACCAGCACAGCCTTCATTTATATTTTTCCCTGTGCAAATATAACAGCCTGTCACGATCCGCTCGTACAAGTGGGGGTCGTGATGGTTCATTTACTGATCTCAGAGTGCAAAACACAACACAGAGGGGATTTCAGCATTAAAACAAATGCACCTTTTATTGATTGACCATAGCAAACCCGATAGAGGGATTAAAAGTGAGAGAAAGAGATAGAGAAAGAGAGAGAGCAAAGGGGGATATAGCTACCAAATGTGGAGACAAAGTCCTCGTGGTCCGATTGATGGGTCCGCCTGTCACGTCAGGGAGAGTCTCTAAAAATCTCTGGTTAACTCAAGGGTTTTTATTACAGTCCTCAATCATGGGGGGAACAGATAAATCTATTGAAGCCACCGAGGGGGAACAGGTAGTCCATGTTCTCAACAGTAAGTGAGAGCCATTGTCTTCTTCGTCCAACGACCACGTCTGCAACCAAACATCTCGCTTTGGTTAAGTCAGCCCCCACCCCCCGCCTCCCGTATTAGGGTTGTAGGGGCCTCATGCCTCAGTCCTTGAAAGGAGCTTCGTATAGGGGTCTCAGTCTCAGTCCTTGGGAGGGGGCTTCGATCTCCATCTGTCACGGTGGTTGTGAAACAGATGAGGGATTTTCCGTGGGGGACCACCACTGTTACCCCAGAAAGCCCCCTTGGCCAAGAGGTGGGGAAATTCATAGGCTATTGTCGTGAAGCCGGGAGCGTGAAGCAGGTACAAACGTCAGGTACAGAGCTGCCATTACACTGCTCAAAGCCCGTGTACCGTGCCGTGGTGACACAGGAAAATGCACCTGTGGATGATTGGCAAGCATCCACCTCGAGCAGGCCAGAACTCTAGTGGGGTCCTCGGGGCCCTTATGACGATCGTGAGGCAAATGAGGGGAACTTCAGACAGACTCTTACACAGCCAAGGCTGAACAAACCTACTATGTCTTGGAGATGAGCCCCCTCATCCTCTCCCCAGCAGCTTTCCAGCTTTGCACGGGATTTCCTTGGCTGGGGAGCCTTCATTAGAGGCTGCCCAAAGAGCTGTGAAGTGTTCAGTTGTGTTGGGAGGCTAAATCCCTCTATTAGTACACATCTAAATCATAGCCACTTGTGTCATTCTGGGAGCCTAAAGTCCCAGGTGCAATCATGATTCCCATCCTCCCAGACACAGGTGAAGACAGGATCCCACCCCGTGTGCTAAAGGCACACAGGAATTAATCCAGAGCATGAGATGCCAGAGGAGAGGTGCACAGGGGCAAGAGGGATAACACATCTTCCTTTCCAGGCATGTTGACACGATGCTGCCCCTGTTCAAGGGCTGTTGACAGCTTGTGCCTGGGATTTCATTCAAACTCCTGCATCAGCCTGGATTCATATGGAAACAGGGGGGCTGTACTGGAAAACTGGAGCATTTCTTATGCTCCATCCTAAGCACTCGGAAGTGAGAGTTGATTTTCTTCTGCCCCCCATTACTTACTGCACCCACACAGCAGCAGCCATGGGGTACGCAGTGCAGGAAGCACAGGCTCATATCCACAGAGGGGTAACACCATCACACAGAGGTGGGAAAAGGTATCCCACCAAGGGGATGCTCAGAGGAAGCTGAAATCCCAGGTACAAGCCATATGCCAGAGTTTAAAATAATTTCAAGCTATATGGGAATAATCCAATGTAAATCATAGGATATACTTACCTGTAAGGGGCCCACAAGGATCATCAAATCAAACCAAGGGATCAGGAGTGTTGTCTAAATACACACCATCTCTAAATAAATGGTTTTGTAAAAGTTTCTATTTGGTTTGGTGCTAATGTTGAAGTTTCTATTCAGTAGGTACTAATATTATTCCTCGTGATGTTCTCCCTAATTAATGTCACATTCCCTGAGGTTTCCTTCTAAATTCTTCTTACAGAGACTCTACAACATTTTATAGTTAGCTTGATGGAGAAAATACTTGGAGAAAAGGAAGGTGAAGTTTGGTTCCTCCAACCAAAGATTGTGGGACTGAAGTCTTAAAAAATATATATAAAATAAATATAAATCTTTATTCATAACTCTACTCCGTAATTCTCTAACCTGTTTATGGTGAATCTGGGGATAAGATCAGACTTTTATTTGGGGTATGCAGTGCAGGAAGCACAGGCTCATATCCACAGAGTGGTAACACCATCACACAGAGGTGGGAAATGGTATCCCACCAAGGGATGCTCAGAGGAGGCTGGGGCTGAAGCATTGAACTTCCTCTGCCTTGCATGTGCCCACACGCAATCATCAGGCAGACCATGGCCATGCACCCCCGTGAATTACCAAAGTCTGGGATGGCATTTGCAGGGCACTTGAAGCCTCTTTTCTTCCCTGCAAACAGTCAGCAGCATGAGGCGTTGGTGTCTCAGACTGAAAGACAGGTATCTGCTAGGGAGGGGCAGGGCCTCTCTAGGAGTGGAGAATTCAAATCCCCTCCCTCCAAATTATTATAATTTAGAAAATTAAAGGGCCTTTCAGGCAGAGCTATGGGGAAAGGAATAACAGGTAAATATAGTAAATACTATATTTTAGTAAATATATTTACTAGTAAATATAACAAAGCAAACAAACAACAGCTACAGCGTTAATAATAAACAGAAGCAGGAACCTCAAGGAGCTTTGTTTCACAAAGCCCAGGGCCGTCTGATCTCTTGGGACTCCAAGAGCACCAAGCTGGAACAGTGGAAAACTCCCAGGCTGGTGGCTGGAATGGCAGGGTGTCCCCGACAGGCAGGGGTGATGTCCCGGCAGACAGGGGAGTTCAGGGCTACAGCACAGCAAAAAAAAAAGCAGTGCTGAAGAAGCCCCGATGGGTAGACAAGGCTGGCCCAGCTCCATCAGGGCAGGCAAAGGAGCTCAGAATTCCTGGGCACACAAGCAGATGATGGTAGATTTCCCAGGACCGAACTTCCTGTTGACAGTGAACTTCTCCCACAGCAAGCAGCAGCCTGGCCGTCCTCTCTCCGATGCCCAGAGCAAGAAGAGCCCCCAGCTCCCCAGCCCTGTCCTTTTCCTGCCCCAAAACTCTGTGATCTTCCCCCTCCTGACTTTCAGCCACCTCCTTTGTGTTGGTCAAGCACCATCTAAGCACTCAGTCTCTTAGCAACTTATGGGGAATTTTTATTTTTTTTTTTTCAAAAAGGAACAAGCCTAATCCCCAAGAGCTGGTCATCTCCATCCTTTGTCCACTCCTCCTTATGGCTTCCAATCACTGGGAGCAGCTTAGGCTGGAAGCATTTGCCCTAGTCAAATAATTAAGAATCACCCTTGGAGACTTCATGGTCTTCCTCCTCTCCTCTGTTGCACTGACTGCTTGTGTGATTTGGATTCCAGAGCCTCTAATTTGCTCTACTTTCACTAACTACTCTAGTGCCAAAATTAAAATGAGGGATATTAAGTCAAACTAAAGTCACACCCGTTTCACAGTGGTTTTGTCAGGGAAGAAGGTAGTTCACAGAATTGTTTAGGTCAGAAAAGATCACTAACGTGATGGACTCCAACCATTCTTGCACCACTGCAAACCCCACCACTTAACCTTGTTCCCAAATGTCATATCCACACAGCTTTCTGGGGCTGGACAGGCTTGTAATGAAAATGATGAAATGATGAAAATCTTCTCAATTGTTTTGGTAGGTAGAGAAGGATCAATGGTGTATGTTTTGCTTGTTTATCTTATGCTGAAAATCACAGCTGAGGCACAGGTTCAAGTGCATGAGAGTGCATGAAAAATGTTCCTCTACTCCACTGTTCCCCAGCTTGACAAACTCTGCTCAAGACAGCAACGCTTTTCATTAAGGCTGGAAGCTTTGCTGCACAGAGCGAACCCACACACTCCAGCGCCTGATATCTGGCGAACATCAGGGAGGATTAAAGCTTCCCTCTTTGGCCCTTTAAGTTCCCAACAAAGCTGACAGCATCTTGGAATTCTCACTCAGGACAAATCCTATCCAAATTTAGCAAGCCTGCTCCATGCACAATAGGGTAGCCAAACTGCTTTTTGTTGTCACGCTGCACGTTACTTGACAAAGTTATCACAATATAAACACACAGCCAAGCCAGCCAGGGCCCTCCACTTACTTTAGCAAGAGAACATTTCCTGCTGGCTCAGGGGAAAAGGTTATTATAAAGGCACACTTTGAGGCAAAGGTAAAGAGTGCTGCCGCAGGTTGTGGACCTGCACTTGCCTTGTATCAGTGTTCAAAGTCCGGGAAAGGTGATCTGTGAAAGGAGGGATCCATCTGGTAGATGAGGACTATGAAATACAAAGGTGAGATGTTAAAATGAAATGAGGTAGATGGTAAAAATGTGCAGCAGGAATGTGGTTGAATGTGCTTAAACTCACCAGGGAATTAAATAAGATGCTGCACTTTCAAGAGTTTTTAGCACCCAAGTCAATACTCTGAACAGACATAGAATCAGAATCATTAAGGTTGGAAAAGCTATCCATGATCATCAAGTCCAACTGTTCCCCCAGTTCTGCCAAGGCCATCACTAAAAAAAAAGTTTCCCTGATAACCAGTTTAAATCTTCTGTGGCACATCTTGAGCCTGTTTTCTCTTGTCCTGTCACTTGTTCCCTGAGAGAAGAGAGCAACACCCATACAGGACAAAGGGAGATGTGACAGACATCAATAGGTGGAGAAGCCATACAGAATCCATAGGGCATTTGTCTTTCAAAGACATCTGAGAAATATGTGCAGTTATCAATCTCTTTCTGAAACAAATAATTTTTTTTGTGGTTACAAATGTAACAGAGAAAGAGAAAATAGGGAATGTTTTTAGAGAATTCCAGGTAACTTTCAGCCTGCCAAAAGGGATGTAAAGAAGGTGTTCCTGGACTGCACCATATGGTTGCTTTTGTCCTTCTCTTGCACAGGAACTGAAGGTGTCCTGCTTGAGCACACACCACCACCTGTGCTGGAGGAGGAACAGCCCATCAGCAAGGAAGAGCAGTGTTCCTGCTCTTCAACCAACCATTGTGGAGCCAGCAAGTCCTGTTCCTGATCACCAGGACAAGAGCATTTGTGCATTGCCCCCGCTGCCCGTACAACCAGTGTGGCTTTACCTTTATTTGCCTTCAGAAAGGAGCTTTCTAATTCGGTCACAGTGGCTGGAACATGCATCTCACCACACACGCTCCTCTGACACAATGCCTATCTCATGGCAATCACAGCCAAGTCACAAGGAGGAACTCAAAGCTCCTCTGCTAAGCTCAGCTTTAACACTCAACACTAGACCCTCATCTGTAGTGAACAGGGAAAAGAAAAAACAGTTCTGTCACCAGCATTTTGATTTTGAGGTGAAGAAACAGGAACCTGATGCTGTGCAGGTGTTGCAAGACAGTAGGGAAGGTCTCTGCCTTCTGCCAAGGACTGAGGACTTCTACCCAGAGAAGCTGTGGCTGCCTCATGCCTGGAAGTATTTAAGGCCAGACAGGACAGCTCAAAGCTCCCTGGTCTAGTGGAAGGTGTCTCTGCCTATGGCTGGGGGCTGGAACTGGTGGTCTTTAAAGTCCCTTCCAATCTAAACTATTCTGTAATTCCAATGTGCTTCTGGAGCAGAGTACAACCAGCAATTCCCATGGCAGAAGCTCTGACTTATTCAGGCCCAGAGATCTTCTAACACCAGGCATATTTGATTTCAGATCTCTCTGGGTCAGGAGTAAAGCTGTGGCCAGAAGCACAATGGCTCATGAACAGGGAACCCTCAGCATCTCCCAGACGAAGCATCAAGACACAGGAGAACTTCCTGGAAAGCAATTTAGACAATGGTGAACTCAGTTTATTGACACTCTTTTCAGCATTAGTTTCAACATCTATGAAAGAAAGGAGAAAGTCTGTGAGATCACCCCAAAACTGAGATGTTATCAAAACCTCCAGCAGATGCCATATCTCACCTAAAGGAATTGTTTTCTCTTACTCCCGCAAAGAGCACAGCTGAACCCACAGAAGGGTTCTCTTTCTGCTGTGCACTCATATATCCAATTAAACTCTTGAGGATGTATTGGGTCACAGTGAAATGTGACCATCATTGCAAATTTGCAGGGAGAAGATTAATACTGGAAAATTATTTCCAAACCCAGGACCCATATTTTGTGCAGAGCTAACCAGGTCAGATGAAACTACAGAAAACAACCCTAAACTCTGTCAAGAATTTCAGACCAACAACTGAAACCAAACTCCTGAAAGAAAACCAGAAAAGCAAGGGCTGAAAAAGAAGAGACAGATTTCTGAAGCAGAGCTCCACCAAGGAAGGACAAAGAAGTCTGTGAACGTCTTCCTTTGGAGACACCCTGTAAGGGAAAGGAGATTTTCTTCCCCAAAAATGCCTTTCTTGTAGCACATGCAGATCTCAGACAAAAACAGATGCACTTAGCATTGGCAGTATTGGCAGTATTAACAGCAATCAGCTGGCCAGCTAGATAGTTCCTTCCCAAAAGGAGAAGTTCAGAGAGACTCAAAAGTAGAACAGTCACTGTGGTGGCGGCCTACAGCTGGTCTGTAGGCCTCACAGTTATAAATAATTCTAACTTTATGACTGAAATACGGTTGATTATATAATTACCTTGATTATGTAACCTGACCAGGCCATTGGGGGTTCAGGCTGCTATGGCTGGTTGGCCAGGTAGCAACTGGCTCGGGCAATGGGGATTGACTGCATACGCCTTCTAATCTACATAAGGAAAAGAGGTCCTAATAAAGTGGCTGCATGATCTTTGTGTGTGTTTGTCGCTTCCCTGCCTCAGACACATCATTGTGACGTGTCACCAAGAGACAGTGCTGGGATTCAGATTTGGGTAGGGATAAGTAACCCAACCATCCCTCGTGATGTCACCATCTTGCCGCCTTCTGTATGAAGCACGAAGAGCGAAACATCTCCCCAAGAGCAGGAGTTCCCCTGCCTGCCCTGTCCACGAGGTGCAATCTCACACCCTTGTGCCTGGCAGAAGCACAATGGCTGGGCTGGCAGCTTTTCTACATGTACCAACTCCGCATGTTCAAGGTTTACAGCTTTTCGTGGAGTTTAACTGACTGAACTACCTTATTGCTGTATTTTAAACACATTTTTCATGAAACTTTGAGACAGGTAGGAGTGTTCTATGTTTGTACATCTGTTTTATATAAACATAAGTATGCTATGGCAGTTCAGGAGTTGCTGATAGGTTCTCATCCATGGTTTCACTTAACACTTGAGATGAGACCATACAACCTGATTTGCAAACTCCTTTTTAACAGATATAAGAAACACACTATGTAAGGCCAGATGGACTCACGGAAGTCCAGGCTCAGCTCACAGTTCAAGCACCATCACCAAAAGATACTCTGAGAGTTGGAGCAGAGAAAAAAACCAAGAGAAATAGTATTTTTCAGCCTGGAGAAGGCTTCAGGAAGACCTTAGAGTCCCTGCCAGTGCCTAAAGGGGCTTCAAAAGAGCTGGAGAGGAACTTTGAACAAGGGCCTAGAATAACAGGATCAGGGCAGATGGCTTCCAACTGCCAGAGATTGTTAGATGGAGTATTGGGGAAAAAATCCTTCCCTGGGAGGGTGGTAAGGCCCTGGCACAGGTTGCTTAGGAGAGCTGTGGCTTCCCCATCTCTGGAAGTGTTCAAGACCAGGCTGGATGGAGCTCTGAGCGACTAGATCTAGTGAGAAGTGTCCTGCCCATGGCAGGAGGTGTGAACTGGATGATGCTTGGATGAATCTTCCAAGCCTATGCTATGATTCTATTAAAAGGAACCTAGTAAAGCAAGACTGAAGAGTCCTGCAGATTAAATGTTGAGCCAGTCAATGCAATACATTCACCACTAAACTGAACAGCAGCAGAGCTGACATCTCAGTTATTTAGGGCAAAAAAGCTCTCATACTATTTAATGAAAAATTGTAAACCAATGTTGCATTTTACCATACACAAAATAAAGTGATATTAAAATAATGAGCAATTAAAAGATTTGATTAGGCAATGTTTTTCCCCCTGGAAAATATTTTTTCACCTGGGGTTAAGAACAGCTTGCCTGCAGACTGGAGGTGCTCACATCTGCCCAGAGACACCGGCTATGCCAGTTCATTTCAGAGCAGACAGAGCACATGCAAACTCTTCCACCTGAAAAAGGCCAGACAGCAAGGGGACATACACTCTCTGGCCATTTGAAAGGCGATAGAATCAGGCACAGAAGAGCCCAAGGTTTATCTAGATTAAGTCCAGTAGCACCTCCATGTTATTCTTTCCACTCCTTATTCTTTGCTTTCATGCCACTATATTTCAGTAATGCTGTTCAACATTGTGAAATAGCTTAAAGTAAAATTTCTCTCCTGTATCTTCCCATTTCAGCTCCTGGACTAAACAGATCATGCCTTGGGTTTTTACTCTCTGCTAGCTGACAGACTGGGCAGTAGAAGAAAAAAAAACCCAAACCCAAAAACTTCTAATGATGCCTGGAGGGGTGTTGTAGGGATACGCAAAGCAATCACACGGAGACAAGAGATTTTCGCAGGGCAGAGGGTTCCTCTGAGCGAGCTCAAGGCTGAGCCAAGCCCGAGAGCCGAGAACCTGCTTATTTCTTACTTTTTATACATTTGTGGGTCTGGCTGTGGATTAGTTTCTAGAGTTTTCACCTCCCAGCCCAATGGCCAAGCTAGCTGTCAGTTACAATTGTTTTCAGGTTAGAAATATGCAAACAAAGGACAGAAAATGAAAAACAAAAGATTTGTGTATGTTACATATGTGGGAAAAAAATAGAAACTGCTCCTAATATTGTGCAGTAGTTAAAAGTCTGACTCCATTTTATGAACAATTAAAAGGCTTTAAAAAACTCAGAAAAACCAGGGTGACAGAGGGGAAGTCCCTGTAGCTCTTCACATTTCAGTGCTTCCCACCAGAGACTCGTGAGTCGTGGACAGAGTCCTGCCAAGACTCGTGCAGCAGACTCCTGTTAACGGTGCACATCAGCATTTTGGGCAGACATATATTGATTATTAGCTGGGATCACAGAAGGTGCTGGACGAGTAGCAATGCTTCCCTGATGAAGGAACGCAGTATTTCCACTATCCATAAATGTCTACAAATCCAGCTTAATCCCAGCCCCAACACAGGCAGCAGCTATCTTTCTAGCTGCATGCCACCTTTTGGGGAGAAGCACAAAAAAGAACTGAAGAACCAGTTCTGCAGAAACAGGATTTTGGAGCCTTCAAGGCAAGTCAGTTCTTCAGGCAAATCTTCTTTCTCAACCATTCACATTTGAAGCAATATTGATTTGATGAACAATAAGCCAAGGAGTTTTGGGGCTGGGAAGGCCACTGGGGTTTAAACCAGGCTCATAAAGAAAACAAACACAAAGGAGCCATTGAAGAAGACACACAAGTTGAGAGATACAAATCAGTTTTATTTTATAAAGACAGATGAGCTTTCCTGCAATTGCCAACATAGCTTTAATGTGTCATTTACTATGGGATATTCTGGTCTCGCTTATTTGAAATACCTGGTCAAGCAAGGATAAACCAATGCTGTTGTGCTTGCTATAAAAATATAGTGGGATCTGATCTTCCAAAACTAATATGCTCAAAAATCTTAAGGATTTCTAATGAGGGATTAGATCGAGATTGCAATTAAATGCTTTCTCCATTTGAAGACAGTTGCAGACTTTTAAGTGCCACGGTTGTGCAGGAACTGAAAGCCTCTTGAAAATTGAAAGCACACAATGATCCATTATCTCATCCTCAAACCTCCTGTTCGTTTGTCTTCTACTACACTAATTCCAAAGTAAGCTACAGGGGGTGAAAAAAAAATAAACACCAAAAGGAGAAAGCTATGACATGGCTGCAGTCTATACAACCCCCTTCCTCACAGCCTCAAGAAGCTAGTCAATGCTTCATCAGCCCTGTGATGCTGTCCCACCTCACACCACCTGCTACATGGAAAGTGGTAGAAATGGGAGAGAAACACAGGGATAATTTAAGGCTAACTAAAGATACATCCATAGGAAGCCCATCTGAGCAGCTTTGTGCAACAGATGCAAAAATCAACCATAGTGTTTGACACATTAAAAATTACAGGGTTAAACAGGAACAGCAACACAACATTGGGGACAACTAGACTTCATTTGGTTTGTACAACCTAAGAAATAAACAACTAATGAAAAAAAAAGAAGTCCCACTGTTCTTGTACAAACCTAATTTCACATGTTGCTCAATTGCGCAGAGACACTCCATGTTTACCTACGAAACACAGTGACTTCACAACTACTCTTTGGGTTGCTTTGGAAAGTCACCATCACACTCAAGCTAATGCTTTTCTGTTATATAGGAACATGAGTGTGTGTACAAACAGGCCTGTGCTGCCTCGAGCATGCCAGATCCCCATACCACAGGGTGCAAAACTGACCTAAAGTTACTGAATTTCACCTGAAATTATACTGGTATCAGAAGATGGTAAAAAGCTCAGGACAGAATACCTTATCACTACGAAGTGCTGTTCTTTCAGGTATTTATTTCTCCTCTCTAGGCAAAGCAAGAGCTTCCTACCTATTCCTTCCCAAACATGACAGCAGTGCTTGGAGCTGCTGCAGCACATCCTTTGGGGAAGTTTTCATGAAGTTGGAACAGAAGAGCTATTTTGGGGGAGAAGATACTCATGCACGTCTCCAACTTTGCACCTGAAACCATGTTCAGTGTCTCAAAATCAAGGTCTCTGAGTGCTCCCATCTAGCACATCATCCTAGGATGGACCAAAGGCAACAAATCGCTGCAGAGAGGCTCGATCCAACCACGCAACTGCAGACACAACCATTAAAAGCTAACCGAAGAAATGTGAATATAGTTTTAATACCATCATTAAGGCGTTACCTGGAAAACTGCATATTCTAGAACAGTGCTATTATGTATACCGGTTGTCACAAACACATCTTGTTTTGAAACAGAAAGCTGAGATTATACATATCCATATTTTTAAAAAGTTAATTTTAGCTAGCTTTACGGTGAAGTTAGGAAAAGACTAGGTTGTGGGTTCAAAAGAAAACATAAACCAGGGAGAGAAAAAAAAGCCAGGCATGATGAATTATTTTTATTCTGCTATATATTTTTATATTTCAGAGCTCACAACTGAGCCCAGATTCTTGGGTATACAATATAGAAAGCAAGAGCAATGAAATCCAAACTGAAGCACATACCAGGAATCACAAAGCAGGCTGCAAATTGCTTTCCCATTAGTGCAGCTGAACACACGTTGCAGTGGTAACCTAACCAACAGCAAACTGCACCTCCAGCAAACCACTGGAAGTTTCTTCTCCCAAAGTATAGATGTTTTTTAAAAAAAATTAATTCAGATGAATAATGTTAGGTGCCTTCTTTTTACAGAGTGGAGCAATTCCACACATTCACCTAATTCCAAATTGCTTCATTCCCAGTCTGGGTTTTTTGGAAGGTATCTGAAGTGTCCCACTGCACACCTTTGAGAGTAGCAGCCGAACCCCATGTAGGTACTGGGTTCATTAAGTCTCTGCTAATGAGATCTGTGCCCAGCCTAAGTGGAGAATGGTCAGGCTGAGATTATTACACAGAACCTTAGAGGTGATTTAGTCCTCAAGGTTTCCACTGGTAGGAAGAGCATGTATGGAGGAAAAGAGGAGTAGAAAACCCCCCAAATGTAATTTCTAATTAAGGTACAAGGAAACTGCAAAAATCACACAGGTGCTCATTCTCTGGCAAGTTCACACCGCCAACTGAAGACTCCTCAGTGCAAACTAGAACTTCAAATGCTACAGAGCACAGCCAAAGTAAAGCAGTCCAATTGTAACAAATTCGTGGTATTTCTCTAATACTGACTACATTGCTCAAGCAAACACAGGAGTACATGGGAGAATGTAAAGACATCTTATCATAAAAGTATTTTAAATTAAAGGATTTTTTCTTCTGAAAAGATTAAAATAAATTTAACTCTAAATAATAATTAAGAACTTAACAAACATTCATAGAAGGAGCTGATCAGCACTAGAAATTGTTTTCAGGAAAACCTTTATAAAGAGATTTCAATGCCCAAGGAAAAAAATACC
Organism: Hirundo rustica; assembly: GCF_015227805.2. Classification (NCBI taxonomy): domain Eukaryota; kingdom Metazoa; phylum Chordata; class Aves; order Passeriformes; family Hirundinidae; genus Hirundo; species Hirundo rustica. Next base: position 16,003,653 of record NC_053451.1, on the reverse strand, counting down.
ACAAAACCTCCAAGAGATTATAAATACCAGACATAAAAGGACTTAAAGCAGAATGAAAATTTACCTGGGCTGTGAATACACCGTGATCCTGTGTTATTTGCTCAAGTCCATTTGTCTACCACCATAGGAACAGCTTCAGCTTTTTTATTTTCATAATTAATATAAAGAGTAAGTGCAATTTTATTTCTATTCCAGATCACCGATTTCACCTCAATGTCTATCAAATCTCTGTCCAAGCTCACTTGTCTGAACTTTTACGAGGTCTGCGGAAGCTGGACATGTTCTCATTCAGTGCACAGATCCTTCGAGAGAACTCCTCAAACTCCCCTAGGACTTGTTCATCACATTCAACCGCTACAGCATGTTCCACCGGGATGGAGTTAAAGTCTTCCAGCTGATCTCCTGTGCTGAACCCCGTCGCTTCCATACCCATGATCTCCTCTGCCTGCTCCACTGTGCAGCAAAGCACGGGGTTGAGTGCAGCCTGAAACTCACAGGGCTGCTCATTGCTCATGGTGCCAGAGCACTCACTAGACAGAAGTGCCCCATTTATTGCACTAGAAGGTCCTAGGAAAGATTCCTGCCCATCTTGGGTTTTGTTTGGGCTTCCATTTTCTCCATTTAAACTACTGCACAAGTCCTGGCCTTTCTTGCTATTTCTTTTGGAGGAGTCCACAGAAGTGTCCAAAGAAGAACTTATGGGTCCGGCTTTTTTATCCAGCTCTCCAACACAGCCTGTGACAGCAACAGGTTGAGTTAAAGCAGAGTTATAACTAGGAGGAGGAGTTTTGTACTGTAGTCTCTCATTTCCTGTGCTGGCTCGTTTTCGGAGTCCTTTATCTGGAGAAGGAAGCCCACTGGAAAATCCAATATCGAATCTGCCAAAGCTAGAGCTCTGTCTCTTTGGAACAGGAATTGCACTGGATGTATGGTGTCGATCGCTATAAAAGAAGGAAAGAATAGATCACACCCATCAGGCATGCTCATGAGCAATACAGACATTTAACCAAAGGCTGAAGCAATTGTTTTACCACAACTCCAGGCTCCATTTGGCCAACAACTTCTATCCCAAAGTATTAAAACCCCAAACATGCTTAGTGCCATATGAACCACAGAAGACACCCCAGAGTACAGCTGTACTGAAAAACAGTGAGGTCGTGTAGGAACACATACAGAGTTCCATGGTTTGGCAAGTTAGTAATCCAAGAAATCATCACATTATGCTAATTTCTACTGTTAAAACCATTCAAACTCTTCAAAAGTGAGTAATAATGGCCGAATCCTCTATGAGCAAAGAATCCAACAGTGGACCTCGCTGACAGCTGCACAAAGGAGAGAAACCACACCAATTTCACTATTTGCAGAGGGTTATTCTTGCCAGATATTCTTCTTTTCTGTGCCAGTCATTCCAAAACTTTTTGGACAAATGCCAACCTCTATTTCTTAAGGAACATGAACCAATCAAGCCTAATTTAAAAGTCTGACTTGACTGTTTAATAGAGTTCTACAAGCTACTTTCACTGTCTCAAGCTCTATAAATTGGAAAATCCACTTTGCGTCATCTCAGGTGTTATGAGAATTTTCCTTCATCAGCTCAATCCTTACCCAAATACAATCACCACCCTGTATGCAAATAGTATGCTGTACATTACCATAAACAGCTGGTTCATTTTCCTTCCAAATTATAAAAAAAATAGTAAACACCAGCTATTATTGATCTGCTGAATATGCAACTAAGATTCAACTACTGTCAGTATGAAACTCCTTCATGAACTCCATTTAAAAGAAACTCCTTCTGCTCAAGGCCTAATACATTTTGGGTTTTGTCTGGCACAGGAAAATCTTGAAACAGCAGTTATGAGTAGTCCCTAGCACAGATCCTTTTCCACATTACTTTTCTTGTTTTGCTCCACTTTATAAATAGAATAAAATAGATTGCAACAAGTCCCTCTGTGAAGAATGTGTCCCCGTGGGAGGGCAGTGAGTAGTACTGCTGTTGAGTTTCCTCTCCCATATTACCTCCTCCCAGGCTGCCCCTAAATGAAGCCTGTAGGGCTTCTGTCTCTCCACAAAACCCTCAAATCACCTTAAGGAGAAGCTGTTTTTCAGAATACACAGTTGCAGACAGTCAAGAAGACAGGTAATGGCCATGCATTAAAGGCAGCAGCAAAAACATCAACTTTCCTCTTAGATTTCAACAGCTGTTTCAGACCTTTTGAATGCAAACTCCACAAAGCCTTTACAGCTCTGTCTTTCAACCACCCCCTACACCATCAATGACTTATTTTCAGAATGATGTAATATGTCAAACACTAGAATCTGTGGCAGGAGACTTGTGAACTGTATTCAGGCAATTTGCCCTGCATATATATTAGGGATGGTCTGTTTTGTCCTCCCTTTCCTCAGTTTAGTGCTTTCTGCCTTCATTCAGAAAAATAAATGAATACTCTATTACTTATTTGAGGAGATTCTGTTTATCTTATAGTTAAATGACAAGTTCTAGGAATTTACCCAAATTCCAAGATGTCTGAACATTCACAAAGAAGACAGATATTCAAGACACTTCACTGGGTCAAAGGACACATCATCCCATTTTTATGACAACTAATTGCCCAGGACAAGTGATAGCTGAATATACAGAGCACTACTCAAATTACAGGATATTGTGCAAAGGAGTAGGTGGTGCTTTTCAGCGCGAGAGATCTAAGGTTTTGCTGCCTTTCCCATTCTAGATACACCCACGTTGCAGAGCTGAATTCTCCCTCTCTTATTTGGGTAGGACAGTGATTTGCATGTTACCAAAGAGATGTGACAAGATGCATGTCCCATCCCGAGCCACAGAAAGAAGGACAGGCAGTGACTCCATGCAACAGAACTGGACTTCCTTCTCCCCTCTTCTTTATAGAACTGAACCCAAAGCACAGGTTGGGACTACTCTTTCTGCTAAGAGCAGCTTAAGTCTAATTTTAAGCCTGGAGGAGTACAAAAAGGAGTCTCCAGGCAAGAGAGTTTTGAGTTTTTTGCAGCTCTAGAATGAGTTGTATATAGTTTGTTTTTAAGTCTGGACCTATCTGACAAATCAACTGTCCATTATCATTTAAAACAATAAGTGAGTATGCAAAGAAGATGGTGTGGACACCATTCTCACAGGAGCTTCTTTCCAAACTCAAGGGCCACTTACTGTAGATGTGTGGATGTGGCACTTGGGGACATGGGTCAGTGGTGACCTGGGCCTGGGGAATGGTTGGTCTTGATGATCTTAGAGGTCTTGTCCAACTTTAATGATTCTATGATTGTCATCCTTTTCCAAAAGAAATGGGCAATTCCAAAAATCTATTGTCAGAGCTATAAACCCTGCAACAATAATGATAAAAATCATTCTGCTTGGTTTCTATCGAGATGTCAGGCAATGGAAATATATTCCTGCTGAATTGGAACTGAGGGGGGCTGCAATCCAGAGAAACAATTCCCACATTTGAAATAATAATTTAAAAAATTAAAAATTGAAAACCAAAAACCTAAAAAAAAATTAAAAACCCCCACCAACCAAACCAATCATTTAAAAAAAAAAAAAAAAAAAAAAAAAGAAGAATCCCAAGACTAGGTATAATACAAGATTTACTGGAAGGATAACTTTTTTTCCCTTATGTGCAATGGATGATAGATGCAGAGATGTGTCATGTTACTCTTCTGTCAACAGTTTGTGTTCAGGTTCACCAAGAGACTTCCACAGCAACAGCAAGATCAGTCTCTATGGCACCTACAGATGTTATGGTACAGGACACTTGTATCCTTCCCAAAGTAAAAGAGGAGTTTGATGTCAAAGCATCAGACCTGTAACATCTTGTACAGCAGTGAGGGCTTCCTATCTCCCCTTCTAGGCAAAATGACTAGAAGGTTTGTAGGAAATTCTGCCACTTCTCTGGGTTTTATTCAATCATCCACAGGTTAAAATAGGTATTTAGGAGATTAAAATATAATTCAGGAAGACTTGCAAGCCGTACCTTGTGGATTTAAGTACGTATGTGTGTCAAAATAGTGACAAGACTATCTACTCTTTACACAATTTTTGAGTGATAAAAACTCTTGCCTGGAACATAAGCAGTCAGAATTGAGCGCAGACAAATTACAAACACAGTGGCCTGAACAGCCTACAGATGGGTTGGAGTAGACCCTCCTGTTGTATACATCACTTTGCAGCAAAAGACCTCACAAGAATAGGTGCCATCTCAGATGAGAAGGTGTACTGGTTTTGCACTGACATTTGGTGAGGAGGAAAGAAGCCACCCACAGAAATAATTTTTCTAACAGAAGCTGTTAGCAGTTTCCTCCATGCCTGACGAAACCAATTAGTGGCTAGTTTGAATATTGACAACCTGTTAAACCAATTAAAGAGCTGAATACGCCCCTGTGAGATTCGCATTTGTATTGAATTACGTAACCTAAAAATGAGTATTCTATTTCATCTGTTGAAAGCTGTTTTTTGGGAGATGTTTTATCCTTCTATTGTAACTCCACAAGGGAGGGGGGCAGATGCATTCTGATCATGGCCCAGCCATTAAATCCAGGTGGGGCAGTGTTTCTTATCTCTTTCACCACCCCTCCATCCTCCAGGGGAACATCTTCTGGTAATGGGCCATTAGGGCCCACCAATGACATGACACATTCCATCATCCCACTGTGAGATGCTCCACACAGTGGGGGAGGAGCCAGCTGTTCCCAGCTAGACAAAAACTGGGACTGAAGAACACAAGGTATCCTGTTTTTCCACTGCGTGCCCAGAGGAAGACTGGACCCATCTCGTCACGACCGGACTTTCTACAGGACCATCTCTACTCCACAGAACCACATCTGTCACTCCAGGAGGATTTATCTGGACTGCTTCCAACACCCTGACCAACAGGGGGCCAGGCTGTATCCCTGACTCTGTCAGGGTTTTTTTCCAGGATTTTTGTTTGTTACCTTGCTTATTTTTTCGTACTACTACATTTTTATTTTCCTTTTTTTTTACTATTCCTAGTAAAGAACTGTTACTCCTATTCCCATATCTTTGCCTGAAAGCCCCTAATTGCAAAGTTATAATAATTTGGAGGGAAGGGGGTTTACATTCTCTGTTCCAAGGGAGGCTCTAGCTTTCCTTGGCAGACAACTGTCTTTCAAAACCAAGACAACATTTTAAGACAAACAAGCCCAGGAAAAATCTCTTTTTCTTCCGGCCTGGGAACAGGTAACAGGCTGGCCTGGCCCCCTCTTTGCGGCTGGGCTGGGCAGTCCCTGCCAAGGGGCTGGGCCCCTTCCTGGGGAGCCTGCCAGGCACCATTCTGGCCAGGCTGGTTTCCCCCCATCCATCGCAGTCAGGCTGGCCCATGGCTGGAATTAAACACAGTACAGGCCTGAGACCAGCCTTGCGGCCAAATTGTCTGCTGCCGTTCTGTCCTGGCCCCCTGAGATCCTGGCACAGCACCAACTCAGCTTGAATCTATCACCGTGACTGCTTCAGCCACTGCCCAGCCAGAGACCATCATGACCTGTTGCAGACCCTGGGTGAGATGTTAACTCTTTTACTGCACAGATGAAACTTGCAAAATACCGATCCTCTCTCAAGTGAGAGAAAAGGACAGAGTGAAGACACGTAGAGAAACAACATGAAGATAAATACAGGGATAACATCCCAAATCTGAGAATGGAGGAATGAAGTAAATAGTATGGTCTATCTGCTTATCCAATACTACCTAATGCATCTAGATAGAAGTGAATAAGTATGAAGGGCTTTGGAGTTCAGCCATTCAAGAGTTAATTGCCTCGGCTCCTTCCACAGTCACTGGAGAAGGAAAATGAGAAGGGTAGTAATCCCCTATTTGAGAGTCAGTTATGATGAGTGGGAAAATCATCTTCCCTGGATGCCTCCTGTTGATCACAGGGGACAACCTAGGCAACAAGCTCAAGGCTGAGTGACAAGTGTCTACAAGGCAAACATGAGAAGACAAATAGCTCTCTATAGATTTTTAAGTAGACCAATGGTCATAGTCTTGCAGGCATGTAAAACAAATCCATAATGGGTCTGGGTACAGTGGGTTTAACTGTTATGTCTTTTCCTGTGCCATCACCTTCCTCCAGGTGAGAATGGAAGTAATATTGAAGTTTTAGTTCAAAAGTAATGCTTAGACAGAGGCACAGAGCTCAGAAATAAAAGGTTGCTAATAATACCTATGAAAACAAGCAGCTAACAGAGGGTGTCTGTCATAGACAGGTAGAAGAATTATAAAAGAAAGGCCTCATAAAATCAGACTTGCTCTATTAAATTATTAGCTAGCCTGTAATCTCTTCTAAGTGTAGTTATGCAATTTGCAAGTTCCCATGTAAAAACAATCTTGGTATAAGAACTTGTTAGCACAACAACCTATTCTTGGGTTTAAAAGAAATGCACCTGCAATAACAAGGGATTTGTCCCATGAGAATCAGTAAAGAAAATATGTAAACTATCCAAGAATAGAGAGATTTGATGGACAAGTAAAATACCTTTTACTAACCAATAGAGTAATTGGCAAGAAAGCTATTAACCAATTAAAGTCACACACAAGGTCTGTAAAACTGTGTAAAATGAGTTGTGTGAATAAAGAATTGGCTTTTCCTGCATGAAGAAAATGGAGCCTTGGCTGACTTACTACAACAGGTGTCTAGTCCATTTGTGTTTTCCTTGAGGCTGTACTGTTACCAGAATTCACAGCATTCGTATCAAGGTAAAGTCCAGAGAAAGAATCCCAGAAGGGTCTGGGTTGAAAGCAACTTTCAAGACCATCTAGTTCCAATCCCCCTGCCACGGACAGAGACACCTTCCGCTAGACCAGGTCGCTCCAAGCCCCATCCAACCAGCCTTGAACACTTCCAGGGATGGGACAGCCACTGCTTCTCTGGGCAGCCTGTGCCAGACTTCCCCACCCTCACAGGGAAGAACTGCTTCCTAATTTCTAAGCTAAACCCACCCTCCATCAGTTTAAAGACATTGTCCCTTGTCCTTTGAGCTTCACAGCTCATTAAATTAATAAAAAATACATAAAAGTATATGAAAAAGAAAGTAATGTTAGAAAACTATCATCCAGTTACTCAGAAACTTTAGAGACTGTCAGGTATTGTCCCCAGTGAGAAGGGTTTGGCTTGCAGGAGCACAGCCCTTTAGTCTAAGGCACAGCTTTGAGATAATTTACTCAGGTTGGGCTGATCCAACTTCCAGCAACAACCCCTTGGTTGGTCTCCTGAGATAGCAGACAGGTGTGGACATCTGTCCAAAAAGAATGGCCTGTGACTTGTGGAGTATAAAAACTGATTTGATTAACTGTCATCAGGCCCTGATGACTTTTAGTCATCAGGCTGGATGACACTAGAACTGGTTATGCACATAGATATGTACAGTTCCTGCCAGAAAGCAGGATCTAAATATAAAAAAACCCCAAACAACAACAACAACAAAACAACGAGAAGCCTCAGGTCACCTGCAGGAGAAGGGAATACATGTGACCTTGCCCCTGATAAGTAACAGCTGTGTTAATTACACAACTCAGCCTCGCCCCTGATGAGTCGCAGCTATAACCAATAAAGGTAAGTGTGATAAAAGGGAGTGGGGTAGCTGGTGAGGGAGAATTATTAAGAAACAGGATTCTGGGGAAAGAGAATCACTGCTGTGAGGTCAGTCTGGGTTTGCAGTTACAGCCTGCAGCCATAGTCTAGCTAGGTAAAAGCCTGCATTCAGAGTCTGTAAACTAATATATGCATAGTTTAGCAGGAAATAACCAACAGTCAGAGGCTGCAAGGGAAGCCTACAGTAGGAGCTTGCTGCAGCCAGAGTCAGTAAATAGTTGGGAGTCAGGATGGCTAATCTCCAAAAAGGAATAAACCAGGACCCTTTTCATGCTGTGATAAACAAGAAGTCTGTGTCTCGGCTGATTTCTACCCTCTAATGAGAGGGTTGATGCAACAGTCACCAATTTCCATGGTTGAATTGCATCCAAATCTCAAAAGCCTATTCTAACAGTCTTACTTCAGCTGCAAGTTTTTCTGGCAGCAAAATGACAAAATATTAATTTTTGTTAGTTAACCAATAGTCAGTTTAAACATTCTTAGCCCTAAGGCAGAAGACACAAACTCCCCACTGTAAACACATGAGAAAAAGTGACTGAAGTAAGACACAAACATTTCTGAAATTATTTTCTTAGTAAACACATTCTGGTTGCAGTTTTGATAAAAGCTTTCTTTGGTCAAATTTACCTGTGATTATTTAATCTGTCTGCAAGTGGCTTAGAGAAACTGTAAAGCAATGTAAGGGACAAAATACAATTTACAGGCTCAGATACGTATCTTTTCCTCCCCAAGAAATGTTTCCTGTGAGGAATATTACTGGATCACAGCTGGTCAAAATACTAAATTTTGATTGCCTGGCCAAAATCCACAGCTACAGCTCTTTGCAATGAGAATACTTTAAAAAATCTGCAAAAACCTAAACACCATTTGACCTTTTTGAGTTGCAAACTATGACTTCATGGCAGTATGAATACTAAATGAAGGTGTTCTAGTTGGTTTATAGTCATCTGAAATGCTTGAAGCTCCATGAGCAGGTCAGAGCTGACGTCATGTCAACTGTGCTAAAAAGCAATAATAGTTTCTCACCTTCTTAGAGATCACTAGTTAAATAATATACAATAGCAACAGGAAGGCTGCCAGTATGAAGTTAAGATGAAACCGCATATTTTGGCAGCTAAGAAATTCTGCAACATATGTTTAAAAAATGCAATCTTCATAAATCAAGCCACCAGAGTTTTCATAACTAAGAAGTTTAGGGGTCCTCTTGATTCTAGCAGTATATTAATCAAGACATAGCCTCAAAACATAAATTTAAGCCTTGGCACTCTAGTATTTTTGAGGAAAGCCTTTAAATGCAGCTCAAAAGGACATCTCCCTGCCTACAGAAAAGCCATTCCAAAGGAGTGTCTTGTATTTGCCAGCATTAGATAAGTCTACTGTCTATTCACTAAGAAAAAAGTCTTCTTGCTGGACTGCTCTGGTTTGCAGCATGTTCTTTGCTTTCTGTTAATCACAAATACTATCCCTCGTAAGTTACACAGAAAAAAAAAAAAAAGCTGAAGTATAGGAAAGAAAATGAGTCAGTCTCTTGATTTAACGCAACCATGATCTAAAGAGCCTAAACTTGTGAAAGGTAAATCTGAACATGCAAGAAGAAATAAAACTATGTTTAAAATGTACAGGCTACATGAAAGTGGGGATTTGAAGGGGACTTACGAAAAACAAGGAGAGCAACTTTTTAAAGAGGCAGAGAGGGACAGGACAAGGGGGAATGGTTTTAAACTAAAAGAGGGGAGATTTAGATTAGAGATTAGGAAGAAGTTCTTGGCTGTGAGGTGGTGAGGCCCTTGCACAGAGAAGCTGCCCCATCCCCAGAAGTGTTCAAAGCCAGGTCAGACGGGACTTGGAGCAACCTGGTCTAGTGGAAGGTGTCCCTGCCCATGGCTGGGGAGTGGAACAACATGACCTTTAAGGTCCCTTCCAATCCAAACCTTTCTATGATTCAGTCTCAAATGCTGGAATAAACTGCCTGCTCACAAGAAAAAGAATTTAAGACAAAATCTGCATAGGGCCTCTTGCATCCACAAAAGCCAGCCTAAAAAACTGAGCTACTTTTCTGGAAGCCAGTGAAACTCCAGAACTAAAAAAATGGAAACAGAGACAAGTATTCCCAAAATTAAAATTCTAAAAAGTAAAGATTTTTGGGACAAAAGTAAATACAGCAGGATATTGGTACCAGGAGAGGTATGAAGATGGAAGCAGAGCTTGTAGACATGCAAGCTTGCTGCAATAAATCACGCAAACTGGGATGTGAAAACATGTATAACTGAGTGTAGTACCTGAGAAATCAAAACAACACAAATCTCACCAGGCACAGGGAAACAGCCACTAAACCTTGATGCACAGACACTGGACCCTGCAGACCTTCCAAAGGGCCAAAGCCTAGCCAAGAGCTCCAGGCAAAACAGGGGAACTCATAGAAGACTGAAGGAGAGATTTCAGAGCCCACTTTGCTCTGATAGATGTATGAAATAGATGAGCTCCTCTACAAAACCCATGGAGGATTTTTTGGGGTTGTTTTTAATCTAAAATGGTAATGATTATGGTGGCGACAGAACTTAAATCAGAAAAAAACAGCTACAGTGCTCAGAAAGGAAACTGAAGACCAGCAAGAGGACCAAACAAATCAGGCAGTGCAAGTGAATATGTGGACAAGAAAACCTCATCTCCCTGCTCTTACCCTGCAAACAAAGAATAACCTAGAAATATTTTACTGACTTCAGTCAGTGTCAGAAGACATCAGATGATTCACAGTAACCTGAAAACAAAAAATTAATCCAAACATTAGTTTTAACAGCTAGTGGCTTTCCTCTTTGTTTCAATGTTCGTTATCAGGTATTACCCACAGGGCAGTGGACATCTGTATTCTGCTTATTTATGAAAGTCTAGCCAGTTTTCCCCTCAAAATAGACTCCTTGTAAAGCCTTATTTCCATTTATATTATTAGGAAGCATTAAGAAGCATTGTTTGGAATCATCAGTTTAATGAAAAATAAGTTAAAAATTAACAACTATTCATACAAGTTCTGGAGGGGAGAAGGAAATGAGGCATAGACATCCATGGGGAGAAGAAGGGAATGTGATACTCCCAAAGAGCTATGCTTAGTATTTCCACATGGAAATATTATTCAGCCAAAAAAAAAGTGCTTTGTTTTGTTAATGATTGTGCATCACCTACAGAAAACAGGATTGTATGGTGGAAAAACCTCCAAGGCATAACTAAAGTTTCCAGATCAGTTCTTCAGAGACAACATGTGCCAGATGGGAAGAACAGGTATGCACACTGAAAAATATTCCCATTTCAAATGTTCCAGTGTCAACCCACTTCTGCTTTTCAAGACTGTAGGAGACATCCACGACCTGCACCCCTCCCACTCTACGGATGAACAGAGAAAAGTGCTACAGATGTCACAGTCCGGCCTTTCATTTTCAGATTTTCTGAGAGGACCACATGTCATCTGAGGATTTTTACACTACCATGATGGATACTACACAAAAAGTCAGTGATATTTTCCCAATGAAGAAGGCTTTTCTTTATGTGTCTTGCTAGAGGGAAAAACAAAAGCAGGGATAATCTTTTCAGCTGTGCCTGAAACTACTTACAGAACAAAACTGCACAAGGGGCCAAGCTTCCTCTTCTCAGGACCTATTTACTTCCTCTGTTGGCTGAGCTGAATTTCCACCAAGCAACACTTTTTACAGTGTTGCTCAAAGAGGAAACTTTCTACTCCTATATTTGTTTTCTTTAGCCAAGACTCCAAACAGCGACCTGGAGGTGGGGGTGTTCAGTTTGGAAGGCGAGAGGGCTCCAGATACACCTTAAAGTCCCTGCTAGGGTCTAAAGAGGCTCCAAGTGAGATGGAGAGGGACTTTGACAAGGGCCTGGAGGGACAGGACAAGAGGGAATGGCTTCCTACTCTCAGAGGGAAGAGTTAGATGAAATACTGGGAAAAAAATCTTCCCTGGGAGGGTGGTGAGGCCCCGGCACAGGTTGCCCAGAGCAGCTGGGGCTGCCTCATCCCTGGATGTGTTCGAGGCTGGGTTGGATGAAGGTTGGAGCAACCTGATCTAGTGGGAGGTGTCCCTGCCCATGGCAGGGGGTAGGGATTGGATGATCTTTAAGGTCTTTCCAGCCCAAACCATTCTGACTCCCTGCGACCTGTTATAGTAGGATTCACATATGTACTTTTTGACACCAAAATTAATTTTAAAAAAAGGAAAATGTAGGGAGAAGAAACTGCTTTGCTCATGAGAATTAAGAATGCAGGAAAACAAACTATTCTATGATTCTATGATGAGAATGCAGGACAAAATTGCTTAAAGCAAGAGACTGCATGAGTGCATACATTTCAAAGAGCATAAATTAAAAACATGTGAATATAAACCATGTATCACCTGTTGAAATACACTGGATAGTAAACTGTGCTTCACATTTAGTAAAGTTCACCTCTGTTTAAGGAGAACTGATTAAGCCTCCTGCTCAAACAACTCCTGCATGATAAACCTAAACTAACTATAGCCTTAAAACATAGAAACCTGTATGATTTGATTTTCTGCAGACAGTGGAAGATGAGTCTGAATCCTCCAGAGTGAATCTGAACAGAAGTACAGAGGATTTCCCTGGAAGATATTATAACCTTCAGTTATTTATTAATATAGTTTCTCACTTAGCAACAATGCTGAACATGCAACACGTATTTTCATTAGCAGCAATTATGCTACAGAGAGGTTGTGCTGTCATTCATATTTCTATGCAGCTCACTTGAATCACAGTCAGGGACTGCCCAGGCTATGACCTATTCTGCTTAAGCAGTTTGCTACAGAAGGTACACCTGCTACCAAACATTAAATACAGTCTTAAGACCACAATTAATTCACCTCCCTCTAGTGAAGAACATTGTTTTTTCAAACAGGATTCCCTTGCTATATCAGCCTCTGAGAAGGGTTGTGGGCCCATCATGTGAAAGAACTTGTAAGAGCATAAGAAAACAGTAGAATGCTGTGGACAGTTACATGGTCTGCGTTTTGGGGAGGTCATAATCTCACCAAGCATGCTCAGCTTGTGAAGAGGAGCTGCTTGTTTGAGACAAATCCTTACCTTCAATTTTTTTGTAGCACTCACCTCTTTCTTTTAAATTGCAAAAAATAAATACTTACCACCTAACCATTAGCCCAAGCTCCATGAAGTTTTTCAGGTTAGGAAGAGTTTGCCTTAGATCTGGAGTACTCAGCCCATGCTGGTATCTAAGCTACAAAAACAGAAAAAAAATCCTAAAATTAGCACATCTTTCCAAATCCCAAAGACTGTATCATGGTCAGTTAAGTTCCTAGGTTTTTAGAAAATTTAGGATGATTATCTAGCAGTTCCAAGATATTTATTCCCCTTAAGAAAACGTTCCATTTAATACTTGTATTAGGAAATTTGCCCAAGAACAGGGACAAAATAATCAGTCAACCTGACCCTTAAACCTCCTTACACTTTCTCCATTTACTATCTGCAACAGGAGAACAGGCTCACAGCTTAATAAAAACACAGCCATTAAGGGAAGAGACCAAACTCCATCACAATGTTCTATATTCGTGAATTCCAAATATTTACTTGTGTGTACTTGTCAGTCTGAGCGTATCAGTGTATACTGGGATCAGTAATGGAATTATTATAGTAACATCAATGAGTAAAAATACATGTTGTCACACAACTGATCAGTATCTGTGCTCATTACACAGTTTATATCAGCATTTAAATTCCTGTTATTAGTATCATAATTAAATCCAGCACTCAAATCAGATACTACTTAGCAAAAGGAAAGGCTTTAAACACTGACATATTTTAACCTGAATATTGACTCCTACAAGTTGTTCTTATATCGTCCACATGACATAACTGTCACTGCTGAAAATTATAAACTCTGTGTTTAACAAGTCAGCAAATTAAAAATACCTCTGAAGAAAACAGCACAGGGAAGGGAAAAAGTTTGTCTTTCAAGTTTGAATCTCAAAATTTCAGGGAAACTGCAGAGAAATGTATCCCTTGTGCGGTTAAAATATGAAAAAAAACCCCAAAACCCAACACCTTATATTCCAGTATCTCTGGCTACTGGAATGATGTGCTACCAATTTAATAAGCAGATCTCAGTATATGTTAACACACTCTAGAAGTCTCTGCTGGACTCTAATACAGGCACACACACTAACTGCACAAATTTGGTGCTGATAGAGCTACTTGCTGAAACATGGGACAGTCCCACTCAAAGTTAAATTTCTTTTGTTTAGAATCCCATACCTCTTTCCATAATTCCTAACAGTAAGATGCAGGAAAGTATCTTATGTTTCAAAAATTTTTGACTTCTCCCAAACAATCAGTTTTTCAGAGAAAAAGACTCCTGAAATTTGGAATGATTTTTATGCTTGTCTGAGTTTCAGAAAGAAAAATTACTTTGGAAGAAAATCACTCAATACTGCATTGTACAATAGCTGGCCATTTATTACAGTTTATTATTTCCATATTGACAAAGCCAATCATATAGTGGCTGGGGTTCATATTTTCTGCTACATGACAGAACCTGGCTTAAGACAACCATACAATATAAATTACAAAACCATCACCACATTATCCTGATGGGATTATAGTGGATTTGGTTAACTGGAGATCTAGCCTGGAGCAAAAGAAATAAAGAAAAAACCCACCAACCTCAAAACATTTACATTTGTTCCTCCTCCAACAATGAAAAGTTCATGGAATACCCCTGTTAATGTAAGTCGTTCTCACATTTTAAGGTTTCAGAGTATGAAAATAAGGTGGATTAAAGGATCTCTCCAACAGCCAAGATCAGAAGAATGCATGGGAGACACCCCAGTATCCAAACATGAGCAAAACCACTGCTTCTACTAAGACATTTTCGTATTTCCAACAGCAGAGATGCGTATTAAGTGAAGTTAGGATGCAAGTTTCATGAAACCTCTAGAAAAAGTTATTATTTAACTTCATAAACTGCATACTATTTTGGCTTTGTAATAGATTAAAAGCAAAGCAACACTGCCTTGTGTCTGCATCAATACAAGCTGCTGCTAATATATTTACAAACCCAGAAACTGCTGAAAAACTCATTTGCCTTCTAGGGACAGAAATAAACATACAAAAACCAGCGGATGAATTGGGTTTTAGTTTGAATCCAAAATTATCACTCCATTAATGCAGCAAAGGTTAACTCCTGCTTCACATAATTCCGTAGTAGTCTCACATATCCTGACAAAGAAATCTCTGCTTTGCTGCATGATGCAGGCCACTACAGGTATATCACCAAAACCATGTGAACATGGAGGTGGAGGGAACTTAAAACCAACGTTTTTTACTTGAAAAATCAGAACTCCTCTTCCTCCTCTCCTTAACCTCTGACAATGTAAAAAAAAAAAAAAAAAAAAAAAAAAAAAAAAAAAAAAAAAAAAAAAAAAAAAAAAAAAAAAAAAAAAAAAAAAAAAAAGTAAGGATCGGGTTTTTTTCCCCAATCCATAAAGCACTTCTCAAACACTTTCCCTTAAATTTCATTTTTTTAACATCCAACACCACACGTGTAGGGCTAGTTACTCCACCTCATCCAATAAATAGTAAGGCACTGAACAACAGTCATAAGGACTGAATCCAGAAGACACCATGGAGATATGCCAAGAGTTGCTGGAGCACTGCTGCTCTGAAGACAGGCTGGGAGAGCTAGAGGTGTTCAGCCTGGAGAAAAGAAAGCTTTAGGGAGACCTCAGAGACCCTTCCAGTGCCTAAAGAGGCTCCAAGAGCTGGAGAGGGATTTTGGACAAGGGCCTGAAATGACAGGACGAGGGGGAGTAGCTTCAAACTAACAGGACAGGGCTAGATGGACTATTGGGAAGAAGTTCTTGGCTGTGAGAGTGGTGAGGCCTTGGGGCTGCCCCAGGCTTGAACGGATAGGGCCCCAAGACCAGGCTGGATGGGGCTTAGAGCAACGTGATCTAGAGGAGGTTTCCCTGCCCATGGCTGATGGGTGGGATTGGATGACCTTTAGGGTCTGTTCCAGTCCAAACCATTCTATGACTCCCTGTGACCTGTTACTGTAGGATTCACACACGTACTTTTAAACATCAAAATCAATCTTGAGAAAAATGTAGGGAAAAGCTGCTTCGCTCATGAGAATTGAGAGGGCAGGAAAACGAGCAGACAGAGGCAACCATGTGCTGTCTTAAATCTAAGAAACAGTTCAAATTTTAACTGTTGCTTGTAAAAGTCACCTATCTCCACAATAATTTTCCAATGCAATAATTTTCAAAAGTAGCATTTTATTTAGGATTTTTAGAGATTAGATTGTTTCTTCAGGATATTACAGACCCAGCCATCCAAAGAAAACAAGCCTGTTTTAACTGGAGTGAAGAGATGTCCAAGATTTGTGTTCACACACAAGACCATGTATTCCCCACAGGACTTTGAGTAAATCATTAACGATGTTCCAGTGATAAAATATTAACTCTGATTTCCATACCAATATTTAGCTCCTGTGCACAGTTTTCTTTTCCAAAGTGCCACTCTCATATTAGTTACTAGGAACACTTACTCCACAGAAACAAGATATAGGAGATGAGATGCATCATATTTTATGAACAGTTCAAGGCAGAAGAACTTAAAGAATTATCTGTATGGAGAAATCAGAATAAATAGGATAATATATTTACTTTAAGGCCAACTTCTCTACAGAAGACCAGCTAATCATACCAGTGGGTATTTTCTATTATACTTATATATTCCAACATCACAGAAAACCATAAATGTTAAAATAAGCCACATTTAAAACACTGGTTCTTGGAGAAAAAAAGTAGATTTATTCTTAAAAAAGTTGTATTAGCTTTCTAAGAAAGTGTTTAGAGACCAAATTTACTTAAAAGACTAATACTAACAAAGCCACAGCATTAGCTGTAGGTGAGGCACCACAAACTAAAGTTAAATTGTAATAAAATAGGCTATAAAATATATTCTATACTCTTTAAGATGAAAAGAAAAAAAAATTCAGCTGCTTCAGTTTCTACCTGCATTTCTTCTCTGCAATGGTCTGAACTTATACTGGAAGGTATCTGTCCTCAGCAGTGAACCAGCTCCAATCTGAGCATCTCTATTCTGCTGCCGACCAAACAGCTTCCAAGGATTTATTTAATCAACTGAACTGTTAGATTTAAAAAATCATGACCTAAAGTCATGTTAGACAACAGAAAAGCTTACTGCCTTCCTAAAGGTAATTCCACAGCAAAATGTTCATTCATCAAATCTACCAGTAGAGATGAATCATTTGTTAACTAACTAAAATACAAACCTGCAAAAGTTCAGTTACTTTCCTATAAAGTCCATAAGAAGTACTAGGACTACTGAAGCTGACTTAAAAGAAACTATTTAGTTATCTTTCTATTTCTGAGTAATTGCAGGTTGCACCCAAGATCAAAATTAGGGGGTTTGCCACTCTGGGCCTGTTCTTAATAAAAATACTGATATCCTGCATTTATGTACAAAGAACAACCATCCATTTCCTATCCTAATTCTTGCAGCAGAATTTAATAACTAATGGTATACAAGCATGTACATTTACTTCCAGCCAGAAACCACAGAGTACCTGGACTCAAATATCTTTTTTTGGGGGGGAGGAATGCAGAATGACTTCAATTCTAAACTCATCTGTTCATCATTTCTCATGTTGTTTCCCCAGCCATATTCATGTCGTTCTAAGCCATGTGGAAACAGTCCAACAGCTAGAATATGTTATTAAAGTTCAAAATAGCAGTGACTTTAGTACATATTGTGCATAACATTCAAGTCTAAACCAAAATCTGCTCTGTTGTGGACTTCCCCACTGCAGGCAACTGGTTCTTGATGTTGTAGCAGCACCTGTACTTACACAATAGGTGGACTCAACCCACTATTACACTATGCAAAGGTCTTGCAATATTAAGGCAGCCAAAAGCAATTTTGAATTATTTTCAGCTATATGAGGAGTTTCTCTTGATAGCATCAAGAATTTCAAAAGAACATCTGCTCCACAAATGTGAAAACCTACAGAGAAAAATAGAAGCAAAAGTACTGTTTCAATCAAATTTGCAGAGCTGGTCACAAGCCAAGCATTTGCATAAGGTTTTCAGAGAATGTCAAACACTGAGACAGAAATATTAAGTTTTAGAAGTTTTAATAAAATGACATAGTTAATTGTTTTACAAGATCCTGGGTGACTTTTCAGAGTATGACAGAGCACTGGCAGGGATTCAGATGACTAACCACTGCAATAATGAAAACGGGAAGTGTTGTTATAATGCCTGTTGCTATATAAACAACTATGGGGGGGATCAGTGAAATAATGCCTGCTCCTATATAAACAGTTGTGTGTGTTTATACCTCTTGAGGGCAATTATAAAATTTTAGATTACTGAACTCTTCACATGTTGCTTGCCTTTGTTTTACTGAATCTGGCTAGTTGCTCTAGCTCTGAACACCTATGTGGGTTTACTGAAAAACCCTTAAGTTACATTAGTAAAACGTTGTATCAATAGCTCTTTAGATAATTTAGATAATAATAGATAATTTAGATAATAATAGATAATTTAGATAATAATAGATAGTCTTTAGTACCTCCAAACTAAGCATTTAGAATAATTTTCATTCTTCATACTTAAAAAGACTATCAGTAAGCATTAATTAGTTTGGAAGTAAACATAACAAAAAATTTTTTTTTTTAAATTTTATTTTAAAACCTTTTTTAAGATTCTTGGGGAATAGGAGCTAAAAAAAGAAAAATAATCACTATGCTTATAACAAGTCTTGAAGGCTTGAAGTCCTCAATCTTACTTCCAGAAGGAGCAAATAGAGGACTGCCGCAGCAGTGACAGCCCTCATCCAAGCAAGAGGAAGTGCTGAAATGCAACAGCTATTTCAATAGATATTATGACTTATCTTCATATGCCTGCATCCGTCTCTCAGAGTTACACCTGAAAAGCAGATGTTTACTTTGCAACTCATTCAAGAGTATTAAACTATCAAGAAAGCAAGTTTCATCCACATCCTTGAAGACCCATATCCTTAATTAATCCATTGAACATACGCTTTCAAGTTCCTCAAGCCGACCCAGCATGCCTAAAGCCTTCACTAAAACAATCTTAAAAGACTCCCACCACAATTTTGATTTAACAATAGCAAATAAGGCACACAAACAACAATCAAAGCAGGAAGAGGAGATAACTGCATTTTATTTCATACACTTTTAACTTCAAAGTGAACTTTGAAGGTTACTTACGAACAGTTATTTTTAAAGCATGCTTGGTCTGAATCTTAACCTGATTTGTCCCACATTTACAAGGGAGATGCTGATACCAATAAGAAAATTTCCTATTATCACAAAATCCTAGAATGGTTTGGGTTAGAAAGACCTTTTAAGCTCATCATTAAGGTAGATACCTTCCACTAGACCAGACTTCTCTAAGACCTGTTCAGCCTGGCCTTGAACACTTCCAAGGCATGGGGCAGACACAGCTTCTGTGGGCAACCTGTGCCAGGGCCTCACCAATCTCACAGACATCTCTGCCCAATATCCCATCTAACCCTGCCCTCTGGCAGTGGGAAGCCATTCCCCCTTGTCCTGTCCTTCCAGTTCCTCTCCTGGTCTCTTGGAGCCCCTTTAGGCACTGAAGGGGCTTTAAGGTCCCCCTGGAGCATTCTCTTCTCCAGGCTGAACCCCTGGCTCTCCTAGGCTGTCTCTAGAGCAAAGGGGCCCCAGCCCTCAGAGTATCTCCATGACCCCCACTGGACTCACTTGAACAGGCCCATGTCCTCCTGATGTTGAGGGCCCCGCACTCTCTTACTTTGACCTGTAAGAGTGATAACCAACACTGGAGATGCTACATAGTCCCTGAACCAAGACAGTCACTAGTACAGTTCAGAAATGTTGATCTCTACATTAGAGCAAAACGTCCTCAGAGCTCTGGCTGATTCAGTTCTCACAAAATGCATCAAATCGAGATGTAAACTTTTTCTCACCACTGGTTCTTCCTGCCCCAAGAACAGCCTGTCTCCTTTCCTCTGCTCTCAGCTTGGAGAATTTTAATTCACTTCCATCTGGAAGGCAGGGGAAATTCATGCATGAAACCTACATACAGGAATGACTCAGAAGTGATCAGGGAAACGATATTCTCATCTGATAACAGACCTAATTCCCTTCTACCTTCTTTGATTTCTCCTAGAATTAAATATATTAAGCTGCTTCTTCCTCTTGCACTCACCAAAACACAAAGTCTGATCTTTATTCAAAGACAGCAGCAGCCTCAATTCTAAATGCACAGCAACTTGTACTATTCTGCCAAGCCATTGATTAAGCATTTTTCTTCTAATTTTTAAAACTGCAGCAATATTTAATACTGGATTTTGGTTTCACAGCAATAAGTGTTTATTGGAGCTAAGAAAGAAAATAAGGAAATAGGAGTAATGTGTTTGAGTACATGTAGAACACACTGTGGAACTAAACATTTAGATGAGCCAAAAAGCTGCATTTCCTCAAGAACTCTCTCACTGATATTTATGAAACCCTTTTTGAGAGTAAACACAACACCCTTCCAGAGAGGTCTCAAACATTAGCCTTCACAGTTTTAGTCTGGTGTCCCAGTGAGGGGAACCACTATCAAAGACAGGCTGAGAGAAATAGCCAATCATGTAAGTAAAGTATTTCTGTAAAACTTAGCGGTTACTGGGCTTGTTTCAAAAACCAACATATACGGGCCCCCATGCCTCATATGCCACAACTGTGTCATAAAAGAACATTAAAAAAGGCAATTTAGAAGATAGAGCAGTTACTAGCCTCCAGAAAGCTTCCCCCACTCCCAGTGAAGCACTCAAATAACTAAACCCATGTTTACTGCAGTCTTGCTGCATTTATAGCTTCATAGGATGAAACTATAGAGCACATAACCTTTACAGGTTCAGGTCAGAGCTTCTTAAAAGGGTTGAGTATCACTAATTGATGTTTACTGGATTATAGGATATGGGCACACTTACTTCCTATGACTTCATTCATCCTGAGCTTTTGTATCAAAAATCATTACATCAGCCGCAGAAAAAGAGGTCAGATGTGCAAAAGTCAAAAGGAGAAAGGTAAGTAACTTTCTGTGCCTCCATCTTAAACGTGATATTTTCCCTGTGTGTTCAACTCCCCAAATGTGATTCTGCATACTCGAAGTTTGCTTTTTACCTATATATCAACCTATGAATACCAGAAGGGCAATATTCTCAGGGAATACACAGGTATGTACAAAGAACTCTCCCATCTTGTCCTGGATGGAAATCAGAGAAAATACATGGTTAGGGTTATAGTGCTACACGCTCCTCCACTTATCCGTTACTTTCACATTTTAATAAATCCACTCCAAAACCAGGCAATTTTCCCATATGGCATCAGTCCAGCTCTACCCTGTACCTTAAGATGTTGCAGGAAAGGAATCCACAGAATTATTTCAGTGGGCAAACAATGAGCTCCATTGAATGTTGTAAACACAAAATCTTTCAGCTATTTGCTCTTTTATGTTGCGTTGGGAAAGCCCTTGTTTTAAAATAGGTGAAACTGAGCTTCTGGCTGTTCATTCAACCAGGTTTGTGAACCCCGCCCTTCTAGGTGAAAAGGCTTGTGCGTCAAGAAAGCTTTACTCAAAGAGCAAGTGATTCAGCCCATGACACTGAGCTTACACAGAATGAGAAATTGCAGATTCTCTGCTCCTGGCCACATCTTGCACTTCAGTTGAACGGCTTTCCAGGTATCTATTACGTTACTGTCAGTGAACAAAGGAAACTGACTTGTAAAATAAGATTAGATTGTGAATCAAATGGGAAGCCCTCTCACTTGAGGAGTACAGAATGAAGAGTTTAACCTGTGAAAGACTTGTTTCCTATCAGGGTTAACACCAGCATTCAGTGAACTCCACTTAGCACTAGGACACACCAACATGGGAAATGGTTTCCCATATGATGGACGGTATTTCAAATTTTAAAGTGGAGGTCAGAGAGCATTAAACCAAGAACAGTTCAGCACTGGTCTTCCTGAAAATGTCAACTTATAGATGCTAAATGGAAGAAGACCTTGTTGTTTTTTTTTTTCCTAATTACACAATATTAACTTCACAAATATTCCCATGAACTACACACAAGGCCAGCAAAGGGAGATGCAATAACCCCTTCAGTATTTCCTGTCTCTTGAAAAACAAAATACTTTAAAGTTCTGGATTTCCAAACATTCTAGACTGTCCAAAAAGTGAGTGAGCCCATACATATTAGACTTTTTTATTCCATTTGTTGGAGAACAACTTGCTCTAAACTTCAATCACACTATATAAAAAACCTGAAAGGCATTTATGGATGATAAAGTAGCTGACATACCAAAAGCTTTCAAAATAGGTTTTGTGCTTTGATGTGCCAAGTCTTACGCATAGAAGTATGAGACAAATCCTGACCCAAGGAGTACAAAACATACATATTAAACTACAACAGAAGAACAAAGAATGTGGGGGGAGAAGTGAAAATAATGGAAGATCAGAAAAAAAAAAAACCTAAACCCCACAAGTCACAACTTGTCGCTAGCATATAAAAGATAAGAAGAATTTGTATGCATTAAAGCAATTAGATGCATCTTACCATAATTTCTTTTACCCATTAGGAAAGGGGCCACATGGCAGAAAGAGAGAAGGCTCCAAAGGAAGAAACACGCTTACAAAGCAGGACTTGGAATTCCACAGATGTGAACACTTTATATTTGAATATCCAGCTTTGCCTCCAGTGCACACACCCTACTTGTTAAGAAAAACTATACACTGCAGCTTTTTCCTACACTGATACGTTGTGCCAGAGCTTGGTAACAGACTTCCCAATCTCTTTCAATTTTGTAACATAGAACTTATATACACTACAAAGCAGCTGAAGCTGGCAGACAACATGTGTTTATGTCAGATTAACTATATCAGGAATCCATTGGCTTTTGATTACTCGATTTTGGTTCTATTTTAAAAACATACTCCTTTTTTGAGGAAACTCTGCAGTCTGAAGAGCTAATGCACAGAGATGATGACAGCTACACAGTACAAAAGCAATGTAACACACAGAATATGCCTGCAAGGCTGGTACCCCAAAATTATTTTGGAGGACTGACTCCAAGCGCAGCTGGTGATGCCATCTCTCCTATTCACAGAAACACAGAATAATTTGGGTTAGAAAGGACTCTTAAGCTCATCCAGTTCTAACTCCCCTGCCATGGGCCTAGATACCTTCCACTATACCACACTGCTCCAAGATCTGTTCAGCCTGGCCTTGAACACATCCAGGGATGGGGCAGACACAGCTTCTGCGGGCAACCTGTGCCAGACCCTCACAGACAAGAATTTCTGCCCAATATCCCTTCTAACCCTGCCCTCTGGCAGTGGGAAGCCATTCTCCCTTGTCCTGTCACTCCAGGCTCTTCTCTGAAGTCCCTCTTCAGCTGTCTTGGAGCCCCTTTAGGCACTGGAAGGGGCTCTGAGGCCTTCCTAAAACTGTCTCTTCTCCAGCCTGAAAAACCCAAGCTCTCCCAGCCTGTCGATACATGAGAAGTGCCTCATCCCTCCAGTCACCCAACCACACTGGTCATCTCACCACAGCTGCAGGAGCCTCCACCACTGCCTGGGCTTAGGCTGCAGGTGCTGGGATTTTTATGGGTTGAACAGCCAAGATCTGCTCCTTCCAGAGCAAGTTAATATTGGCCTTTGCCTATGAACAAGGATAGGCAGGCTTTCAGCTGAATGAAAGCTGGGACTTGAGTTACAGCTAATCCAGTCTCATTTCAACCTATTTTGTCTTGGCATGGGCGATAGGAAAGGAAAAAAAGAAAGCCTTTCCAAAAAGTTTGCAAAAAACATATATGAATTCCCCAATTCTAAATGATCTGGATAAGTATCAGCTCGCTGTTACTCTAGGAAAGTTTCAGGAATGAAACCTCTCCAAAGAGCTTTTGCCTCTACACAGCTGGAGAAGGTACTTGGCGATTTTTCAGGTGCAGTCCCTTCCTCTTAACATTAAAATGAAAGCTTGGCACTTCACAAGACAAGGACTAGACTCTGGCTTCAACCTGTGCTCTTTCAAGAACATTTTTCTGTATGTAGCTGAATTGGCCTTGGATTCAGACGGTGCATTCTTTCTGAATTGTATGTTTTATGATCTTAGTTTAGAGGCCTCATAAAAGATGTAGTGTGCAAGTCACAGTATCCTACATTCAAAGGGCCGTAACCACTGCATATACACCACTACCCACAGAACTTTTAAAGACATTTCTGCTCCTTAGTGTTTATTGCCAAAACAAATTTCTAGGCCTAACATTTCTGCTGTTCAGCTTCTCATGGAAAAGTTTATTAGTTTCTATAACAGAGTTGATTTTCTCTCATGTTTGATAGTCTAACAGAGGCAGAAACTGAACCTCTTGCCTCATTTCATGTTCAAAAGCTGAGTTTCAGTTCAGTGTCTTACATATGGCAGTAGTACATAAGCATTCAACGTTAATATCATGCAGGTATTAGGAAGACGGCACTTTAACTACACCCACAATATAACAAGTATTTTGCTTTTCTTCTATGGTTCTGTGAACATTACTTACTTTGTGCATTAGACAAGCAACTCACCCACAAAGCAGCATTCCCAAGAAAGCAGCACTTGGCTGCTCAGCTTCTCAAGCAGATTACACAAAGCACTTAAACAACACCTGCCACCATGTGGACACAGTGGCCGTGGACACACAAGAGGAGGGCTAGACATCAGTTACTTCCCTGGATCTGTACTCTATTGATGAGAAAAAGAACCTTGGGAGAGCTGACAAGAGAGTGATTTTTTTTTTTTTTTTTTTTTTTTCCATATCAAATAGCAAAGCTCATGTGTTGCTAATGACTGTCAGATGAAAGCAGAACTGTTCTTTGGCCAGGGCTGAGCAAGTCATGCCAATGCAAATAGAGATATCAGTCTAACACAACTCAATAGCAGTCTGACAAAACAAATGAAGATAAGAAAAGAAGCCTTCCCTGTTAAATGATCCCAAGCATGGCATTCAGGCTGAACAGAAAAAAAAAAACCTTAGCTCATAGAATGTAACAAATTCCACAGGTTTCACTAAACCTGGAAGTGATGCCCGGAAGGTGATGCTCTGTCTGACACCATATGCAGAGACCCCACTAACAAACACCAGTGATGAACTTTTTACATGGGCAGACAGGGATAGGAAAAGTGGAAGAGATTTAAACTAAAAGAGGGCAGATTTAGATTAGGCAGAAGAAAGAAATTCTTTACTCAGAAGGTGGTGAGGCCCCAGCACGTATTGCCCAGAGAAGCTGGGGCTGCCCCATTCCTGGAAGTGTTTAAGGCCAAGTTGGAACGGGCTTGGAACAACCTGGTCTAGGGCTGGTGTAAGGAAGGTGTTGGTCGAAGGAACAAGATGGTCTTCAAGTTACCTTCCAACACAAACTGTTGTATGACTCTATGAAGTGAGGTAAGACTAGACACATTCACTCCTTGGGTTGGCTGTAGGAAAACAAAGAGTTGTAAAATGGTCCAAATTATTTGGCACCTGGTTTTGCAAGTCTACTTTTCAAGAGCCAGTAATTTAGACAAGGACAGAACGTCACCATTCCTGAGACCATGTCCAATAAAGCTAGATGGAGATAGTGACCAAGGTCACAGCAAAAGAATAAAAGTGGTCTCGCAACAGTCATACAGTTGCCCTCTGGTTCTGTGGTAAAGGTGAGATAAGACTTAGAACAAGAAATCCAGAAGATGAAGAGGCAAATTAATTTGATGTCCTCAGTGGCTGACTGAAATAGTAAATAATTTGACACTTACAGAGTAAATGGCTGCCCCATGCAAGAAAATAGCTGCAGTAAATTCCCTTCTTACTGGTACCTAAAGAAACCAGCTTTACAGCTCTATTGAAATTATGTCCTCTACAAGCAATCTTGGAACTGGACAAGGAATAATGTTTGTCAAGTATCACGCAACAGACAACCTCTCAAACACCTAAAGAAAATGTAACTTTGATGAACAAGATGGACATGCTCTCCTCAATGACTACACATCATAAATGCATGCATTAGACATAATGACCAATACAGGACAAAAATAATTTAATATAGAATCACAGAATTGTTAGGGTTGGAAGGGGCCTTCAAGCCCATCTCCTTCCAACCCCTTGCCATGGGCAAGGACACCACTAGACCAGGCTGCTCCAAGCCCCATCCAACCTGGCCTTGGACACCTCCAGGGATGATGCAGCCACAGCTTCTCTGAGCAACCTGTGCCAGGGCCTCACCACCCTCATCTTTCTGGGTATACAATTTTGGGTGAGTTGTTCTCCCACAGTAACATTGTGTGCTCACTAGGGACTCACTCACCTCAAGGATGATGGTCACTAAACTAAGATCAACTCATCATATCTAATGAAGAACCTACACTAAAGTCAGGCCAAAGCCATTAAGGCTCTGGGAACAAAGGAAAGGGGCAGCAAAGCAGCCAGCAAAGCAGCAATAAAGATGCTTTCTTTCTACAGGCCTGTGACTCAAAACTCAAAGCCACTGCACTCTCAATATCCCGTACATCAAAGTTAAAAAAAATATTAATTAATTGAGATGAAAAAACCTAGAGCAGCAAGACCACTGCTCAAGTACTTGTGAGAGCTCAGTTCCACAAGGGTCCATGCCTGTGCCCCAGCAGAACTGGGTGCCACCCACGCTGTATGTTCAGAACACAGAGAACTCAGAGATGTCATTTTGGCTCCGTTCTGTGTTCACTTATCAGCCACAAAAAATCTCACCACGCTTCAGGGATTTCCTACCATAACAAGAGGTTTTCATGGTGTAATCTCAATTACTCTGCTGTGAATACCAGCATAAGAGTTCGCTTCTTTTTCTTACTAAAGCCTCAGCTTCCGCAAATACTCCATACACATTCCTAACTTAGGAGCTATAGAGTTTATGGGGCTAGTACTTGCTGAATGCTCTCTCACTGTCTAATGCTTTGGAGAGCTGTGCAATTCACTCCCATTTTAGCAACTCTATTGTACTTCACCTTTGACAATGATAGTGAATTTTTTGGTAGGTATTATTAGACATAAGTGACTAATTTCTCTTTGAAAAAAATCCCACATTTCTATGCTAGTGAGAGTCAAACAGCTAAAATCTTAACTGGTAATTTACAGCCTTAGATAATGTCCTCCGACTCAAAAAGCTCCACTCTGAACTTTGTGAGGGATTCAATTTTACAAACAGAAAATATGGGTATTGAAACAATTTGTGCTCACATACAGATGGAAGTTATTACAAACTCTCAGAATTAACATACATTGTTTCAACTTTGGAATGTAACAGCAAAGCAAGTTTCTCTAAAAAATACTCTACCAAGCCAGCACTAAGCTGCTTCTAATTCCAGCTGAATTCTCCTGAATGCAAGATGTGGTTTCCAGTGTTATTATCCTGCTGTTTCACTGAACAGTACCGCTTTATCTCTAGAAGAGTTTTTATGTCAGTAATTTTATTTAGTATCAACCCCATCTCACTTCTTCCACACTCACATTTTTCTGTGCTGCCAGAATTCCAGGTAATTGTAAAAGGAAAAAAAAAAAAAAAAAAAAATATATATATATATATACACACACACACATATATGTATATAAATATATAAAAATCTGTAAAACCATGGAAGCTTATACAAATAATTTCAAAATGTTTCTTTAAGTTGACAGAGTTTTTCCGGGCTCTTTGTCTCAGTGTTCAAAACTGGCATGAATGATTCAAGTGAGTTGACAGAGACCCAGGCTCTTGTTTCTAGGCTCCACTGAAGTCACCATTTCCCAGGCACACCCAACCTTCCCACAGCACACAGAAGGAATTAAGCAACTGATTTACATTTATTCCTGATGAAGAGGACTGGTTCTCTGAATTAAGGCAAACACCTCTGGGTGATGGTCTGGAGATAAGAGAGAGGCAGCTGCTCATTCTCTGTCCAAACCTAATTTTTCACACTTTCACAAGAACTAAGCGTATCTGGATACTTCTTTGAAGGCTGCCATAAGGTCTGCTAAAAGCTATGTAAATACAACAGTTTCAGCATCCCAAGGAACACACAAAGGATTCAGACAATCTTGGATTTTTAGATGCATTTCTGCACATTATCTACCTGCTCTGCTTTCACAATGGAATTTCCCCTTGGCAGAACTATAAAAAGCAGCAATATTTGACCAAGAACATCAAAACAAAGGTGACTACAACAGTTTATGTGGACATCAGTAACACTTGCATGATTAAATAAGTAGTTGAAGCACCCCCAGAAATTTCTATTTACTTTTATTATGTTTTTATATCCAACAGCATACAATCTCAAGCATTAACAATGTGAACCACTAGTGCTGTACTAACCACTTTGAAGTTTGGCCTCTTACTAGCTTGCACCAGCACCAATGACCCCAAGAAGACCTGGAAACTCTTTTTATACCAATAAATACTTAAAGCCTTCATTTACTTTTATAAGTTTAAACACGCACCAGTGATTTCAGAAATCAACTGCAAGGAACTGGAAGGCAACATGGGTGAGTGACCATATGTTCAACCATTCAGAATCCTTCAGAAACCGGACAAGAAAATCAGAATGACAGGTTTCAGTGGGCGCAAGAGAGGTAACAACTCAGAGGTGACAAGTCAAAGAGATAACCAGGAAAATAAGTGAAGTGACAGTTCCTACAAAAAATACTACAGGCGCAAGTGTCAAGTAACCCAAATTATATGAACAAGAAAGACAACCACCCTGGGCTCAATGAAGAATTCAGCATTTCAATGGAAAAAAAAAAACCAACAGAGCTTCTTGCTTGCATCACATAACTGAATGGCAAACTCCAGAATAAGGTAAAAACCAGGAAGGGCTGAAAGGCAAAGCAAGCAGCATCATGACTCACAAGTTACAGAATTAACTAGTGTAAGCAGAATGAACTAGAAAGCAGAGATTAAGGAAAGCATTGATTTGATAGTAATGAAGAGATCTATCAAAGCATTTCAGGGAAAGACTAATCCCTTTTTCTCACAAATCTTCCCTCTGGAGGTCAAGTGTGAACAGCTGGCTGCCATTACTAATACCACCAACAAGGAGGTACAGTCTAAGATACATTAACAGCCTGGCTAAGTGAATTTCCAAGATTAGGACTTGATTAACTTTGTCTTAAGATATTTTAGCCTTTAAGTAATTTCAGAGGTTATTGTCCAAAATACACTAAGCATGGGCAAGTCTGGAAAATGGTAAATGCAGTCCAAGCTTCAAAAACAAAAACACAGAAAGACTCAGAAGCCTAACTTCAGTTTGGGGTAAGGAATGGCAAAAAAGTGATGGAAGAGAAAACTGGAAAAACAAACTAGACTAGTAGAAACTAAGCATAAAAAGGTCAGATTTTCAAGAATAAAACTGTAAGCCTAATTAAATTTCAAACAGGTTCGAAACAGAAATGTCCTATTTCTGTTGGAATTTAAAACTCTTGGCATTTTCTCGTATAATATGCTCACAAGCATGCTGGGGAAATGGGATATTGATGAACTATGAGTGAATACAGAGAAAGTACTCTTTGGGTATAATAAAGAATGGTTCATGGCTACAACTGAAGTGCTAGCAAAATGGGATTCCACCTGGAGTAACAGAACCCCAGTTTTATCCAATATTTTAATTAGGTAATCTGGATAGGGCATAGGCTCAGATGTAGCCAGCACAAAGCTGAGATGAGTTCTCAATTTCTGGTGTTATGTCCCCAAAGCAGAAATATGAGTAAGAACAAAGAACGTTCATCTTTAAGAATACATTCAAGGTACAGCATGTAAAATGTGAATTAAACAAGTCATCTGCACAAATTCAGAATGGACTGTTTCAGTGCTATGCAGAAGATACCTGGGGCTGTTGGTTGCACAAAATCATAAGGTTTACTCTGCTAAGCTTTTAAGAATACAAACCTATTAGAACCCAATGTACTGGAAATAAAAGGACAAGACTTGGGAAGCATTTCTCCCATCCTACTCAATGAAAGTGACAGTAGCTCCCTGTATCCAGCTTTGAGCATTGCATTTCAAGAAAAATGGATTCAGATGGAGAATTTGAGACAAGAGAAGTGTTGAAAAGTGCCTATTCAATGCATAAAAGTTTGCAAAGAGGAAGAAACTTAAATGGATCAGATTGTTATAGTATATAAACAGAGGCAAGACAGATTTGGACTCAGTGTCAGAAATTAGATGCTTTTAGTGGCCAAGACTTAATATCACATGCTTTTCTTCACAGAACATTACCAGGGATGTCACAAGAGCAGCTGGCCCTGCCCTAGGACCATGTACCAGTTGAAACAGCCAGGCCTCTTTCAGAGCAGCTTTCTGAAAAGTCTCTGAACTCCATACCAAATGTGTTAGTTGCAGGTATTACTGGCATCTCACATACAAGTCTGCAAAGTCTCTTGCATTTTTCAGAGTAAAGGATGGGTTATACATTAAGACAAGGAAGTAAGGTTGATTAGAGAACTTTTTAAGTAAGTCACACATTTGCAATACTCATATTTTCCACGTATTGTATTTTCTTACAAGTTTTCAAAACAGTGTGAAGTCTATAGAATCATGGAATGTACTATTTGAAAAGGAGAAGATTCATTATTACCTGGCAAGTCCTCTAAGTACCACAGAAGAAAATCTCAAGTACAAGCTGTAAGGTACGTGAAAATTATGTTTTCAAGGACATTTTTCTTAGTTGACAGGTTTTCACCACAGAGTAGCATCACAAGACAGCACATGCATGCTCACAACATATTGACACCAAGCAGAGAATAGATATTAATAGTAATAGTAGTAGTAATAGTAGTAGTAATAACAATAATAATAAATCTCAAGTGTACCAACCTGTGCTATATTTTTGTTGAGAAGATAAACTCCATATTCAAACTGAAGCTTCTCCCCTCCTTTTGCATATAAAGGAAATCTGATGGGAAAAAAAAAAAGGGGGGGGGGGGAGTGGAAGGTATTTAAGGTGAAATTATTCAGATGCTTATGTAAACTTAAAAAAGCCCCAGATTCCTTTTCTGAGAAGGTAGAGATTTAAAAAGCTTCTCTTGCTGACTTCTCCCAGGAACCCCTCCATAGGGTGTATTTAGGAACCCGCTGCAACTCCAGTCAATTAGCATTTAAAAACTGATGTCAAAACTCAACTATGGAATTCAATTTTTTAAAGTATTTCAGGTTTTTAAAAGACACTTTACGATTTTCTCAGAGCTGCAACATCCTTCTCACCAATCAAAGTGTAATTTCAGAAGCACACAGCACAATTCCAGATCCCATGTTATCCCTCTGCATTCAGCTAATTACACTTGGTTAGCT
Organism: Hirundo rustica; assembly: GCF_015227805.2. Classification (NCBI taxonomy): domain Eukaryota; kingdom Metazoa; phylum Chordata; class Aves; order Passeriformes; family Hirundinidae; genus Hirundo; species Hirundo rustica. Next base: position 15,972,601 of record NC_053451.1, on the reverse strand, counting down.
ATTTCCAAACAGAAATAATCTTTTAAAAAAGGTGTTCCCTTCTGATCATTATCCCGTGATTGACAGAGCACAAAGCCCTTTATACAGAGAAGAAATCTCCAGGCTCACTTACCAGAACAACATTCAGAATAGAAGTGATTCCTTTCAACAAACTTCACACATGTACCAAAGGCTTGAGTCACAGCATCATAGGTCCCTATAACCCTTGCAAGCATTTTACTACTGAACTTAATTTTTTCAACATAATAAATATTGCTCACCCTTTTAAATACCCAGATGTAGCAAATAGATTATAAGAACATAGCATGGCACTGCTGCATGAGACAAGAGAACTAAAACATTAGTCCCTTAAATATTGAAACTTTGACAGTTTCTGCATTAAAGAATATAATTTTATTTATCTACTTAAAATATATCTGCTTAAGTGAAGCAGTTCTCAAACAGCTTTAACAGCTGTTTTGTACATTGTACTTCTAAGGATTGTCTTTTGACTCCTCTGCGCCAGAGGTTATGAGGTCATCACAGTCAATTCAGCAATCTTAGTACAAACTAAAATTTATTTTTATGGCAACTACAGCATGAATCAAGATTTTGCCTTTTCACAAACCATGTCCTGCAGCTCCCAATCAAGATGCTGAATTAATTATCCACATAAGCCCCACACTACAGCAGAAACCAAAGTCTCTCTCAAATATAAGATAACAAATACAGGAGATCAATATCTACTACAAACAAGACACATTCTGGAGAGGTGATTAGGCAAAGTGAATTTTATCATCCATCAGCCCTACAGTAGAGTACATTTGTAATTTATATAGAGTCATTAAAGCTAAAGGTTAACAGGTCATGATCACAGCAGATCAAATATTGAGATGTCAGCTTCAGGTTTTATGCTACTTTCACACTTGCTAGGTCTCTTTAAGTTGAGGAGCATAAAAATCTCTGTGAATAGTATATATTTAGCTTACCTTGCTTAATAGATCTATAAATCAAACTAGTTCCCCATGCAAGAAAATGATACTTCTCCAAATGAACACATGCTACAGAAATTCCACAATACATTATTCTAAGTGTAAAATACAAAGTAAGAGGAATTAATTTCAATATCTCCAACTACACTACCCAAACAGAGCAAGATTTAGACTTGAAGGGTAAGTTTACAATTAACAGTCTAAAACGAACTCTTTTTTTTTTTTTTTACAATAAAAGCACCATTAGGAACACAAACCATGTTTCCCTAGAAGGCAGCATTTCATGAAGTCACTGGTAATGGGAACCATGTATTCTATTATTAGACACAGAGCTCTTTGATCTATGCAGTACAGAAAGGGGGTAAATTGGCTTATGGTGCTCAATGACATCTCCCACACAGAGATTATTTTAAAAGGGAAAATCAGGTTTTTCTGCTTATCAGGTTGATCCTGCTTCTTTGACAATATTCACATTTCTATCTTCTAACTTCCACTAATTGATCTTGAAAGGCTTAAAACCACATACATCCTTAGGTCAGCCTTCACAACATAATCACTTCAATGAATGTCTTGAAAACTGTCCATGGATGTCTCTGCATATACACATTTATGACTCAAGAGAAAAATATTACCAAGTTTTATGCCTTTCTCTTTGTGTTTTATCCTGCTTGCCCATAAAGCCTGGCCACAAGCAATAAACTCAAGGGAGAGGAGCCCAAACATTTTATATAGTGCTTCAGTGAGTATAATTGAACCCAACTTGAACTGCTGCCTCCCATCTTGTATGCTCCACAGAAAAGCATTGACTGTAAGCTTAATCCCTCCCTTTGGCATGCTGCAAAAAGCTGAGTCTGCTGTGTAAGGATTTAGTTACATTAAATACTTTTGAAAAACATTATTTTAGTGTTTTTATAATCACAAAATGCATAATAAAATTCAAAATGGCATCCGCCTACCTATTCTACTCCAAAGTGCACCTTTCTTCTTTCCATTCTTGCTGATATATTTGGGGAAAAAATCACTATAAGCTCCTTTAAAGCAGAACACAGATACTTTGAGATTAAAAAAAACCTGAAGGTGTGATATGTTTAGTGGAAAGAATCAAAACCCACAAGCTACAGGTACCCTTTCTATCATCAACAGAAAATACTATCTGAGATAAGTTATCAAGTGTTGGAAATCTGTTCTCAGTCCAGAACAGAGCTCAGAATTTGAGCTCTGGTCCTCCTCAGAGTAGTACTTAGACACTTCAGGAAACCATGCATCTGCCATGTGAACAGTCAGGAGTTAGGAACAAAACAGATTCTGCTCAGTGAGAGTCAACATGTGCCTTTGTAAAAATATGCTGGCATTTACATACAGCTACGGAATATGACATTTCAAGATCACGTAGACTTCTCAGAATACAGTACTAACACACCCTGAGTTTACAGTAGATTATCTATTTCTGTATATAAAGAGACAGGCAATACAGCAATAGTAGTTTTACTAGTGACGTGTAAAGAAGATCCTAGTTTAGAGAACATTAACCTGATGCAAGAAAAAACCCACCATGTTTAGTAACTTGTAACAGGTTTACCCCATTTGGAGCTGCTTCTGTTCCTGGTGTTTCCACTGCTTTCAAAACATATCAGCAGTGGTAAGAGCCTATACCAGGGAAAAGCACAAGAACTAGGAGTGATTAAGGAAATAATCAGCCAGCAGGCATGCGTAAAGATGGCTTTAGGATCTATGAGAATTGTGCCAAAGACGCTGAAATTAAACAAGTCCCACTCTGAATTCAGAAGGTGGAGAATTCTGGGTAAGAGTGATCCAAACTGCACACCAGACTGATTTGAACCAGATGGTCAATATGTGCTTTGAAGGGCTAAGATAACACCAAGAAGATTCTTGATCTTAAAAAGCTTGCATTTGTTTTGGGAATCTCTTGTTTTGCCTATTTAATCCTATAGGACTGTGACAAACCCTATGTTTTTACCTTTTTTTTTTTTTGAGTCATGTTCTGTTTTGTAGGGACACAACTCAGATGAGCAGTATTACCCAGCTGCATCATAATGCATATCTACAATGAACCACAAAACACATGCAGGACATTTTTAGGCACACAGCTCATATCCCTTTCCATGGCATGTCACTTTGGATGAAACTCGTGTTTTTCTATGGTGATGCCACAATGACTGAACGGTTTCTCCCCTAGTGAACCAACACTATTATGTTGAAGATCCAAGCATTCCCAGCCCCACATGATGAGGTTTTGATTGTCATTTCTCACAGATGACAAAAAAAAAAAAAAATCTAAATAAAATAAACCCAAAATAATAGAAGCAGGTAAAAGACATTTAATCATCTCTGAAAAACTTCATTTTAGCAGAGCTTTAGAATAGAGATGACAGTTCATCTGCCCTAACCTTACCTCTCCCATCCTCACCCACTTGATCTCTCTCCCACCTCTCCTGCATGGAGGGTTTCCAAGAATAAACCCCACCTCTCTACCTGCAATCTTAATTTCAGCAAGTCATTATCCACTGCTTTATTTCGCTCCATTCCTTATTAATTCCTGCCACACTTCCTAAGCAGATATCAGTTACTGGATAAAGAACTCTTCAGCTTAAAACTTGCTTTTCTGTCAAAAAAGATAGAAGTATCTAGCACGTAATATTCAAACATTTAAACCTATGGAGGATCTGCTGATACACAATAAGTGAGGAAACAAGTGTGAACAGGTCAAGGCTCAATAGAGTTGTAAAAAAGAAAAAGCGAGATAGAGGTTACATGCTGGGTTCAAAGTTACCCTGATGGGGAAAAGTAACATCAAGTCAGACTTTTAAATAAAAAACAGGACTGAAAGTCTACCTGTAATCCACACTGAAACTACAAAACCAGCACATTACCATCAACAATGGAATTAAGTTTTGAGTTCAAGGACATCACAACAATTCACAACTGCTAAGCTGTTAAACAGTTAGTTTGAATATTTGCATGAAAAATATCATTTTGGTAGGTATCAAGCTTAAAGGTACCCAACTACACCATCAACATGACTCTCAGGGAGCTGTTTCTCTGTTTAGTCTAATTAGACATTATTCTAACATGGTATTTAATCAGGTAGAACACTGTAGACATAAGAAACACACGTAACTCTAGGAAACTTAAAAGCAAAGTATAATCTCATTACAGTAAATCACATAAAGGTTACAAAGACTAGACAGGGTAGTAAATCATCCACTCTGGTTCAAAAGTCTTTCTACTAAAAAAGATAAACCCAATATATGTTTCTAGTTAATATGAAAAACCAATAGTGGCTGGTTGTCAGCATTTCCACTCCAATTGACTCATGCAGACGCAAACAGCTGAACAGAAATCTCATGTCAAACCAAGGCAAATTCCAATTTTCATTTCAAGAAGGATTCCTGAATATATACAAATACATTTGTGGTCTGGTGGCAGTACAGGAGCAGGAGACAGGATTTCAGATGAACACTTTTACCAGTTGTACTTGTCTAGGGGCTTGAAGGCATTTCTGCTGGAAGTCAGCTCCGTAATTCTATGGGGTCCCTGCAGGAATCTAAACAAGACGCTGCAGCCCACCCCATGAGAGCAAAAGCCAATGCTCCGTGTTGCTGATCATCCAGATACAAGGAGACAATCTTCTAATCATAAAGGCAAAGCCACAAGGAAGCCTAATGTATCACCTCTAAGGCAAGTTCAAACCATCCTATACACTCAGCTATCGTAACACTTTCCTCTAAATAAACTTCATCCTTCCTAGGGGTAGGAAGGTTGTTTAAGTTACCTTCCATTGTTAACTTAAGTCTTTTCCATGATTCAAGATGTAACATAGAAGACTGTGCTCATGTGCTGCTGAAAGTAAAACCAAGAAATTTCAAGGGCAGATTTCATTTTCATATTTCCAGTTTGAGGTGTGATGCCAGCAGTTCATATCTATAATCTATTCTGGTGTGGCTTTTTTTCCTTATAAGGAGCATTATTGACTTCTTAACAAAAGAAAGGGTTGCAACCCATCTGTAGTGGATTATGTAACCTAAACATGTGTATTCTATTTCATCTGTTGAAAGCTGTTTTTTGGGAGATCTGTTATCCTTCTCTGATCCTTCCAGGGGGGAGGGGGGCAGATGCCTTCTGGTAATGGCCCAGCCATTAAAACCAGGTGGGGCAGTGTTTCTTACCTCTTTCACCACCCCTCCAACCTCCAGGGGGACATCTTCTGATAATGGGCCATTAGGGCCCACCAGTGACACAACACATTCCATCATCCCATGGTGAGATGCTCCACACAGTGGGGGAGGAGCCAGCTGTTCCCAGCTAGACAAAAACTGGGACTGAAGGACACAAGGTATCATGTTTTTTTCCCCTGGATTCCCAGAGGAAGACTGGACCCATCTCATCACCACTGGACTTTCTACAGGACCATCTCTACTCCACAGAACCACATCGGTTACTCCAGGAGGACTTATTTGGACTGCTTCCAACACCCTGACCAATAGGGTGCCAGGTCATATCCCTGACTCTGTCAGGGTTTTTCCAGGATTTTTGTTTGCTTCCTTGCTTGTATTTTTTTTTTTTTTTTTTACTACTACATTTGTATTTTCCTTTTTTTAAATATTCCTAGTAAAGAACTGTTACTCCTATTCCCATATCTTTGCCCGAGAGCCCCTAATTGCAACATTATAATAATTTGGAGGGAAGGGGGTTTACATTCTCCATTCCAAGGGAGGCTTTAGCTTTCCTTAGCAGACAATTGTCTTTCAAAACCAAGACGCCATCTCTTACTGATTTTTAAAACCCCTGTCTTTGGTAAGAGCACAGGCAATAATTTGCTAATATAGTGTCTTCCAAAACTGCTCACTAATACTGACGTATTTAAAACCCAGAAAACTGACTACAAAAAAAAGAAATCTTTTTCAAGTTGCCCACAGATATTGATTCTGGAAAACCAGAGGCCTGTTTCAAAGTTAAAACTATGATTAGACTACTTGTGGTGTTTTAAGCATTAGACCATTCTTACAACTCAAATAAATTGTGCTAAGTATTTTAATCTAACCAGTAAAAACTTCACTGTCCTGCTTTGTCCAACTGACCCTCAGCAAGTACTCATCATCCATCAGGATCTCATTTAATTCCATATCTTTAGCTCATCTTTAGCACTTTAGTGCTTGATGAACACTCAAATAAATCACTACAGGATTCTTGGCCCAGGCAGATGGTAAATGTTAGGAAAAGTTGAAAGAACCCTTATTCCACACATTTATTTCAGACCTCAAGTATCTCTTATGAATTCAAGTCCAAATACATTTACTGTTGCGTCTTCTGATTTATGAACTCTGCATCCAGAAATATCACATATGTACCAATATACTGATGGTCCACTTTTATTGTCTATAACCACCTGCCTTTAACACAAACTATTTTTAAAGCTAATGAAATTGCTTCATTTTTAACTACTTTCACCTGCTTCTACTTTGGTAATACACCATATGTTTTAGATCTTTTATTCTCTCTTCTGTTCAGACTTCTGGCATATCCCAAATTATATTAAAGTCTCAAAGTTTAATATGTATTTCAGAAAGCTCTTAAGGGAAGAAGTCAGTAAAATAATGGGTTTTACACATCACATCCAACTCTCCTGCACAGGCTGAAGTGTGGCACAACTTAAATATCACATTATATCCCCTTTGGCAAATCTAAGTAAAATTCCAAATCTAGTTTGTGTATTGGATTATGTAACCTAAAAATGTGTATTCTGTTTCATCTGCTGAAAGCTGATTTTTGGGAGATGTTTTATCCTTCTTACTCCATGGGGGAGGGGGCCGGATGCCTTCTGATAATGGCCCAGCCATTCAAACCAGGTGGGGCAGTGTTTCTTATCTCTTTCACCACCCCTCCATCCTCCAGGGGACATCATCTGATAATGGGCCATTAGGGCCCACCAATGGCATGACACATTCCATCATCCCATGGTGAGATGCTCCACACAGTGGGGGAGGAGCCAGCTGTTCCTAGCTAGATAAGAACTGGGACTGAAGGACACAAGGTATCCGGTTTTTCCACTGGATTCCCAGAGGAAGACTGGACCCATCTCATCAACACTGGATTTTCTACAGGACCATCTCTACTCCACAGAACCACATCTGTTACTCCGGGAGGACTTATTTGGACTGCTTCCAACACCCTGACCAACAGGGCGCCAGGTTGTATCCCTGACTCTGTCAGGGTTTTTCCAGGATTTTTGTTTGCTTCCTTGCTTGTTTTTTTTTTTTTTTTTACTACTACATTTGTATTTTCCTTTTTTTAAATATTCCTAGTAAAGAACTGTTACTCCTATTCCCATATCTTTGCCTGAAAGCCCCTAATTGCAAAACTATAATAATATGGAGGGAAGGGTGTTTATACTCTCCATTCCAAGGGAGGCTTTAGCTTTCCTTGGCAGACAACTGTCTTTCAAAAGCACGACAGTTTGGAATCATGTTACATAGCCTTAACTTTCCAAGTGATTCAGAACTTTAAGGACCAGTAATTGCATCTTTATAAGCTACATTAGAACACTTATGCTTTAAGAACACTTAATTATCACAAAATGGTTTGTGTTGGAAGGGACATAAAATCTATCTTATTCCAACCTCCTACTATGGGCAGGGACACCTCCCACTTGACCGGGTTGCTCCAAACCCTGTCCCACCTGTCCCTGCATATTTCCAGGGATGGGGCAGCCACTGTTTCTCTGGGTGACCTCTGCCAAGGCCTTTCCACCCTCACAGGGAAGGATTTCTTCCCAATATTCCAACTAACCCTGCCATCTCACAGTGGGAAGCTATCCTTCCTTGTCCTGTGACTCCATGCCCTTGCCCAAAATCCCTCTGTAGCTCTCTTGGAGCCCCTTTATGCACTGGAAAGAGCTCTCAGGTCTCCTTGGAGCCTTCTGTTCTTGAGGCTGCCTCCAGAGCAAAGGGACTCCAGCCCTTGTAGCACCTCTGTGGCCTCCTCTGGATTCACTCCAGCAGCTCCACATCCTTCTGATGTTGGACCCCAGAGCTGGAGGCAGCTCTGCAGGTTGAGTCTCACCAGAGCAGGGAAGAGGAGCAGAATTCCCCCCTCCACTGCTATCCATGCCGTGGGATCAGCCCAGCATACGGGGGCTTCTGGGTGCCAGCGCACATGGCCAGGGTATGCCCAGCTTCTCATCCAGCCATCTTCCCGTCCTTCTCCTCCTCCTCAGAGCTGCTCTCAATCAATTCTCTATCCGGCCTGAACTTGTGCTTGGGATTACTACGATCCTAGCGCAGCACCTTGCACTTGGCCTGGTTGAACTTCATGAGGCTGGCACAGGCCCACACCTTCAGCCTGCCCAGGTTCCTCCGCATGCCATCCCTTCCCGCTAGCACCACACAACCTGGTGTCATTGGCGAACTCCATCTCACTGTCCATGTCATTGTCTTTAAAGTTAAACAGTGCCGGTCACAATTCCAAATCACAAGAAGACCAATCATCACTGCTGTCCATTTGGACATCAAGACATTACCCAGGAGTTAACTGCAGATTGGAATCTTAGTCCAAAGACTAAATGAGGCTGACACCACCGCATTTTCACATCACCTTATTTACATTATCTTTGATACTTCCTGCCCAACTGTGTCAAACTTGTCAGAGAACAAACTCAACCTGGCTTTTTCTTTCACTTCTCATTTTCAAGGGCAGTAAGCAAAATGACTGCAGAGAGGTGGCTGCAGAGCAGACTTGGCAGAATGCAGCTGAAACCCAGTTATTCACTATCATACAGATAAAGAACTGATGTAATTTCTGTGACCGTAAGTCACTCATGTCATACCAGTCATCTATCAGATCTGGAGGAACAACTGTGTCTCACACACTACCAAAAATGGGTCAGTTATGAAAAACTGAGTTTCAAGCTTTAGGTAGGACACAATACAAGGATAGGACTAAATAGCACAATCCAGATAAGATAATGGCCTGAAAAAGTCACAAGTTCTTGTTTGATATGTCTGAAGTATGAGGTGTGTACAAGAAAAGGTTTAAATATTTACCGAAGTTTGAGTAATTTCAACCTCACCCTCTTTTGGGGTCTGCAAGCGGGACAGGCAGGGGAGGAAAGAACTAGTGTTTTCCGTCCAAGCTAACCATATCCTGTTTGCTCACTGTAATGGAATGTTGTATCCAGAGGAAGAAGCTGGTGTTATTTAAAAGTCCTGGGGCTTCTCTGAACCAGAAGAAATTAAACCCTGAAAGCCTTTTAAGTGAGAAGGACCACCACTGTCCAGACAGCTCACTTGAAATCACAATTTTCCAGGACACTTCAAATCAAATACTAGGACAAATAAGCTGCTTCAGAGCCACAAGCACAAAAATATCCAGCATTCCTATCATCTTAGCACTCCACCTGAAGATCAAGGTGCAAGAAGCTTTAGCTGCACAGCTTTAAAACCTGTTTACTTCTCAGATAAGCTGCACCAGAGCTCTGTCACCTTCACAGCAGAGACTGCATAGATATTCTGCAGAAGACCCAAAATTAAATGAAAAGACAGAAAAAAAGGCTACAAGCATGCATTTTGCTTGTAACTACAGATAAGACATAAATATGAATTACAAATCACAAGCAAATTCAGACTGGATTACTATGGTTTTGAGTTCCTAATTAACAGAAAAAGCTACACTTGTAAAACAAATTTGATGACAAAAATACACAATGCCATGAGGAAAAAGCCTATCCCCATTCAAGCTTTATACAATATATAAATAATTAGTCTACTGGAAAAAGAAAACATTAGTTTAACTTTATGAAATATATTTTCAAAATGCTTTTCTGAACAGTTCAGATGATGATAATCAAAAGCAGAAGCATCTTTCTGTGGTAAGTGTAACTGCTGTGACCTTGGTCTTGGGGAACGCACAAAAACTTCAGTATGTACAGACTGCAGAGAGAAAATAAAAGCAAAGATCCAGACTATGGAAGTCAGGCAGTTCCTGACAAAACAGTCACCACTTTGTACAAGAGGGTATAATTCGAGTGCTTCGGCAAATAATTTCAAACACCTCAAAATCATAGCAAAGAATCCATGGAGCCAGTAACACTGATAGTTTTTTGTAAATTGGGCATTTCCTTGACATATTTCAGCTTGGATTCAAGGCTTGCCCCATACAAGTCATGATGGATGTGACAACACATTGACCATCTGTAAGGACAGAGTAGACAACCTCATTATCAGAACTTTAAATCTCTCTGCCACTGACGGATCATTTTTTAACTAGAAGACACTTTATACAGGTCAAGCCCCTGCTTATTTAAAAAAATGAAGCAATATTTTGGAAAAAAAAAATCTCAGCAGGAGTATAGTGTTCCAATGTGTCTTGGTTTGAAAGGTGGGTGTCTGCTAGGGGGGGCAGAAGCTTTGCTTGGAATGGAGAATGTAAACCCCCCTCTCTCTGAATTATTATAATTTTGAATTGAAGGGGTTCTCAAGCAAAGAAGATATGAGAAGTAACAGTTTTTTGCTAGTATGTATAACGAGGCAAACAAATAACTATAACTACAGCACTGGTAACAAACAGAACCAGGAACCTAATGAGAGCCTTCCCGGCCACAGGCACTTTCCCCTTTGGTGTTAGCTGCGGTCACAGCTGGCACAGGGACTGCTGGCAGGCTCCCGGCAGGCAGGGCAGGTGAGATGATCTCCCCACGGCTGCCAGGGGCGCTTTGGCATGGGCTTGGGGAGCACGTGGCAATGGCGGCTTTGTCTGAGACAGGGAGGGATGGAAGAGAGGCATCGCTCCACAAACCCCTTGAGCTGTTGATCCTGCTGCCCTGATAGGACTTTTGGAAGCAGCAGGCTGGAACAGCAGGGATGAGCAGAAACCCTAGAGTGGTGGAGATGTATCAGAAACTCTGCAGCGATAGCTGGGACTACAGGACGTCCCAGCAGGGCAGGGGGTGCGGGGCCTAGCAGCAGAATTAAGTCAGATCCCGGCTGGGTTATACCAGTGGTAGAAAAACTTCTTTCCACAAGTAGCAGCTCGACCGTCCTCCTCCAAAAGCCGAGAGTGAGTGAGAATGCCCAACTGCCTCAGATCCCATCCTTTACCTACCTCTCTTCTCATCGTATCTCTGTCTTTCTGAGAGAAACTCCCAAAAAACAGAGGAGTGCCACCAGACACCCTCCTTCTCTGAGGCCTGGCCCCCTCCACCTTGCAAGCACCCAGCCATCTGTGCATCTTAGCAACTCAACGGAAAAAGATTCACCAGTAAAAATGAAAGGAAAAGGAAAGAAAAGGAAAGAAAACCCAACCCCCAACACAATGGAAGTAAATTAAGACTAGTATGTCTTCACAGAAACATTTCTCAGCGAGTCTCAAATGTCTGGGGTCTGTGGTCTCATCTACTGCAGTAAACAAAATCTGCTTTCTCAGACTGGCCAGGAGCATGTAAAAACAACTAGTTCCCAGAAATAGTGTTATAAGTTTCTAAATTTATTAAACAACACCTGATCTATTTCTTTATCTATATACAGCAATGTCTGCTGACTCAATGAAGGCAAAAGCATTGTTTTGCTAATCAGGAATCAAATAAGCCATGACTGCAGCTAAATAGCCTCAAGAATTGTAGACTGTAAAAATACAGTTCAAGATAAGTTCATGGCAAAAAGCATTCTTTGCGCAATACAGCTGAAACCTTAACATACACTCAACCTACCCCAAAGAATCAACTTTTCTTTTATTTCTCGAGCAATCATCTTCCTCCATCTAAGTTTGCCAAGATTTCTTCCCAAAGCCGCCATTTCATTACCTCAGCTGAAGTACCAAATATGATTAAAGACTTTTCAATTGTTTTGGAAAACCTTAACGTCAGTGAAAAGTTATCCTTCATGTTCTTCATGTGTTCTGATATTTCAGACTGCTTTGTTTGCAAGTGACTTATCTGTTATCAAGCACAGAGCAATAACAACTTTAGTGGTGTTGTACTAAGTCTACTGCAGCTGAAATTCTGATTTTCCTATTCTTTCAAACTGGAGTAAGGCCACAATAAGGAGGAACATTTGCAGATTATGCTCATTCAACAAGTGGATCACAAATGCTCCAAAATTATCCATAGGCCAGTTCAGCAACACTTATCTCCACTTATTTGGAAATCCAGCTTGCCACACTTAAAAGAAATGAAAGATAATACATCGAGAAAGATAATTTGGAAGCATTTTTGGAGCAGAATTGGCAAGGAATCCCGTATGTTTCTTTTACTCAGAGGCCTGAAAAGAAATTTTTTACATCAGAACTTCTACTGTCAGTAACTCACTTTTCATGATTTAACACTGTGTGAACCACACACAACATTCCAGTTTTCCTGAGCAATGCAAATGAGTAGGTCTAAAATACAACACCAATGTATCAAAATAATTGCTTATGTGCAGATTCAAAATACGTTCTACCTGATTTACTTAATCTTCTTCACTTCTCTGAAATTTGCTTCCCTACACTAATGAAAACCACCCCAAACTGGAGTAATCCAGTCTGCTGGGGTTTGAGTTCAAGATTCAGTCAACAAACCGTGAAGATCCATCAACATTCCCCACACGCAAAGGTGCTGCAGACCTTGTACATCAACTTTAGTTGTATTAAGATAGCCTTACCCAATGATTTGCATCCTTAAGGAATACAGAACCACTCTGAAGACCCAAGAAGGGCACCCGTGGTTCATGCTTGATACACTCTTCAGTTGCAACAAGTCTGCACCAGCCAGGTGGAGGGTGACTTGTTTTTTTTTAAGTTATACATTTGCCCCTCCCACAAGGGCTACAGCAATGAAATTAAACTGGCTTTTAAAGTATCAGCATCTAGACAAATCAAACATCAAGACAAAAATTGACTAATCACTGCAATCTTCTGGCATGCTTGAGGTTCTCAATAATGACCAAGCTGAGCTGCAGAAAAAGACAAATTTGAGGTGTAATTCCACATCTGAGAAATGGTTTCCAGGAAATTACTTCAGGAACAAAACTATCCCTTTTAGCTGTATTATTACTTAGCTGTATTTCGATTCTGTTTTCTATGAGGACCCAGTATTACAATAGACAGATGTTTCCTATTTTAATGACAACAAAAGGTATTTAGACAGGACAAGTAACCCATGGCAGCATCCTTAATTTCCCTCCCCCTTACACCATTTCATACAGCTTTTGGTTCCTGAAGTACATCAGTCATAAAAGAACTGCAAAGATGTCAGATACCTCAATGTACATGCCCAAGACTTACATGGTAGCTGTCTGAATCCTTTGGCCTTTGCTGTCTATGTTTGTCAGGCAGAGTGAAAGAAAAAAAAATAGTCTTTCTATAAATTACAAAATGCCAAGGATACCTTTACAGTTCTTTACTGTTAGATAAACTAATGCCAAATATTCCTGCATAAAAATGGAGCAGACTAGATCAGGTTTCTCCCATTACTGTCTGTGTCCTGTTTGTCTATCTTTAAAATTTTTATATACTTTTGGCCTTTATAATAGTGAATACCAACAATTCTGCAATGTCTTAAGTGTTCCAGCAGCTATGCTTGCAAATGACAATGTTCTTGCTACCTTTTAAATATAAAACCTTTTTAGGCATTGATGCCATTTTCCACCCCTTCATTTTTTCCCCAGCCTGAAGTACGACACTGAGGTGGTCACTTTCTTACTACTGCTCTGACAAATCCTCCCTTAACATGTTTTGGTGGGAAGAAGGTGTAGCATCCATAGGATTGTGTGTACTATTTGATTTCTCTGCATGATTATTACAGACAAATCATGTTAGTAAAACTGTTTCTTGAAATGGTTTCCAGATCCAAGTTACCTAGCAGGGAAGTAAGAGTTCCTGAAAATCTTTAAGAGACATAGTAGGAGCGATAGTGCAAAAACTCAAGATAAATAATTTGTCTGAATGTGCACTTCACTTGTCTGGACATACAAAGCATACCAGAAAGGTGATTAAACTTTTAAAAACCCTATTTTTCTTCTCAGAGGAATATATGTATTTCCAAGCTCTTTATACTCAAAAATACTATGACATGAGCAGCAACACCAGCACAGGGAATGTCACAATGTCTGTCTCACTCCAGCCAAAATAATCCTTATTTTGCCCTAAACTGGCAGTCATTCTTTATTAAAAATCTGGGAGCAGAATAACAGAAGCATTAAATACAGGGCTTGAGAGAGACAGTATCAGAACATATCAGAAATAGTTTCATCTCAGCATTCTCACTCTGTTGTTGATGTTGTGATGAAGTGTTCGGTTTCAGCTCCACCAGAACACTGCCAAAGAATTTAGGTAATTTATTCTGTAAGCAAGCTTGTCCATCACTGGAGAGAAGAACATGTTGCTGTCTATGTAGCTTTGATTTGGGAGTTACATGTAGAGGTGGTTTCCCCGGGGAAGAAGAAAACCTGGAAAAATGCTTTGGGAAACCCCATTCAAAATGCAATAAGCAAGAAGCTTACTCACATGTTCCCTCAGTTCAAGCATGCAAATCATTACTAGAAGGTTCCTCGTTCTTTGTATTATCATAGGTTAATTTTTGGTGCGGGAATTTTAATCTTCTTACTCGTTCTCCCCTATTGGACCCTTCCCTCAGATCCCACCTTAACTCCTCACCTACACCAGGGTGTATAAATATTTCTGTCAGACCCTGACCCCGCCTTTTGCCCCTTGTTACTGCCTTGGTCCAGTTCACACACAGTGGATGCCTTATTGTTTGTTGTTTCCATATTATTAAAATTCCTTTTCGGACAACTGGATTGAGGGTGCCTCTAACAAGTCACCATCAGGGCTGAATCCCGACGAAACTCAAAAGGGTCCAAAAGTCTGAGCTCGGACACCCAGGAGTTTCAGTTACATATTCATAGAAATACAGAATCATTAAGGTTCTTAGATCTTTTAAGAACATCCCAAACCCAACCATTCACCCAGCACTGCCAAGGCCACCACTAACCCATGTTTCAAGTGACACATCCACATGGCTTTTAAATCCCTCCAAGGATGTTGACTCTACCACTGGACCAGGGCTGGACATTTTCAGGGAAGAAATGTTTGCTAATATCCAACCTAAAACTTCCCTGGCACAATTTGAGACTGCTTCCTCTCATCCTGTCACTTGTTACCTGGGAACAGAAACCCCCCAGCTGGCTCCACCCTCCTGGGGAAAGTGAAAAGGTCCCCCCTGAGCCTCCTCTTCTCCAGCCTGGGCTGCACCAACTGCTGTAGTCTCTCCTGGTCTGCCAGACCCTTTCCCAACTCCGTCACCTTCTGACGCTCCAGCTCCTCAATGTCTGTCTTGCTGAGTGAGGCCCAGGACCGGAGGTGCCTCACCAGTCCCCAGCACAGAGGGACAGTCACTGCCCTGGGCCTGATGCCACACCATTACAGGCCAGGTGCCATTGGCCTCTTGATCATCTGGGCACACCTGGGATCATGTTCAGCCACTGTCAATCCGCTCCCCCAGGGCTGTTCCCAGCTTTCAGTCACTTTTCCCCAAGCCTGCAGCATTCCATGGGGTTGTGGTGACCCAAGGGTAGGATACAACCCTTTGGCCTTGCTGAACCTCATACAACTGGCCTTGCTGCATCAATGCAGCCTGCCCACATCCTTCTGCAGAGTTTTCCTGCCCCCTCCAGCAGGTCAACACTCCTGCCAAACACAGAGTCCTCTGCAAACTGACTCAAAGTACGCTCATTACTTTGAAATCTTTCAGACTCCAGAACTTCTGAGAATTCTTTCTTCCTACATATTGCATGCACTGTGGGGATGCTGAAAGGGACGACTGAAGAAGTGAGTTAATGAGAAATTTTGTAAAAATTGGATTCTTGCCTTAGCATGGTAATTCAAAAAGTCATAAAAGTAGTCATCATAGGAGAAAACTCAGAGGATTTTGGCAGTACCAAAATTAGGTTTTGGAACACAAAAGAGGAACAGTTATTGAGCAGATTACAAACAATAATATCCCTACAATTACAAGGCTGACCATATACCATATACTGTATGCTACTGCAGTCACTCTATACTACATTCCACGTTCAGTACTGTGGCCAGGCAAGTGCTAAATTCTCACCACAGCCTCCTACTTCATAGTCATAATGTAAAAGTTATTGTAGCAGAAAAAATTGTAAATTCTCAAGGTCGTCATAGAAGTGACCTGGACCATGCCAGTAAACCAATCTGAAGCATTTCCCAGATGTTACTTACATTCTGAAAGCTCTCAA
The DNA here is from genome assembly GCF_015227805.2 of Hirundo rustica. Taxonomy (NCBI): domain Eukaryota; kingdom Metazoa; phylum Chordata; class Aves; order Passeriformes; family Hirundinidae; genus Hirundo; species Hirundo rustica. The sequence continues at coordinate 15,956,382 of NC_053451.1, read as the reverse complement.
AATATTTAACCTGCTCGAAAGAATGGCTTAGAAAAGTTGTTAAAGAAACTTGAAAGTATAGTAACACCTTTATACAGTATAACTTTAAGAAAAAACACCTGTACTTATGAATTTGCTCTTGAGCAAAAACCTCAGCTATTTCCCCCAATGAACAATTTCTAGAAACTCCTAATAACGATCTCAGAGAAAGCCTGTGTCTTGGTTTACAGGACAAGTGCCTGAAAACATGAACCCCTTCCCTCCAGATTACTGTAACTTAGAAGTTATGGGGCTTTCAGGAAAAGATATGGGAAAAGGAATAAAGGGCTTTACTAGTGTGTATATATGTATAATAAGACAAACAATAACAATGGCAGCAACAATAAACAAAACCCAGAAACATAACCACAGCCTTCTCTTTGCTGTTAAGCACTTTTCCCTCTAGTGCAGTTACGGTCACATCTTTTGTCTATCTTAAGTATCTGTTATTCCCATCTCTTAGACAACAAATGGGAGAAACATTTCCTGAGGAAAAAAAAAAAAGGAAAAATCCTAACCTCCAACACCCTGCAATAAAAAAAAAAACCCTAAAGCCAGGCATGTAGGTAGAAGCCAGTCAATAATGAGGATGCTATGTGTTATAGTAAAGATCAAATATAGGGATTACATCACTGCAATTACTCAACGATTTATGTTGGAGTTTGAAAAGCTGCTGAAGACAGGTAACTGAAATGAAAAAATTTAATAATGCATGTTAACTGCTGTTCTCAACACAAGGGAGAAACGTGACCTATTAGTTTAGAAAGAAAACTGCAATTTTAGACATTTGACTTAAGATCTAGGAATTGGTAGGACTGTTTCTCCAATAGCTGGGAAGATAAGATATCCAGCAGGAGCTAATTCTGAAAAAAAATTTGCACAACACAGTTAAATAGCCCAACAGGGATTAATTTACTTAGTTAAACTCTGTCCTTTTCACAAATCTGTTGTGAAATCAAGTATAAAACAAGAGTTTGGAAGGCTGTAGCATGAAGGATTAAACCTTCCAATCTGTACGAGAGAACAGGAAACTGAATTAGTCTTTACACGCCCATACACAGGGAGTTCTACTACTCAGAAATTTGTTTTCAAGATAAAAATGTTCTAGTTTGCAACCCTTCTCAAAGTGATGTAGAGGAAAGAGTATGATCATCTGCTTCAAGAACTACACTGAAGCAAAACAAGCCAATGTTCTATTAAGATACCCAGGAACCGTGTTCAGACAAGTTATTAAAATGGTATCAAAATTACTTTGCAAGACATAATTATATATTTGTGTTTTATGGTGTCAAAACAGGAAGACCTCAGCAAGTTTAAATCCTAAGGCAAATTACCTTGCTTGTCCTGCCAAAAGTCATGAACCTTCAAAGAGAAATCACACACTTTCCAGCACCCCAATCCTGTCAACTAGGCACAATAAAACCTTTCCATCTTTATTTGGGTTATGAGGAATTAGTGTTAAAATGTTGGAATACTTTGCATATTTCCAAAGAGAAGAATTTGGCTTTTCACAGCTTCCTGTCAATCGAGTCAGCTACTTTCCACAAGTTCATTCCTCCCCACCGTCATATCCTTTGCTCCTTTTTCAAACATTTGTGGAAAAATGAATTTATTGATGCTGCAAGCCTGACTGCAGCCATCCATACACACACAGAATGTTGCAGAATCCCTGAGTTGTAAGGGACTTCAAGCTCATCTCATTTCAACCCCTTGCCAGGGTGGGGACACCTTCAGCTAGACCAGGCTGATGCAAGCCCCATTCAACCTGGCCTTGAACACTTCTAGGGATGGGTAGTCCATAAACTCTCTGGGCAAAATTTAGCAATGCCCAGAATCTGAACAGAGCAGTTGGCCTCCCACCACTGGTCAGTGCTGCATTCCTGGCAGCTCAGTGGCTTCAGGCTACAAAGGGAACCTTAACCAGTAATTGCCACTAATTCCATGTTAGAGCACACAGGTGCAAAAACAGTGGGAAAATAAGCAAAGTTCCAAAACACAGGAGAAGACATTCAGAGAGTGAATTTAAAGACAGCAAGATGGTTTCCTAGAAGGAAAACAATAAGAGTGTAGCTACAAGTTCAAAGACAATGATTACAGAAGAAATTAAAAGCTCTACATTGAATATTCAGTTGATTTATAGTAAGTGGCAGGTTACCATGCTTTTTCAATTGATTAGAAAACTCAGCGTTAAAAGAAAGCTGTTTGTTTTCTCCCATTTATCAACCACTATTCTGGCACTGTCAGCAGCTCCCCAGTAAAACTACACTTGCTACTGGCTATGGGAATAAACTGCAGATAGCAAAACATAAAAGGCAAGTTTTCTAAATAGAAACCAAAACTCATGAAACACTAAGAAATGCTATTTAAGTTTTTCTAGCATTACTGGATGCCAAATCAAAGCCATATATGTGCCAATAGACCCAGAATAACAAAGCTGAGTTACTCTATTGTGTCCCAAAATTCCAACAAGAGAAACTGAACTGAACTGAACGAAAGCAGTAACAAGTAACTTCAAATTCCATTATCACCTCAGACTACCCAAAACTGTTTAAGATAGGGTTTTTTGGTTTTGATTTGTTGTTTTGAAGAAAGTAGATCAGTGTATTTACAATATACTCACTCTCGCTCTTTCTCCGTCAGCTTGTCATTTATATTATCTTTGATTGTAGACCGGGAGCCCTTGTGAATTATCGGATACCTGAGTGGCACTTGTAAGAAGAAGGATATCATGGAAACTAGGTGAGCAGTATAGCCCAGGGCAACAGCGATGCTTCCATCATCTTTTGCTGTCAATGACAAAAAGATTCCACTATTAATTGTATCCATTGAACCTTAGTATTCATCTTTATTGCTCAGAGAACAACAATTAATGTAGCTCTCAGAAGTCAGAACTCAAGGACAGAAGGAAGCCTGGAGTCATTCTGCTCCACACTTTAAAAGTGTTTGCACTTCACTGTGTTGTGTTTGCCTCTTGTAATGAGGCACAGAAAACTGATGATATTTGTTCTCCTGCAAATTTTACTTTCAAAGCTACACTGCCAGGATGGGGGAGGGTAAATAAGAGATGGGAAAATGAAACTAAATTCCCAAGACAAAACTCAAGTATTAAGCTTTCTGTGTTTCTCTAAAAGGAGTTGATACGTGTGAGAGGGATCAGGGGAAAGCTGCATTCCTCCTCAACTTTATTCATGAGTGAGATCAATTGGAGAGACACTGACCCCAAGCTATGAACTCCATTCTCTGCCAATAGCTAGAAAAACTTAGATTAATGCATTGTTTTAAAGTATTATTTTCAATTTGACATTTCAACCTTAAAGCTTCACCTGCCAGGAATAAACATAGATCTTGTAATTGAAACTACATCTTCTAGCCATATAAAGGCTTTTCCCTTCCCTTTTCTTTATTTTTAATTCTTTTTAAGGGATACAGACAGCACAACAGTCATCCCTTCTGATGCATGCATGAAACCAGCTAAATAGAGGACCTTCAAGAAAGCTTATAATGATATTCAACAACCATACTGAGCTCTATCAGAGCTCATAATATATGTATTTAAGTTACACCCCTGTCAAAAAGGATTTTGTTAAGAAGGTTCATTTGCAGCAAAGCTGTCTTTTTAAGGATTTTTTTTTTGATCCTTCAGATGCCTAATTTTTTAAGAGATAGGATCTACTGAGTTTGAGATAATATCCAGACCAGACAGCAGGGTTTGAAATTTAACTGCCTATTTCACAAAATTGAATGCTTAGTACTTCTTCCTCACAATACAATACTTCTAGAAACTTAGATAAAGTATTAGTAATTCTTTTGCAGTGAATTAATACCAGGAAACTAAAAATGGGCCAGAAGATGGCACACCACTGATTCCTCAAGAGTTAGCAAACTGAGTTCATTACCACATTTAGTGCAATCAGGGAAACAAAGCAACAGACTGATTTTTGTCCTACTGACAAATTAATTTGTTTTAAAGATTATTCCTCCAATATTCTAGCATCCAATATACATATTATTAGTACAAGTTAATTACTATGAGGTGGCTTAAAAGAGTTAGACAATTGATGGAGGTTTTTGCTCAAGAAACTAGAGTGAACAAGTACTGGGAGTAAGAAATCTTCAAGGGTATTTTAATGAATTTCCAGTTCACGTCAAACATTTGTAGATGAATGCATGCAGTTACCTGTACAACTGTTATACAGGCAGGCATATGATATATTTGCTTCTGCAATAGGATGAGGGTTGACAGTTAAAGTAGAAGGTCACTTGTAAAGAACTCCATACTGTCAGAGAGGTTCAAAGTCCTTTTTTTGCAAGGTGTTTATTTGGCAAGTTCACTGGCAAATACAGCAAACCAAATGGGGATTTATGCCTGTTGCCCCACCAAGATTTATGGACTAAAAGTACTCCCAATGGAATTTTAGGTCAGACACAAATATTTTCCAGAATCACTGAGTTTGGAAGGCACCTCTGGGAATGGCACAGTCCTCCATCCCCAGCTCAGAGAAGGCTGTCCCCAGGACTGTGTCCAGCTGGGTTCTGAGCATTCCCAGGGATGGAGACTTCGCTGCCTCTCTAGGTAACCTGTTCCAGTCTTAGAACACAGAGGGGCTTTACTAAGAGTCAAAAGAAACCTCCTTTGCTTTAGCTAGAAAGTACCAAGAAATAATTTGCAATTTGCAATCTTCTGGTCTAAATCTTTCTGGTCAAAAATTTGGACCCCAAGCTGTTGCTACTATTTTTCTTAATTTTACAAAGTTTAGAAGCAGTGTTAACTGTAACAACTACTTTAGGAATAGGCAGCTACCTTGAAAGTCTTCAGAATTAGGAAGCTTGACTCCACAAACAAAGTAATCCTTTTGGTTATTCTGTAAATTTAAAATCAAGAGTGGAAAGTGAGCATGGAACAATAACATCCAGAACACCAAAACCTGCATAAAACATGACAACAAAGCTAACAAAGAATACAATAAAAATAAACCTAAATATTCAACTATACTTAAAATGAGTGACAGAGTATTTTAATCCACATCTCACATAGTTCAGAAAATAAATGCAGCTTTTTCAAGAGTGAAGGGCTTTATATTAATTCATCACATAAAAGATTTTGAAGCTCAACAGTTTAACTTATGTTTCTGTGCACTCAGCTAGCCCACCGTCAGGGTTACTTTATGTAACTGCACACAAAATGGAAAAGAGCCATTAAATTATAGCTATTCTATTTTCATAGAGGACACTGTGTAAAAGGTGCTGGCATAAGTTCCCTCCTGGTAAAGTTTGTAATCTAAAAACCAAATGTAAGAAAAAGCTGAAATAAACAGAATGAGCAAAGAGCAGATTCTGTCACAAATAAAACGTAATATTTGTTTGCAGTGTAATAAATAGGAAGTCCATTTCACATCAAGCAGATTGTCAGGATGTTGAAAACATACCAAATCAATAGGGTAGATGTAGGATAGCTCCGACAACAACTGCTTGCATCGAATAGTCTGCTGGGCATTTGTCTTCAAAAACTGTTCTCTTTGGGGAAAGAGATTCCAAAACCATTACTTTCTTCAAAAGCTCTAAATAAAGGTATTGAGCTGTCATATCCCTTCTGCAGCTTTCCAATTATCACCTCCTATCCTCCAAAAAGTTAGGTAAATCCACCCCCCAAAAATATAGCATACAAAGCTAATTTTTGTTTTCAGGCATACCATACATTATAGACATATTTTGACTGCAAGAATCAAGTATTACAAAGCTGTGTTACACTAAAACACACCTAGAAGTCCTATCAGAGTCTACACATGCAACCAACCATCTGTTCTCTTCTCTTCTAGACTTGCCACTGGTAATTATCACTTTAGATATCTACAAATTGTAGCAGGGATGTCTTAACAGAAGTTTTAGAGCAACATGAGGAAGAATTTGGTACCAGAAGTCCCATTTTCAATGGCCTGCTCTCAAGCTTATCTTTTCTTTCCAGTTACAGAATAAACACAGGTCCTTTTACCTCTTAGCAGTGCATTCCTTTCTTAATTCATACAGAGATTCATTATGCTCTTCAAGTTTCTGGTATTCAGTTCCAAATGCATTTTCTAAGCAACATGAAGAATCAGGAAAAAAAAATAGTACAAAGTATATTCTTAGTTATCCAAAGTTTTAAAAGTAGATACTGACAAAATGTTGCCAATAATCCTCCACTTACTCTTACCCTCCCATTCTCCATATTATGCTCCCAAACTAGAGAATGTCAGCACAGGAGGAACCCCTGTCTCCAGGCACTACACACCATTCACCAGCCAAATACAACCCATCAGATTTCATCCTCCTTTAATACCTATTCCTCTCACAACCACGCAGTACAGTAATCCAGTTATGGAGCCTCAATACTTGCATAGCCAGAATAAAGTACATGGTAAAAACCATCCTTTTTAGTAGTGACTAATTACTTTAGACTAAGCTAAATATTGAAAACAAAACATTCTGCAACAAGAACGAACTTGTGTATAGTTTGGTCTTGGTGAGCTCCAAAGTGGCAGTGATATAGCATTTCACTATAGGAAAAGTGCCCAGTAAAGATGATACCAAGATGACTAAGCATTTAATCCATCACTTACATATCAAAAGGATTAAGAAGGATTTTTGTCTTCTAATACTTAAAACTGAATCCAATCACAGGTACAGCAACTTGCCGCATGACATTATGAAGCCCCTTTATCATGGCAATGTTTACTGTACTATACTGCAGTTCTTCTGATGCTCTCATTAAATGTCAATTAAACGCAGATTTAAGTTTGCTTTGGAGAGGTGCCATAGTAAGAAATTATTTAGAGACAAGATACCAGAAACTGCTGTCTAAAACTCAGTATAACATAGAGAGTGAAGAAATTACACCTGGCTGCAAATTTCAGATAAAGAAAAAGCACATTACAGCCAGACAATGAAAACAGAAAAGAAACCAGCACTTTCATTCTGGTCATAAACTATGCTAAGGTTCCTACACTTACCTCTGTCAAGCAAAGTACTCTTTCGCTTATGCAACAAGGCTACTTCTTGACCAAGGGCCTTCTTCTGTCGCTCCAGTTCATTACGTAGCACCAGGATCTTCAACTGTAAACATTCAATCTCCTTTTTCTATGGGAAGAAATACAGCTTAAAAAAACCAAAAACAAACAACAAAAAACAAACAAACAAAAACACCAAAACAAAACAAACCAAACCAAAAAAACCCCACCCGTTTTTCTGCACAGAAGCAGTTTCATGAAAAGGTGATAGGAGGAAAGGAAAAAACAGGACAAGACTAGTGCCTGCCTAAGAACTGAGTTCATAGATTACCACAGGAAACAGATTCCCAAAAACTGACATCATTTTGCTGCTTTGGAAGGGTAGCAATACAGCTGTATGCCACAGTGCTTGCTCCTCCTGCAGGATGCATCTCCTCTCTTGAGCCCAGACCAAACCTGCCCCACCAGGACATAAAAACTGAGAGCACAGCAATAGCAGCAGGATAAGCATTCATTCCCTGGCAAAGGGCTCACCAGCAAGAGGGAAGGTGAGCAATAAGAAGTCTATACAAAGTGGAGGCAGGAGCTGGAAAAAGGCTGGAGATGTTCAAGATGCACTATTAAATTCAATTCCCTGCTTCAGGACAATGAGAATAAGAGGATACAAAGAAAAAGCTGAGAGAGTGTTCAGCCTGGAGAAAAGAAGAGGCTCCAGGGAGATCTTAGAGCCAAAGAGGGAGTTTGGACAAGGGTCTGAAATGACAGGACAAGGGGAAACGGCTTCCCACTGCCATAGAGCAGGATTAGATGGGATACTGGAAAGAAAATTCTTGGCTGTGGGGGTCAGGAGGCCCTGGCACAGGTTACCCACAGAGACTGTGGCTGCCCCATGCCTGGAAGTGTTCAAGGCCAGGCTGAACAGTGCTTGGAGCAGCCTAGTCTAATGGAAGGCATGCCTGCCTATGGCAGGGGGTTGGAACTTGATGAGCCTTAAGGTCCTTTCCTACCAAAAACATACTAGGATTGTATGACATAGTTTTGCTCTCAGATATTTAAAAATTAAAAGCCTTTGCAAGGAGGGATGAGCATATCCACAACTGAAAAGGTTACGGTTAAACAGTCAAGATATCAAAAAAAGGCAAAAAAGTTCTGGGTTGGAATGACTCACAAGAGATTTTATATTGCCCCTTATGGAAGGTGACATCTTCACCTCTTCATCTACAATATAACCCCTGTGATTACAGCAGGTAAACAAGCTCCCATTTTCCCTCTTTCGTCAAATCCTTGAACCAGTTTGACACTTTTGGAATTTAGCTGAGTACTCTCAACTCAGAGTCTGCTTTACAGCAATAAATTAACTTCATGCTGCAAATGTGCCCTTTACAAGGCACCACATACCAGTAAGTACCAACATAATGAAGTCACCACAAACCACTCCTTAGTTCAACTCATCTTTGAACCAAGATCAGCTTTCCTGGGCAGAAAGCAGAAACTAATGCTAACAGACTTCTCTGGGGAGGGGAGGAGAGCAGGCAAAACACTGTCAAAAGCCATTGTAAGATCCAGTACAATTTCTGTTTAAAATGAATATGTTACTTGAGTGACAGCATTTGCATGAATTCTGCTCATCCAAAGGGAGTCAGGGTGCAAGGAGATACAGTCAGTAGGCTCACCTCACTCTAAATCCACCACAGGTTCCTGTCAAGTTTCATATAAATCATTAGAAGTTTATTTTTCCTGAAAGACCTCTTTTGTGCACTGTGCAATGTTTATGCTTTAATAGCATGATTGTACAAAATAAAGGTAAAAATAGGATAACCAATTTATCAATCCATCTAAGTAACTCACACAACTCAAACTGATGGTATTACACAGCTCTCAGATGAGTTCCTATTTAAAATTACAGGTGTAAATAAAGATTTCAGATTCAAGTGTTAAGGAAAAAAAAAAACAAGCTTACAGTCAAGATACCAGTCAGATGCTTCATCAAGCCCATAAAATAAGGTTTTAATAGATCAGACATACCAGTTCATTCCTTGTAGATGTACATCTCAGCTTTTCTTCAATCTCCCTTCCTATTTTCTGAACAGTTACCTGAGTCTGTTTAATTGCACACTGAGCTCTGTGGAGCCTGCAAGGAGAAAGTTACAACTGTGATAAATGTTCCTCACATGTGCAAACACCTCAAAACCAGCAGCAGGAAAGAAAACTCAGACTATCAGCTTCCATTCGAAAATATCAAATGAGGAAGCACAAGGAAGGCAGGGTTGGCTGGGATATTGGGCAGAAATTCTTGTCTGTGAAAATGGTGAGGCCCTAGCACAGGTTGCCCAGAGAAGCTGTGGCTGCCTCATCCTTGGAAGGGTTCAAGGCCCGGTTAGATAGGGATTGGAGCAACCTGGCCTCGTGCAAGGTGCCCCTGCCCATGGTAGGGGGCTGGAACTGGATGAGCTTTAAGGTCCTACAACAGCAAACCATTCTGTAATAACTTGCATAGTTTATGAAGAAAACCACCAAGTCTTTAAATTCAATCAAGGATAAAATCTGCTCTTCAATTTTTCAATTCAACAGATGCTGACCAGGCTGCAGGTGAGAGAGCAGGTAATTACGAGTACCTCATTTAAGTTAAACCACCATTAACATGAAGACAGATGCACACAAGCATTGTTACCATGGGCCAGCTTTAGAAAAAATGAAAGCATCCTTTAGCTAACACACAGCTACCCAGCCAGGAACATGAAACATTCTTCAGTATCTCCTATTATGCTATGGGCCCTTCTGTAGCAAAACCACAGGTTTCTTAATTGAATCACATTTGAAAATTTCAAAAGATTGTGATGCATCACTGATTGTTAGCCGTGGCTCCAGCGTGAAGAGAGAAAACCAATTATTTGCCATATTTATTGGAAAATTATCAGGAAGAGGAAAAAAGATAGCAAAATCAGGCCTAACAGAGACATTAACATCTTTCTTAAAATTAATACAGAGTAGAAATTATTGTATTTATTAGAAAAAGAGAGTAGTTGTACATGGAAACAAACCGCGCTAGTAATATTAATAAACAAGGTCTTGTGATTTCCGACTTTTACTGTGACAGCCACAGCTGGTCTGTAAGCTGCACAGATAATTTGGCCTATCAGAGACCAACTCAGCCAGCCTGGTTTGTTAGAGAATTGAAGTAAAAGTATGTTATAGGTTGGATTCACACTCAAGCAGGGGACCCCAGCCAATCCCTTTGAACCATGAATGCACCAGTGAGCTGGGCAGAATTAAGACCCTTAACCAAACACATTTGTAAGCATGGGAAATTTGAAGCCCCTCTAAAAGGAGACTCCAACAATAAGCTTCAGCTGTTGCTGCATGAACTCGGTGTGTTCTCGTCCTGGCAACCAATTGTCACATTCCTGTCTTCCACATCAGCGACAGTTGGTGACGCCGACATGATAGAACAAGCTGCCATGGGTAGAACAGGGAGAGAGAGGGGCAGCAGGGAATAGCTGCCTGCAGCATAGAGAGCTGCGAAGAGTAGCGTGGAGAGCTGGGGAATCCTGGTGGGGCAGCGTGGAGAGCCATGTGGGTCCGGACCCCTTTAAAACACCACCAGGAACATGGGAGTGTGGGCTTTGGTACCAGAAGTCCCTACCCTCCAGGTGTGGATTTTTATTTTAAGGAATAGAGGGATAAAGGATGATAAACAGGCTTTACTAACCTTGATAAAGGGGTATGAGAGCCATGGACTGGATGTGTCCGAAGGGGTCACCCTGGACTTAAAAACATGGGAAGGGGCTGGCAGATAGATACTTACAGCAGCTGCTGTTACCAATGACACCGTCATCAATGTTATTAAGTCCTGGAGGCTCATCCTGGACTTGCTAAGACAGTTAGAGAATGAGCAGCATGCAAGGATGGCAGAGGGGATGCTGCAGGCACTGCCCACCAAGGCACGTGGCGAGAACAGGGCACTGGGTGGGGCAGCAGGAAGTGTGGGTGCGGCTCCAGGCGTGTGGGCGAGAAGGATGGGTGGAGCAGCCACATTGCACCATGAAACCACGCAGAGCCATGAAGTTTCCCCGGGAGGGGAAAACCTGCCTGAAGAACATCCTGCGGCTGCCATCAACCATGCCACTGCCCCAGGGGGGGGTGATTAAATGCCAGCAGAGCAACCTGCTGCTGCAGCTGCTGTGGTGCTGTTTCAAGCAGCAGAGACACCCCACACTGCCATGCTATGTTGAATGAGTGTCCTTCAGCTCCCCTGTGCCCTGCTGCACCAGCCAAGACGCCTGAAGCTGTGACTGCCTGTTCTGCTGCTCAGTGCCGTGCTACTAGCTGCTCTGAAGCAGTGCCTGCCACTGAGCCACGCTATGTGACAGCACCAGACTATGCTGACTCTGCCACTGCTCTGCAGGGGTGCATGGCTCCCGCAGAGACAGAGTCCCTCGCAGCTGTCCCAACTGCGCGTGTGTGACCATTTCACCTATACACACTGGAGACACACGCACCCCTTGCCATTGCAGATGCGCTTGGACCACCTCCTCCCGGAGCTGACTGGCCCAGCTTCGAGACCGCGCCTTTGACCCAGCATCCATGGGGCACGCCCAGCCGTCGCCCTCAGTCGTGAGAGGGCTGGCCTAGGAAACGCATCGTCGGGGTACCAGGATATCAACTAGACGTGATTCCCAGAAGCAGCAGTGGATTGGGAGATCCAAAGGTCACCACCGCCGCCACAAGCTCACTACTGCTGCTGAAGCTACCCCTGGAATATATACCGGCTTGGGACTCAAAGGATACCAACGGAGAAAGCAGAGCCGTTGTCCCTCTGCGGAACCCCAAGACAGCGTCATCGCTGGGGTGCTGACAGCCCTGCCCAATTCCCTGAGCATCTGGCAGCAGGTAAAGCAAGTGGCTATCACGAGTAGGGACTATGAAGGGGCAGAAAAAATTGATGTGCCCATGCTGGGGGGCTGGGAGTCTGAGAATGGGAGAGTTGCAGTACATCCCATACTAAGAGGCAATGGAAGTACACCTGATAAATACTTGAGAAAAACCAATTCAGTCATAGAGAGCAGGGGCGCCATAGAACCGGGCATGCCATCTCCTACAATGATTCCTGCCACCTGGGATATTCTAATTGTGGAGCTAAAAGATTTGCTTTCATGGTGCCTTCTATTAATAACACTGCAGCGTTATCAATGGAAAGTTCTGCCACAAGGTATGAAAAGCTTTACAATTTGTCAATAGTACATTGCTCAGGCATTATCATCAGTCACAGAACAATTTCCAGGGGCATACTGTTATCATTACATGGATGACATCTTAAGAGCAATACCAACTAAAAAAGACCTCTCACAGATTCGGCCAAGCCTGATGCAAGCATTAAAAACATTTTGGGCTGCAAGTGTAGCACCAGAAAAAGTACAGCAGCAACGACCCAGGAAATACCCTGGACTCAAGATTATGGATCAGACCATAATCTTGCTGCATTCAATTCAATTCAATTCTCAACGAAAATTCAAAACTTAAAGGATGCACAAAAACTTTTTGGTAGCATAAACTGGCTCAGACCCTATCTAGTGTTGACCACCCCACAATTAGCACCCTTATTTCACCTCCTAAAGGGTTATTCTGATCTAAATTCTCCTAGGAAATTAACACCAGAGACAAAAGCCACTCTCAAAATAGTAGAGCAGGTATCAAAAACAGATAAGTCCACTGGATACGCCCAGAAATGTGTATTATTGTGTTTATTTTCATCGTTGATTTTCATCCTACTGCTATTCTTGGACAACGTGACACTCAGTGGTCTGACCCTTTGCATGTTTTGGAGTGGGTCTTCCTACCCCACCAACCTAAAAAACAGCACCTTACCATTTTTGAGTTAATTGCCCAGTTAATAACCAAATGCCAACAAAGAGGTTTACAACTGAGTGCAAAAAGATCCTTCCAAAATTGTTATACCTGTGACACAAGAACAATTTGAATGGTGCTATGCCAACAGCACGGTGCTAGAAAGAGCCTTGCAAAATTTCTCAGGGCAAATTGGTTAACATATACAAAGTCATATTATTGCAAATGTGTAAAACCACTGCAGTATCACTAAAACCTCTGAATAATCGCACACCCTTAAAAGACATTATTGTATTTACTGATGGGTCTGGGAAAACAGGAAAAACCATGGAAAGAAAAAAGCAAATGGCAAATATTATTTGGAAGGTTATGAGAGTGGACCACCTCATTTGATGGAGCTATGTGCTGTAGCTATGGCTTTTCAGCATTTTCCCCATATTCCTTTAAATATTGCCACTGATACTGCCTATGTTGCGGACATCACACAAAGATTAGACCGAACCCTGTTAAATTGACAATGCACAATTATTTGGCCTACTAAAAACTTTGTAGCATACCATCCAGGCCAGAACTTGCCCTTACTACATCCTGCACATTAGAAGTCATACAAATCTCCCAGGTTTCATTGCAGAGGGCAACGCACAAGAAGTTCACCAAGATGGCCCTGCCTGGACAGCAGCACAGCCAGACATGTTTGCACAAGCAAAAACATCACATGCCTTCTTCCGTCAAGGTATTCAAGCCCTACAGAAGCAATTTCTGCTGTCAAACACAGAGCCTCGTAATATAGTCAATACCTGTGCTGACTGCCAGGGCCACACTGCACAACTGCACAGGAGTTAATCCCTGTGGCTTAAAAGCTTTGTAATTGTAGCAAACAGATGTCACACATATTCTCTAATTCAGACGTCTAAAATATGTACATGTGTCAATTGATACTTTTTCCTCAGCTATACTGGCATCAGTTCGCACAGGAGAGAAAGGTCGAGATGCCGTTGCACATTGGCAATCAGCCTTTGCTGCTTTGGGTAGCCCCCGTAACATCAAAACAGATAATGGCCCTGTATATATATCACAAAAAATGAGACAATTCCTACAGCCCTGGGGTGTGTCACTTAGCAACAGGATTCCTCACTTAACAACAGGACAGGCCATAGTAGAACATGCACATGGCACCTTAAAACGCATCCTAGATAAACAGAAAGGGGGAATGTGTGGTGAAACTCCACAGAGAGTGGAAAAAGTTGTTTATACGTCGAATTACTTAACAGTACCAGAATCCAGTAATTTAAATCACTTTTTATCACTGCAGTTATCTAGTGATGTCCAATCGCCTAAACCTAAAGTAATGGTAAAAGATATCATTAATAAGTGGCAAGATGCATGGAATGTATTTACGTGGGGATGTGGGTACGTTTGTGTTTCCATGGACACTGGAACACAATGGGTACCTGCCAGGTGTGTCCGTCCTGCCCTGTGTTCTGCTTGGGACCAGAGACAACACCTTCCTCATGATGCTCCAGCAGACATTGTGGAGCAGTGATTTAAACAACTTGTGCAACTGCAACATGGAGATGTGGCACTTTTTAAGGTGACAAGTTTATTTATGGATTTTATCTATTTAAGAACATGAAGATTTTATTATTTTAAATTTGAGGACTTGAGGATTTTATCTGTTTAAGGCTATGAATCACAAACCCGAACAAAGACTGTTTGCCCTGTTGGCTGGTTTCCCCAGGGTTCCAAAGTTGAAGTGTTTCCTGTTTATAGAGTTAAGTTTTAAGTTTGAAACTTCCAAGTAATAACCATGCTGAATGCCAATCTGAAAATTTCTACTATTGGTAATCCCATTTGACAGCTCCAGGGTATGAATGTTACATATTCAATGATATATGGGATACATCACTGCCTGGGAGAGGCTAGGCTTGTCAAATTAGGGAGAATCGTCTGTGTCATCATGCTGTCTTGTCATCCTATCTGCAAAGGACCCTTGCAGAGGGATGAGAGAGAACACCTGGCATTTTTTTTAAAACAGAAAGGGGGAACTGTGACAGCTACAGCTGGTCTGTAAGCCGCACAGATAATTTCATCTAACAGACACCAACTCAGCCTGCCTAGAGAATAGAAGTAAGCAAGTCCTCGGGTATATTATGTTGGATTCAAACTCAAACAGGGGACCCCAACCAATCTCTTTGAACCATGAATGCATCCATATCATTGGCCAGTGAGCTGGGCAGAGTTAAGACCCTTAACCAATCACATTTATAAGCACATGAAATCTGAAGCCCCTATAAAAGGGGATACCCAACAATAAACTTCATCAGTTGCTGCATGAATTTGGTGTGTTCTTGTTGCATTCCTGTCTCCAGCATCAGTGACATTTTCCATGTTACAGTTATAAATGAATACACTTAAGTCATCAGATGCCTTTAGTTCCTTAACACTGTTGCTTCTCCTAAACACCAGTAAGAGTATAATTTAAAACAAAAAAATCTAAGTAATTTCTTTGGTTTCTCTTGAGTTTCTCAAACTGCTCATAGCACCAGCAGTCACAGAGCTGGTTGAGGCAACTGTAACACATCCCACATAAAGAAACACTGCTATGGTGGCTGCTGAGGGGGTGCAAGGGCTAAGACTACTGAGACAAACATTTCTGCATCACCCAAGGGCTTGGTCTAACACAC
Organism: Hirundo rustica; assembly: GCF_015227805.2. NCBI lineage: Eukaryota > Metazoa > Chordata > Aves > Passeriformes > Hirundinidae > Hirundo > Hirundo rustica. Next base: position 15,940,853 of record NC_053451.1, on the reverse strand, counting down.
CTAATGAAGAACTGAGACCTCCTGGAAACCCAGATCCTACTGGGAACTACTTCTTACACCTCCCACCTTTGTGAATGCATCCTGAGGCTGTTGGCTACAGAACATGTGGTTATACCGGTCAAAGTCAAGGTTTGGTGACCATCCTGAACACTACTCAGAGCTTTGCTGTCATATCATCCAGCAGGATCTAAGTTTTGTACTTCCACACTTTCCAACTTGTCTTTTTCCAAAAGTCTGGAATGTTTTCCTTCTACATAAATGAAAGCCTTACTCAAGCTAAAACTTTTAGGTAAAGAGTAATAACTGAGTTACATTTTCCCTCTTTATGTAGTCTAACACTGGAAGACCATTCTCAATTTAGTCCATTAGGTTATCATGAGAGAAGTCTTACAAGTTTTCACAACATTCCATTTAGGAAACCTCCTGGAAAGTGTTCTACTCATTGAAAGAGTATTTATGTAATGGAGGAATTGTAAGAAAGGTCATTTGCCATGTGAGTTCCTCACAGTGATTTGATCAGTACTCATTAACAACCTACAAATTACATAGTTACTAAGTTCTCCTATCCATGCCCAAAGGATAAGGAACAAACATCTACAGAGACTGACTTTTCAAAACAATATATATAGTGGAATACTTGTTCAATTGGGTGAATCAGTATCTAAATATATATTTCTGACATATAAAAATATCTATACAAAAGAATTCAGCGATAAAATCTGGTTTTAATAAGAAATTGATATCTTTTTAAGCCAAGCACAATCCACCCATTCTTTGCATTCTTTGCAAAGTTAAACTTTGCTGCCTTGATGCCAAATAGGGCCATTTACACTGCAAGACAGAAAAATTACTGATATTGGTTGAGTCAATCCAAGTACATCCACTGTTGTTCTAAGAACTTTAAAATAGTAACATGACTATATCCAAAGTTAAATTTTCCAAGATTAAAATTTTAGGGACTTGCTTGCTGTCACAAAAGCAGCAACCATCAACAGAATTTTTTTTTTTCTCAGCCAAAAAAAAAAGCCCCCATGTGGAAATCTTTGGTCATCCAACAAGGGGAATACAAACTAAGCTGTAAGAACGCCAGCATGGAAATTTTGTCTATCACTTCTGCACAAGCAGACTTTGGTGGAAGCAATTATGATTGCAACAATGGAGATCAGCAAGCTGAAGTCATAAATCTGGATTAAAACTATACAGAATAAACAGAGAGAAACTTCAACCCCAACTGACCACATCTTGTTTTCATTTCTAGGCTAAATGCAAGTCCAATGCTACAGCTTAGTCAGCACAAGCTGCACTTTGAGCACAATCCTGCTTGGTTTAGTAACTGTCAAAAATAAGCCAACTGATGACATCACCTACATGCCATCAACCAATGTGGGATTCTTCCTACATTGCCCAAGACTTCACTTTTTAATGTATTTTATTAAAATTAGCACTTCCATAGCACTTTAAAAGCTAATTGAGGGTTTGAAGAGGCCACTGTCCTGCTACCAAATTTCCTCCAGCAATTAGGAAAGCAGAGCCAGTCATGGCAGAAACTCCAGCCTTTTAAAAGGGCTAGTTTAGCCAAGAGTGTTGTCATCCAGTGTCTGCAGCAGCTCAGAGCCACAGTCAGCCAGAAGCAGAGCAACTGGAACGTGAAGTTTGACAGATTTACTGCTGTTGCTTGGGGCCCTGAGAGCTGCTGTGCAATTGTCCAACATCAGGCCAGTTCCATGCTGCTGCCTGGGAAAGAACTGGAAAGCAAAGCAGACATTAAAATTCCTGAGCATCCTGATTGGAGGGGGAGATCCAGAAGGCTGCTGTTCTACTTCTGTTCCCATAGCACCTGCTTCTGAGATGGAGGAGATTAAGAAGACACTAAACAGTTTTCCTTTGACAGTTTGGAAAACAGTTGGACACATTAAAAGTGCAGTCCATGTATTGTAAGCTAAGACTAGAAAAAGCTGCATCCCTACTTGGTCTACAAAGGACCAGCATATAGAATTTCAATGTCTCTACAGTACACTTTTTAGATCCTAAGTTCCTGAAATATTCCTGTTTGGGTTATTTCCTCAAGGCTTTTCAAGCCTTACATCAAATTGCTTTCCTGAACCACTGCCTCTTCTCTCCCCCCCCCGAAAAGCCCACAGTGCACTTTCTACCTTGGCCATAAAATGTGAAACCATTCTAGCATACAGTACTCCACCAATCAATTCAGTCTGGGTACCAGCTTGGATGGGGACAGGGGGCAAAAATGCTTACCAAGTTTTGGACTTCTTCATCATTTCAGGATTTCTTTGACATAATGTCCTTGTCTTGTATGCAAGATCAATCAGTTTTCCTTACTTCCCAGGACTAAACAGTCCAGTGGTCCAACATACAACTTTACAACTTCAGAATGCGGTGTAACAACACATTCACTCTCTTTAAGACTGCAGTAAGTCTGAAGGTTCAGCTGGAGCACTTTCCTTTACGGCACACGGCAGTATCCTAGTCTCTCTTGGTCATGCATTAGTCCAGTGATTTACTGCTTTGTACAGCAAGTTCATTTCTGGCTACAGTCTCTAAAAAATTGAAAGTTGGGGTGTAGTGAGAGTGGTGCCTATTAAGTGTCTCGGTTTGAAAGACAGGAATCTGTCAAGGAAGGTGGAACTTCCCTTGGAATGGAAAAACTACCTCCTTCCTTCCAAATTATTATAATCTGAAAAATTAAGGGACTTTCAGGCAAAGATATGGGAAAAAGAATAACAGTTCTTTACTAGTATGTATATGTACAAGGCAAACAAACAACAACGACAGCAACAACAAACAAAACCAGCAACCTAGTAAAAACAGCCTTCTCCCGGTTGTCAAGCACTTTTCCCTTTGGTGTAGTTACAGTCACAGCTGGCAGGGGCATTGCTGGCTCCTAGCCAGGCAGGGCAAGTGTAATGATTCCCCCGCAGCCGCAGGGGGCGATGTGGTAGGAGGGCAGGTGCATCCACCTCCCATGGCAATGGCGGGCAGGCTGGATGACAAAAACAGGCCATAGCACGAACCTTGGAGCAGCAGCTGCGGTGGCAGAGGCAGGCACACCCCCCCGGGTGGCAAACAAAATGTAACAAAATGTGGAGAAAACTCCACAGCCTTAGCAGGAGCTGCAGAGGTCCGGAGGACCCAGGATGCTAGGTTAGAGCGTAAGGAAAAAGCCTGAGGCTGGGCAGAATGAAGTGGGGCTGGGCCCCAGCATGCAGCCAGGGAGAAAAGCCCTCCAGGAATGGAGAGGGGTCAGGCTCCCAGATTTTCCCCTGAAGCATCCAAATAGATGGTGAGGCTCCTTTCCAGTCAGATTGGGTGTTAATAAGGTCCCAGTTCAACAGCTGCTCTAATGAGCAAAGGCTCACCCACGGTAAAAGGTACAGTGAGAGGACAAAAGCTCATTAGTGGCAGCAAATCCTCTGGGCAGTGACTGCAGACTGGGTGCCCCTCCTCTGATCTGGAGAGCACAAGAGAAGCAGAGCCTAGCCCCTCATCCAAAGCCAAAATCTGGCAGTATCTCCAGCTTTCCCAAGAGAATGTCCCTCAGCTATGATAGTGCAGCCAGCTGCACAACTCCCCCTCCCCTTTGGCTACATCTTTTGTCTCTTTTATGTACTGGTCATTATTGTTTCTTAGCAACAGATGGGACAAAATACCAAGAGAGAAAGAAACAAAAGGAAAAATCCTAACCCCCAATATTAAAATAACACATGCTTGTATTTGCATTAATGAAAGAGTCTCAGCTTTATCAGACAGTTGACACGATTTTGCAGTACTATCATCCACTCTTAATACCTATTTTCTATCAGACCCATCCAGATTTTTCATGTACAGATCTTTAAACTATAAATACCTCAATTAATTATAGTAGCCACATACTACAGCTCCTTCTCACAAGAGAAATAAATGCCTCTGATCACATTTGCCAGAACCACCTTGGTTTACAGCAAGATTAAATTTAAACTGAGAATTACTACATGGGATTTAGAAAACAGAATGGAACACTTCCAGCAATAAGTGACATGAAGGGTTGTGGAAGTAAAGTACCAAAATCTATTATTAAAGAAAAAAATAATTAAGGACTTTCCTATCAAGTTCAGAAACTAGAATGCACACTACTTTATATCAATCCTCAAATTTAGATTCTGCAGAGTTCCAGCCAGTGTGGAATATGGGCTTATATTTGTTAAAGTTATTAACACCTATGCACACCAGAAGGCCCTGTGGGAAAGGCACAGTTGCAGGCTGCATGGTTGGAAGTTGGTTGTGGGGTGAGAGGCAGTTATGAGTGAGGAGAGAGCCAGCTGAGTGACAGCTGAAAGTGAGATTGTGATTGGCTGGAGGAACACACGGACAGCATATGAACGGAAAACTGACTGAGTGATAGGACACGCGGATAGCAGCACTACAGCTGAGCCATCCAATGGGCGACCTTCTTCTGTTAAATTCTCAGTTTGGTTTCAGTTATGCCCATTGGTGATTAGAGACATGAAAAGGGGTGATTTCTGCAATAAAGCCATCTTCTTCTGATGCATGAGGGGGTCCGTGTTACTTTGCTCCCCATTGCTACAAGCCATCTGTAAGATTTTTTCATAACCCTTTAAACCATTATTTGCTACATCTGCTTTCCCAAAATAAAAAAATCCTAATTTATAATCATATACTCCCTTTCCAATTTCTTCAGAAACCTATACCTACAATTTGTCAAAAGCAGATGTAGGGCAAGAAAAGACAGTAGGGAGTGAGAAAATAATAAATTGCAAGTCTGACTTAGTCATTTGTGGCATTAAACCCCTAAAAGAGCCAATGCTGTAAGAAACTCACATAAGACAGTACTGTTACAACACAGATAACTTTCCATCCTTCTTTAAAACAATTCTGAATCCTACACATGTAAATTACTTACATGTAAGCCTTATGCTTACATTGGAGAGTCTATATTTAAGTCTTCCACATTTAAGACTCAAATTAAGCCTTAAAATAATCAAGTCCATGTGGATTTGTGGACTGCACAGTGAGCGCTTTGAGGTATTTGGAAAAAGAGAAGGAAAAACCATGTCTATCAAATGGGCAGCAGTGCAGGTTCCAGCCTCCAGACTGAGGAATATTTAAGGAAGCTAGCTGTCTTGGTTTTGAAAGACAGTTGTCTGCTAAGGAAAGCTAGAACCTCCCTTGGAATGGAGAATGTAAATATTTTTCTCTTTAAATTATTATAATTTTACAATTAGGGGGTTTCAGGCAAAGGTCTGGGAATAGGAGTAACAGTTCTTTACTAGGAATATGTATTTAAAAAGAAAATACAAATGTAGTAGTACAAAAAAATAAGTAAGGAAACAAACAAAAACCTTGGAAAAAACCCTGACAGAGTTAGGAACACGACCTGGCACCTCTAGTGATCAGGGTGTTGGAAGCAGTCCAAATAAATCCTCCTGGAGTAACAGATGTGGTTCTGTGGAGTAGAGATGGTCCTGTAGAAAGTCCGGTGGTGATGAGATGGGTCCAGTCTTCCTCCAGGAATCCAGTGGAAAAACTGGATACCTTGTGTCCTTCAGTCTTAGTTTTTATTTAACTAGGAACAGCTGGCTCCTCCCCCATTGTGTGGAGCATCTCACAATGGGATGATGGAATGTGTCATGTCATTGGTGGGCCCTAATGGCCCATTATCAGATGATGTCCCCTGGAGGATGGAGGGGTGGTGAAAGAGATAAGAAACACTGCCCCACCTGGATTTAATAGCTGGGTCATTATCAGAAGGCATCTGCCCCCCCTCCCCCCCTGGAGTTACAAGAGAAGGATAAAACATCTCCCAAGAAACAGTTTTCAACAGATGAAATAAAATACACATTTTTAGGTTACATAATCTAATACACTAGCTAGGTTATAGATCACCTTCAGTATTCACAGAGCACGAATGGAAGAGGAGAGCCTTAACGTGAAACTCAATTTTTTTGAGAAATGAAGCAAAAAAAGGTGAGATGTCTCTAGTTCTCTTATTCCAATTCACAGATTTAACTCCAGTTAAATGGATGGATTTATGGGTTGATTTTTTTTTTAATTCAAGAAATACTGTGCCAAATTACAAATGAAGCTTCTTTTTGTTCTTTCTCAGTTTGTGATTATAGAAAGCTTGCTGCCACGGCACACAGAATCATGTTCAAGACACTGTATTTAGTCAAAAAGGTGAATTAGATGCAAAACAAATTTCTAAAGTGCATAAACATGTCAAGATGACTCCTGCCAGGTGGGCAGTAACACTAGTAGAATTCAACAGCCTTCTCCTAACAAAACTTCATAGAAGTTTCATTTCTCACTCTGAGACAGTGAGCAAGCCTAAGACTAGGATTCACTGAACAACTGAAAATAAGATGCACAAATTCAGACTGAATGTGTTCCAGGCTCCACCCAAAAAGAGACCAGTTGCTCTCCCCTTAATTGTGTTCCTCCACTCAAAGCCACACAACTGATAAAGTGCTTGTGACAGCAGAGCACAGGCATATGCAGCAGAGGAAGAAGGTGGAACAGTAGCCAATACTCAGGTGACTCACGTTTCAAAGCTGCATACTGCTGCACTTTCTTCCTGGAAGCCACCTCGAAATTCAAATCTGAGTTTTCTTCCAAGAGAAGCAGAATTCTGCAGCTACAGTAGTGGAAACTTCCACCTAAGGGGGATGGTCACAACGTTCTCAGGAGTGTTCTGCAGCTTCTTGAAAATCCATGCCTTCCCTATCCTGTCCTGCTTTAATGAGTAAATTTATTAAGAGTACTTTCCCCACAATGAGATCTTTAATCCATTTTATTTGTTCTCAGTCAAAATTCTGCCTTAACTTTCACCGGTGTGGTTGGATAGCTCTGAGGATTTTACTTACATGATGGCACCCACCAAAATCTTTGCCCAGGCTGAGAGAGAAAGCAACTCAGCACTATCCTCATGGCCCTATCCAGAACAAAGGTGTAACAAAACTAAACAATCCTGATGTTCGCAAAATCCTCCTTCTTAAAAATTTTCATGTATCTGTCAGTAAATTACTTAGATTCTCCTTTGGTGACACTCGGCTATTTAGATTAAAGATAAGGAAGACATCTTCTACAATGAGGATGGTGAAACACTGGCACAGGTTGTTCAAGGTTGTAGTAGGTGCCCCATCCCTGGAAGTGTTCAAGGCCAAGTTGGATGGGGCTTGGAGCAACCTGGTCTGCCATTGCAGGCAGAGGGAACTGGATAGTCTTTAAAGGTCCCTCTGAACTCAAACTATTCTACAATTTCACAACATGCTGGTTTTCATCCATTTCATAGAGCCAGAAAAAAGAGCAAGACTGGGTTCTGACTTCTCAGTATTGCTTCATTGATACCATCTTTTACACACTGTCACAAATACAGAGGCAGAATAAAGCTACTTTTTAAAGCCCTGCACAGTTTTGTGTAATTCCTCTCAAAAGTGCTTTAAAACCAAATCTGATCAAGAGCTAGCAATATACATATGCTAATAATGTGCCACAGCAGGAGCAGCTTATTGCATATGGCATATTAGGAAAACTGAAGATCAGAGCAGACTACTAAGCCAGCAGTTAAAAAACAAGTATTGCTCTTATGCTTCATGGACTGTTTCAACTTGCAATGACCCATTCCACTCTGTGCTACAGATTTTGGCAAAAGGCAGGCTTTTAAGTTTAGTGTTCTGATGATTGAACAGCCCCAGCCCCCATACAGCTCAGCACTATAGAGGTAAAATGCCTGGGAAGAGATTTGTCTGAAAGTCTGATGCCACCAATAAAAATCCCTAAGGAATCTCTCAAATAGAAAAAAAAAAAAAAAAATCAGATCCCAATTTTCATTTCCATCGCTACTTCTCAAGAAGCCACCACAGCACGATTCCAACCCACAAAGTTTTCAGGCCAAGGATGACACTTGTTAAACTGTTCATCCATTTCAGTACTGCTTAATTAAGCATACAAAGGCAGTCTAGAGATCTGTTTCCAGCTTCTATTAATTCATCCTGGCCTTAGGCCGCCTGGATTTGCCTGTCCAAAGCCAAGGGAGGGATGCCTGCCTGGTCTTGGCTGCCAATTGGGTAAAAAGTGCCAGGTCTTCCAAGAGCAAATCTTTTCTGTTTAAAAACATCAAATCTGGCCATCACAACCTGCACTGCACCTCCCCCCCCCCCCCCCCCCCCCCCCCCCCCGATGCTTATCACTAGCAAAGGGATCTTTTAGCAGAGGAACTTTGTGATTTAAGAGCTGGTAAGAGGAATCCTACAACCTGTTTCACACTTAAGATTATGTATTCCCACATCTACTGGGAGAGGATGATGGTGGGAGCAGTAGCAACATTAAAGTCCGAAAATCTGCAATGTGATTGCCAAGAAACTCTCAGAAAAAGCCACAGCAAGGCACTGCAAGAGTATCAGGTTATTTATCAGTGATCACCTTTCCTGACCCATTCACATTCTACAAAAAGATAGCGACTGTTCCACTGCATGAACATCCATAACTGTAACATTTAGAGAGGTTTTGGTCACAACAGAAGAGCTGGGACCCTTCTCTGAGTAAAGGACAGCAAAGGGAAAAGCTAGAAACAGGACTTAATTGCCAGTGCATATTTTAAAATTTAACTATATCTTTTCTGCCTGTCCTTTTCTCTTTGCAGCTACCAGCATGCCACACAGGGTAGCAAAAGGCAACTCATTTCCATGTAGTCCCACCTACTGTCTAGCTCCATTGGGTTCACTTCTTTCCTGGAGAGGAAGATAGAAATAGAGGAACTTCAGGGAAGTTCAAAAGGCAGTACAGCTTTGCATGGCTCACATCTGGATTTATCAGAGGCTGTGCAACTCTCTGAAATCAGACAGTGAATGATGAGAGCATGTCTTCTTCCTGCTTTTCCTCCTTTTCACCCCACTAAACAACTGGAAGCCTAAAGTTTGGAACTGCTACTTAAATCCACTATACAATAGGAAAGTCTGGCCAAGCTCCTGTCAGACAGGACACTGACACTGTGTGTCAAGACAGATTGGTCTACGGAAGACAAGTCAATGTACCTGAGATCCACCTTAGCACTGAGCAGATAAGCCCACAAGCTCTTGAGTTGCTCTACTATTCCCTACTCAGAGCTTATGAAAAACAGTTTCCCTTTCAGCATTCACTTTCATTATTTCCATGTGTTAAAAATAGCTGCATAAAGGCAGTTAGTACATTTGGCATATGCAATCCCAGTGACTCTGTAGTCTCAGAGAAGCTATGCTCAGGAGCAACTAATAAGTTTTTCACTGCCACATCAGCCTACATTGACCATATATTTTGTCTTCATTTCTACTTTCAAAGATCAAGTTCTGTTTGTTCAATAAAACTATCAATAAAGATGGAAGATTTTAAACAAATTTAAAAACATCTTTCCTAAAATAAGCAGAGCTAACCAAAAGCTGATTTTACATCATGTCAACATGTTTTAGCCTTGGTCACTATGTGAGAAATTAAGCTATGATTTGTGTTAGATAAAAATATGTATAATGATGGGATTGTGACATAGGATCAATACAAAAATAAATTTTGAGAAACTGTCAGGTGAAACTAAAAGAAGGATAACTGAACAAAACATTGTGGTTACTAAGCAAAATGGTTAAGCAAAGATGTAACTGTATAAAACTGCAAGCAAGGCAAAACTGCCATGAAAAGGAGCCAGAGGTCAGCGAAGAGTGAAGGATAAAGACTCCAACTCCCTCCCAGTGACCACCAGAAACAGTGAAAAATAGAAACTAGACGCCACAATGAAGAATGGAAACTAAACATCACAACAAAGATTAGAAGTTAGACCTCATAACGGAGAATAGAAAGTGGGAGGGGGTTACTAACATGAACCTGTACATGAACATGTATAAAATACCTGCAAAATTAACATTTGGTGCACGTGTTGGTAGAGTGCAGGCTCCCCACGTACCCCAGCGCTGGCTTGCCCACTTTTTGTCAAACACAAAATTAATACATTGCTTAATTTGAAAATAGAACAACAGAGTACGTCTCCTCATTTATAACAACTAGAAGGTGATTTTATGAATATCGCAGTTTCAGATGACAGACAAACACTACCGGCATTTGTATTCTTAAACAATCTCTTCAGTGATGAGATATGTGCTCGTCCTTAAATGAACAATTATATTACAGATGGCAAACCCTGAAGCAAAGCCTGTCACTGGCCCCATGAGAAATTAATACCCAGTATTAAATATTACTCAAATCAAATTCTGCCAGATTAGACTAATAATATTAAGCAGCTGCCTGGAGCTAGTCTTTTTACCCATCTCAGCACTCAAATTATGCCAGTATCAGAGTCTGTTCTTGGTTTTAGTTTTGTTGTAAAAGAACATGTTTTTTTAAGTAAAAACACAAGCAAAATGTTTTCAATTTTCAACTAACTGGCTGGCTAAATACTACAAACATAACATGCCATCTGCTGAAGGAACAGTTAAGCTATAGAGGCAGCAGTTCTGAATGGAGTAATAAAAACTACAGGAGGCAAAACTTCAAAGGGGCAGATTTTCACTAGTTCTTAGAGCACTTCTTGTCTCCAGGCAGAATATGGGAGGATTTCAGGCATTCACAAACTTAGAGGCACAAGCCAATTGTTCTATTAAGTGTCAAATCAACACAAAAAGCTGTTGCAGAATACATTATATTAATTTTTGTATTTAGAAATTGAAATAAAAATTTAATTATATAGTATTTTAAGCACTTTCTTTAGTGGTATCTTCCAAACACTACTAAATGTCTATTTTTGAAAGCTTTAAGAAAAGAAAGGCTAGAAAACCAGAGAATACTGAATATAAACCTCTTCCCATTAGTGCTGCAAACATGCTCAGAAATTGATTGAGACATGTCCAAAACATGACCTCAGATGAATTTGGCCCAACTCGAGTGCTGTGTGAAAGATATTACTGTATAACCTATTACTAACAGCAACATAATGTTTACAAAGACTTTAAATTATCTCTTCTGCAAATATGACAAGGGACAAAAACCTCAAAATTTGAGTTTTCCAGCTGATGTGGTGAATTTTTGTTAGTTAGCCCTTTTAAAACAAATGGCTGGGAGAACATTTGTCACTTCCATATGGCACAAACAACTTACAAGCAGCACCTTGTTTACCTGAGGATCTTGTTCCTGTCCCAGAAGAAGAAGGGTCATGAGCTGCAGCGGTTCTGAAACGTTCTTTGTGTAAAGAGGAGTTGCCTGAACATTTAACGTTTTCCTCCTGCTTAATTAACTTGTAAACCCACGTAATTCAGCATCTGAACACAAGCACTATTTTTAATACAACGCACACAAAAATTTTTATTGTTCACACACTCTGTCATTCCCAATCAATTTTATTAATCAACATAATTTGAGCCAAGCATATACTTTTCATTAAAGTCTATTCACAAGCTACATAAATTTTAGCTACTCACTTCTGAGGAAAAAAAAATACATCACTTCTTCCCTCAAAAGCAGTTTTGAAACACAGATCAACCACAGAAGTTCTCACTGTGCAGTCAAGAGTTAGGGAATGAGCTAGAAGCAGTTCTCTCCATTTTGGCTATCACTTTGCCACATCTGGCAGCACAGTACCACCACAACTGGGACTCAGATGCCACTGTCACCAGGATTTGCTTCCTTTTGTAAAAGTTGAAATAAAGCCAGTACAAGCTGTTCTTCATATTCATGTTTATTGTGAAAACATTAGGAAACCACATGTGCAGCTTGTGAGTTTTTACTACAGACAAATATCTTTATCATGAGAAACTCTTCAAAATATGGGATTTATGTGACCAGATGCAAATCTTTATGGTGTGGACACCTCCGTATTCTCTTTACAGCCAATGGACAGAAGAAGGAGGAAAGCAACTCATTTCCTCCCAAAATACATCCTGTCTAATGAATCTAATGGACTGCTGCTGCAACCCCCTCACGGACCCTGCCGACACTCCTTTGCAGCATGCCCACCGCCCAGAACAGCCAGAGCCTAATGAAGTTGTGTGGACGCACAAGAAAGACTCGCTGTACTTTTCCAGCTTGGTGCCATCCACCTTTTCCTTGTGTGTCCTGACACCCGATAGATAACATAATTTGTTTAATTATGTTATTTTAAGCCTGAATTTTGTTAAATTAGAAAGCTAAGGTTTTTATAGATATTAACCTTAGCTTAATTTTTATACAGTATTTTGCTTTAAAAAGAAAAGGGATCAACTTTAAGTTTACAGTATTAATTTCAAGTTCTCATAAGATATCTTTACCTTGTAAGTTTCAGAATGCATTCATTAGTTTTGTTATGACTGAAATTTTCCTAATGAAAGTCTGCTTTATTAAATGTGAAATCATCCTGCAGTATTTGGCTATGCACAAAAATAACCCCTAAAAATTTTAGTGCTTAATTCTGCTAACTAGTTTTAATATTTACCCACTTAAAATTACATTAAAGGTTTTAATACTGATGATATATTTGCAAAAATTAGTAACATATGACAAAAATTGGAATCTAAATCTAAATGTAACCTTGTCTCTTAAAGTGTTTATTTTTACTAAGCTTTAAATTCCATGCCTGGCACAAACAAGGATCCAGCCATAAGATATTATTTGATGTCACTTGTGTGTTTTCCCTTAATTATTCTTAAGTTGTTTACGCTAGGGAGCTTTTCCAGTAAATATCAATAAAAGTTTGTTTTTAAGATATATTAGGGAAACCCTCCCTACCAGGACCTTGTCTCTGGCCAAGCCATGATCCTGGCTGGCAGGGAAAAATGCCATCAAACCCAGGTGTTTCTGTCTTAAGCATTTAGGCATTTATAAGCAGTTATAAGTATTTAAGTTTAGTAATGCTTATTACTTTGATTAAACGTATTGTCTTTCTGTTCATAATAGGGTAAGTGCATATTATGCTAAACAGCCTTCTGGATTTAACATTATAGTATTTTCATGTTACACTCGTTAAAACCAAAAACAAGTGAGTACTGACAACCTATTTAGCTACCACAACAAACAGAAATTATTTGCCTTAAGATGAAAGCATCTAATTAGTCAAATGAACATACCATAACCCGCAAAATTTTTATCAGTGAGGCAAAGTAATACGGAGTAAAATTTTGCTAATCTCAGCAGCACAACCTATTTACAAAATTGTAAGCTGCCATCACCAATTCATGACAACCAGACATGCTAACACAGGTAAAGCATGCCTTTGAAAAACAGAGAGGAGAGATGTATGGAGAAACCTCACAGACTGGGGTGGCCAAAGCCTTGTGCAGTTTAACAATATTGCAAAACTCTCAAAGCCCTGTCATCTTAAATCATTTTTTGTCATAACAGTCCTCTAGTGACATCCAGTTACCCAAACCTAAGGTATTGGTACAGGACTTTGGCTCTTGGGGGCACAGATATGCATATATTTCCACAGACACTAGCATTTGATAGGTAACAACCATCTGCAACAGCTAGACAGAAATGGAGACCTTTAGAATGACAACTCAGCTGTGACTTCACCTAGACCTCAAGAGTTGGACACTTTGAGGACATTTACTAGCAGAAGGAAATATTACCCCTGACAGTTTTAAGTGTTACTACTAATAGTTTTTAAGTTTGTTTGTTTGTAATGTTCAAGTTGCAATTTGTAAGTTTTAAGCAATTAGCCTGCAGCAGGCCACCCAGTTACATTGCACCTTAGATAACTCCTGAACATGATAGCAAAAAATTTGATAGGACACACCAAGAGCTAGAAAGATTGTGTTTATCGGTTTAGTGACACCATAAATATTTCTCACCCCTACAAACGATTAAGTAATAAAGGGGGCAAGTATAAAGGTATAATAAGTCTGGTTTAATTTTTCATTAGTTTAAAAAGCCTTTTTACAAATGATAAGTTTTACTTTTCTGTTCTAAACAATGAAGTATCTTTCTTTTATGCCTCATATGTTAAACTACAGTTTTGTTAATAGAGAAGGTGAAATTTAATCAGAATGAAAAAGCAAGTGAAGGAAAAGTGTGTGTAAGGTATTTGACGATAAGATGAGGAGTGATAATAGAGAAAGGAAGAGAAAGAAGGGAAAGAGAAGAAGAGATAGTGAAAGACTGAAGAAGAAAACAAGTGGTTTACTAAGAATAAAAGGTATTGGGTTAAGAGCAAAGAAATGAAAGAAAAGGTTTCAATTAAGTGTTACATTAATTGTTACATCAAACTTACTTTCTTACCTATATCTTTTACCCCTTACATATGTCAAAATTAATTCCTTGCATGTGTCCTGTTTACATTTACCCATGTAACATCTCATGCGAGTCTTGAAACAATCTAACCTGTAACGAAGAGTTCTGTATTACAGAGAAAAAGCAGCAAAGATAAACGAAGCAACAGCCCAAGCTAAATTAATGCCAAGCCACAGTCACCAAATATGCTGTCTTCTAGCCTAAAGACTCCAAGAAAATGTTCCTTAAAAATTAAAGTACAAGAAAGACTTGAAAAAAATCAAAATGGACAACAAAGACTAGTTTAATGAACTTTTTAAGGGCTAGAACCTATCCTCATATATACTTTCCATAGCTAAAACTAGAATCTTAATGTGCTTAGTAGTTATAATAATTGCTTCCTCTTGTATGTTTAAACTCATGTACAAAACCTTAGAAAAAACAATTTTTCTTTAGAAAAACAAGAGGAGGGAAATGTAGAAGTGGTTTCCCCAGGGAAGAAGAAAACCCTGGAAAAATGCCTCGGGAAACTCTGTTCAAAATGTAATAAGCAAGAAGCTTACTCACATGCTCCCTCAGTTCAAGTATGCAAATGTTACTAGAAGGTTCCTCGTTCTCTGTATTATCATAGGTTAATTTTTGGTGCAGGAATTTTAATATTCTTAATTGTTCTCTCCTATTGGACCCTTCCCTCCGACCCCACCTTAACTCCCCACCCACAGTGGGGTGCATAAGTACCCCGTCTGACTCATCAAGTCGCCAGGCGCTGAGTCCTGAGGAAACTCAAAGGGGTCAGAATGTCCAGGCTTGGACCCCTTGGGAGTTTTCACATAACTCAAATATTGCCCATCTCTCTCTTCTGTTCAAAGAGGAACACACTCATACGAACTATCTTTGGGAAGAGTTTACTGTCTGGTTATTTATTCAAGCACGGACTCCTGGAGGAGGTGGCAAAATAAACTGCTTGATAGGAAAAAAAGGACACCTGACAAAAAGTGACCCGAGATTATTTTATAAGAAACATCATCACCAGACTTTTCAGCTTATTATCAAAGGTAAGTGGCAGTATAGAAAACACACTTGTAAAAAAGCAGAGTTAATTTGTGAGGGAATAGAAAGTATTCTAAATGACACAGAGGACTCTGCCTTAGTTCCTGACCAACTTTTCTAATTACAATGAAATCAGACAAAAATGACACCCAGGTAGAGTCACAAATTGCAGCTTCTAACTTATGCTGGAACTAAATAATGCAATGTAAACCACTTGATATGGTATGCAGAATCCACTAAAATACAATCAGCAGCAGGCCTGGTAAATACTGTTCTTTTTGAGACAAAATGAAAAAGAAGGATGTCTCAGCTCAGAGACAGAGCTTAACAGAAACTAAACCCAACAGCATGCCCAGGCACTGTGAGAGACCGAGCCCAGATTCTCACATCCCCAAAACAGCAAGAAGCTCTGGTAAGCAGGGTTCAAAACAGCACAGGTAAGCACTCAACAAGGTGAACTTTATCACAGTGGAGATTTAATTTCTTGTCAGCTTGAGGAAAAACAGTCAGGCATGTTCAGAAGAAGGATTACAGATCAATTACACAGGGGTCCAGCTAATCAAGTTCATTATCACAGTAAATTTTTTTTCTGGAATGTGCCTCATGCTACATAGATGTGCACACTAAATGTGAAAAACCCTTGTGAATGAAGTAATCGGGGTACACTGCACGTTTTCCTTTTTCTGTTTAACAAAGATTTAATGTTAGATAGTACAAGTTCTCTTCTAATGGACTGTGCCAGAATGCAATCAAAACGTCCTAACACACCCCCTGGTTGTTTCCCACTAAAAGCACAGAAAACAAACATTTAGAAAGCAGCCTTCAGTTTAAATATGATTTACAGAATCAAGAAACAAAACATTCAAATTTTAAGAGAGTTTAAATAAGGACATCTGAATAGGCAACCTAAGCTGACTTTTCCTCTCTTCAGACAGGCAACACTGACACCTACTGCCAACACTGTCAAATGGATTTAACTTGCACAACTGATTTAAAAAGTCAAATGTATTTTTACATATTTTTACATTTTTGAAAGCATATTAAGCCTTTCCTATTCAAGCATTTCCTTCATAGCATATCTACTGCCTTTACTGCACAATTGAAGTTATAAACCTATCTTGTAAAATGCCATGTAAATAGAGATTCCTCAAAACAAACTTATTGACAGTGGTGGACCACAATTACACTTTTTCATAACTAATATTTTTGAACTATTATAATTAAAGCAGATCTGAAAAAGGACATCTTGTTTAACTTAATACTAGCACTTAAGGGTTTTTTTTATCACCACAGACATTTAAGTAGCCACCCAAAAGCAAAAAAACACTATATCTTTCTTAGACCACATCCGTGTTGAAGTAACTGGGTCCTGACTGTGATCTTATGTATATAAAAAAAAATTTTGCTGTTGAGAATAGAGTAAAGGCTTTCCACAGAACTTTCCAACACAGAAGCTCCATGATTTTGACATCCACAAGGCATGTGTGTTGCTAGAGGATACGAAGAGAAATTAATACTCACACAATCTTTTGACTCCAAGAAGGCTGAAGAAAAAGCCTTTATTGTTTACCAAGACCTCGCTTATATAGATTCTGGACAATGACCAGGGATTGGAGAACAAGGTTACCACTTCTCCATCCCACTGGCCAGGCTAGAAGTCAATCAGATGACTTTCATCAGAAAGGAATGTAGAAAACAACAATCGTTTATGGTACAGACGTGAGAATTCAGTTACAGAACTGTAAGCATCTCACAAAACTTACAGAATATGGAAACACATGTCCATGGGCCAACTCCACAGTCGGTCCTAGTTTAGAGCACTCAAGCATCCACAATTCAGCAGCCCAGCGACCACCTCTGACCATACACACACCACAGCCCAGCTCCTCTCTACATGAATATATTGGCACAACTTTGATACCACCTTTGCACATTCCACACCAGAATGTTGGGGTCTTTTTAATATATTGAAAAATTCCTCCCACACAAAAACACTACAGAAGTTACAACAGCTACACGAAATATTATCAAAAACCTTACCTAAGCAAAGAGAAGACATCATAAGAGTTACGAACACAGTTCTGATCCACCTGGAGAAGACTGTTCTTCAGGGTACCTGAGTGATCCTTGAGGAAAAAGAAGGAATATTATTTTAAAAATTTTAAAAAATCCATCTTGACTAAGAGCACGCACTTTTAGTAGAAAAAAATGATCTTGCACTTGATGTATTTTAAATCCATCTTTACACATGTTTTATCTATGGCAGGTAGAAACAATTTAAGGTGGCAATAACACCACTTACCTATAAGGCATAAAAGACCTATTAGTTTATCTGTGTTCTAGACACATTGTGTGTTTTCTTGAACTTTGTAATCCATTAACTGTCTGAATTTTATGCACAGAAACCGAAAAGTGCAATTGACAGCACTGCCATTTTTCAGCTCCAGACCTGAGAGCCCACTCAGTCATGTGCCAGAGAATTACATGAACACGAGATAAAGCTTTATCCTTTATCCATGCTGTAACACATTAAAAGATCAAAGTAATCTTAGTTGTGAGTGATGTGAATAAGTTTCTGGAAGTTATAAAGTAAGAATAAGATAAGGTTGTTCTTTTAAGAGACCAAGGTATCTGTTCCGCACAAAAGGTATCAAAACAGTAACAGACAAACAGCAATTCCTCATGCTGCAAATGTCAAATGTTGAGCTTTTCCGTATCAGGCACAGTCACACAAATTCCTAGAAAAGTCGCAAACTCTTTTGCGAAGCTGCTTTACATGATAAAGTAAATTTTAAGCAGGTCAAGCCACCCGGCAGCACTGCCAGAAAGATTATAGACTGCAGGAAAAAAGGCACTTACTTTAATGTATAAAGCAGCCCTATCTGGTACCTGTGATCAGCCAGCTTTCCAATAGATAGAGATGGATTCTGAGTACTATAATCCCTGCCTAAAGATTCTTTCCTGCCCCAACAGGAGACTGTCTCCCTATAGAAAAAGTTGAAATTCAGAGTTAAACATCAACATCTCCTGACACAACTGTGTTAACCATAGGCCACACAACAGACATTCCTTTCCATAAAAAATATGGTTCCACCTAAATAATCCTGAGATATACACACTATGTAGCACATCACATTGCTACAGAGGCACCATCCCAGCAGCTCTCTCAGCTCCTCATTTCTGTACCCAAGACACTGGATGCTAAATGCTGAAATCCAGACATCTCTCCATTAAAAACATACCAAAACAAAAGCATTTTAATGTCTTAAAGAACTAGGATGGTGGAAAACTGAAAATGCACAAGGTACCAGCATCACCATGCCCTGTCCATGGAAGTGTTCAAGGCCATGTTGAATGGGGCTTGGAGCAGCCTGATGTAGTGGAAGGTGTCCCTGCCCATGGCAGGGGGGTAGAACTGGATAAGCTCTAAGGTTCCTTCCAACCCAAACCATTCTAGGATTTTACAGCATGAAATTGATGGTGTTTCAACAAACGCTGCCTTCAGAAAGCACAGTGCAACATTTCTCAGAAACCAAGAGGACTGACCTAGAATAACTGGTTTCAGCAGTGAAAGAATTTGCAGCAGCAACCTATTTCAGCCTTTTCTTTTTCCCCTCTACTACAGTGTTGAAAGGAATTTTCCAAACAATCAGGCACCAAGTGGTGTATGCAAACTGTTCTACCCTGTGGAAATTCGCAGAACATGTAATGTAAGGGTTTCAGACTTAGCTATTAGGAAGTTTACCCTCTGAAAGAGGAGTGTGTCTTTCTCTTTACTATATATAGGCACATGTACATGTGAACACACAAAAAGGCTTTGCTTGTGCAAAATAGCAGGATCTAACCACTAAAAATACTTAAAGAATATGTGTATGTGGGGAATACTCTAGCTACATTGATGGAGATGACAGACTGAAAAAAGAGAGAGATGCAGCTTTCCCAAGATGAGGGTCTTTCCTTCTTGGTGGTTGAAAATGAAGCTATAATTCAGCATCCCTGAAAAATATAACATGTTTCTCTTCCCCAAGCCTCTGACAGCTTTTGAGCCATGGAGAGTTCCATTGACTAGTTCTGCTTTTACTTCTTTAAAGAGAAATCAGGAAGCTAGTCATTAATTAGAAGCTACACTTGCTTCCCTCAATGCACTTTCTGAAAAGGTATCCCTGCAAGAACAAGAGTGAGTTCTATCAGTTGGAAGCAGCAAGCATAAAACAGTTGAAATGCAATCTGTAAGTCAGGATGGCATTGAGGAAACTAGAGGATGAGAAGCCTGGCTTTAGGAAAGCTAGAATAGCACCCAGAACTGTTTATGTTGAACCTGGGTAAATACTGGTTTTACACACATGCATGAAGCCTCAGACAAAACCAAACAGATTCAAAAAGCTGCTCAAGGATCAGGAATATTTTAAATCCAGGTTAACAGCTTCAAAATAAATCCCTGAAGCACACATCTATCTTCTCTAAACATTGATCCAGTTCAAGCAACTCCAAATAAAGGTTCAGTGTATGATTAGTAGAGAGGGTGAAACAGAGAGGAACAAGTGCTTCAGTGGTCCAGTGTCAGAAAGGAAACAGGAAAATACATTGGACATGGTTCTGATGAAAGTAGCAGAATTCTGCTGAAATCTTCCACCAAAATTACTGCTGCAAAATAATAATTAACTTGTTGGAGTTCAGAAGATGGAGGTACAATTATGTAAAAGTCAAATGTGATCAAGTATATTGGCAGCACACTTTTGTATTTACACTGAGAAGAAAAGCCATAAACAGTAGAAGAGTTACAGTCAGATATCTATAATTAAGAAAGAGTACCCTTCAGTGTTCAGAAGGCATCCACAAAGGTCTTTGAAACACAACCTTTTTCCTTGCCATGAGCTAAGTACCCATGGCAGTAAAAAACCTGCAACTTGAGTAAGAACACGGCTCAAAAAAACCTGTTTTTTGAGCATCTCTGCAACAACCAAGTTGCTGCTGTGTTGCCATATTATGTGAGCTTTCGTGAGATGTTTACAGCTCTGACTGAATTTGCCCACAGCCTTCTGATGTAAACATCTTGTTTTCCACATTCCTGTCTGATGACAGTCAACTGATGGACTTCTAGCCTGACCAGTGGGATGGAGTGGTGGTAGCCTTGTTCTCTAATCCCTGGTCATTCTTCAAAACCTATAAAAGTGAGGTCTTTGTAAACAATAAAGTTCTTTCTTCTTCAGCCTTCATCTTGTGGAGTCAAATCTGTGAGCATTTACTCATGTCCACTAGTGACACTGCTGGACAGAAGGGGAAGAAAGGTAAAGCTCCTAATACCTATATATTGCCAAGGATACAGAAGTTTTATGGCACCTCTAAAAAAAAAGTGAAGAATCAATGACAATAACAATAAAGAGACTCTGGCTATGGTTCTTTTATTCAAGTAAGACAATTTCTATACTACAATTGCCTGGGATACTTAGAATTCATCCACCAGTAATGCTACAAGAGTTTCCTACTTTGCTCTCCTACATGACAGACTACAACTGTATTTGCAACCAAGATAGAGAATGAGGAACCTGAAGGGTGAGAGACCCCACCGGCAGTGCTGCCTCCAGCTCTGCGATCTCCAGCATCAGAAGGACATGGAGCTACTGGAGTGCATCCAGAGGAGGCCACAAATGGCTCTGAGGGCTGGAGCCCCTCCGGCTCTGGAGACAGACTGGGAGAGCTGTGGGTGCTCAGCCTGGAGAAGAGAAGGCTCAGGGAGACCTCAGACCCCCTGCCAGTACCTAAAGGAGCTGCAAGAGCTGGAGATGGGCTTTAGACACAGGCCTGGAACAACAGAATGATCCTAGTGGATCCTTTCCAACTCAGAATATTCTGTGACTCTGTGACAAGGGGGATTGACTTCACACTGACAGAGGACAGGGCTAGATCAGATATTTCAAAGAAGTTCCTCCCTGTGAGGGTGTTGAGGTCCTGACACAAGTTCCCCATAGAAGCGTGGCTGCCCCATACATGGAAATGTTCTAGGCTGGGTTGGATGATGCTTGGAGCAACCACATCTAGTGGAAGGTGTCCCTGCCTATGGCAGTAGGCTGGAACAAGGTGGTCTTCAAGACCCCTTGCAACCCAAATGATTCTATGATATGATTCTACAACCAAAACCAAGAAGTACCTTTAAACATTATGATCTAGGGAACAAGTCCTGACAAAAATCAGAAAAAAGAAGATAGTGTTCCTATCCTTTAACTCAGGCCCAGGCTGCCAGTACTGAAATCTTGAAAATCTACAATTGCATCCTGCTTCAGGAAAACTGAATGCAGAAACTGCAGCTGTGTGTCAAGGAGTCATTTCCTCTCCAATCAGGGACTCCTTAACACAACCTATGTGTACCACACTACTGCCACCAACAATTTGAGATGAAAAAAACTGTCAGATGCACTATTTACAACAGGTAAGTTTAAACCTTTCCATCATCAATGAGGTAATAATCAGAGACAATACTGGCTGGACAGGCACAAATACCACAGTGTATCCTTGAGGAAAAAACCCATGGGGTAAAACAGCTGCAGCATGAGCAAATAAATAATTTCCCATTAAAGACCTACAAACTCTAGACTTCAGACTGATAACCAAAACTTTGTGGTTTTATATTTGTCATGAAAATGAGTCTTAACAACAACATCACTTTCAATATGTCCTGTGCTTGAATGAAATGTCTGCCTCAAAGAATACAGTCAAAGCTTACTTTCAGTAACCAGAGGGTTTTTGGACCATAAATGCTACATTTTAAGTCTTTTCAAAACATGACAGATATCCATGCAACCAAGACAAGATATTAGTTCGTATCTGTCGTGTCAAAAAACTATTCCTTCTCAAAACAAAGCATTTTAATGTTCTGAGCATCCAAATGTGAAAAATGAATCTCATGGGCTGAATTTCAGTTTGTTACCAGTACCAATAAGCCAGAACAAATACAAAACACCCTTACCTTCTGTTCAAATGAAGCTCCATAATAACCATCATTAAGACCAAAAATAATCTCATTTGGGTTTCTCGCATGGATCTGCAGGGAAGGAAGAAAACAAATCAGTTTACAGCCAGCTTACTGCAGATTTTCACACCAAATGAGTGCAAATTGTTCCAAGAGCTTTTCATCACCTGTAATTCTAGAAGTACATAAAACCTCACAGAAAACTGAATTTAACCATGGAAAACCTGTTTGCTTCACAGCTTTAGCAACAGTCACTATGTTCAGCTATTCTACTTTGAAATCAGAAACACTAGACAGAGCATCTTTTCTATTATTGCAATTCCAGGTGACAAAAATAAATAAGATAGCTGGAAAATAAACAGAGGTAAGACTCAAGAGTTTGGTCTGGAGAACAGAAGGCTCCAGGGAGACCTTACAGCCCCTGCCAGTGGCCCAAGGAGCTCCAAGAGAGCTGGAGAGGGACTCTGGACAAGGGGGAATAACTTCTCATTGGCAGAGAGCAGTGTTATATAGGATATTGAGAAAAATTTCTTGGCTGTGAGGGTGGTGAGGTCCTGGCACAGGTTGCCCACGAAAGCTGTGACTGCCCCATGCCTGGAAGTGGGCCACAATGGGTGGGCCTTGGAGCAACCTGGTCTAGTGGAAGGTGTCTCCATCCTGGGTAGGGGGATGGAATGGATAATATTTAAGGCCTCTTCCAACCCCAACCACTATATGATTTTATGATTTCAAGCTCTGATGTAAACTAACATGAATCTATAATCAAACTTTAAAATACAATCTTCAAACACGCTTATTTCCTTTCTCAATATTCTCTATATTAATTCATCCAGATGTTTTGTTTTCTGAAGAAAAAAGTTGAAAAAAATGTTTTCATATTACCTGCTGGCCCAAGTACTTTAACCCATCTAGATTGACTTTCCATTCAATCAAAAGCTGAAAGTGTTCCTTCTTGCCACCCCAGATCCTCACAACAAAACAAGAGACAGAGGTATCAAGACGATCAGGCATTATTCCAAAGTCAAGACTCCTCCATGTTGGATTCTAAGTATTCAAAGAAGGAAAAACACAGTTTAAACAAGCTGAAACTAGTCCATAAGTTGACAATTCAGAAAGTAGCAAAGCCCACCTCAAAGATTTTAAAAAATCTTAAGAATGAGGAACAACAGCCATTTCAAGTTCTGCTGCTTTCTTACTCTGTTTGCTTGAGAGAATTTCTCAATTAATCAATTAGTTAATGTACATGCTGTACTTCAGAAACTGTGAATAGGTTTTGCTTCCTTCCATTACAAGACATCAAAGAATTTACTTCAGAAATTACTAATTCGGTTTAACCAAAACAGAAACTTTCAATATGCAAGTAACATTTCTTTCACAGTTATAATTCAGCTTCTGAAACCAGAGTATAGTTTGTATTACTAAAGTTAAATATTGGGACATATTCCACAATAATTAAATTTGCAGAACTTGCTGACATATTTGTTCACACTCTTCTCCTCCTTGACTGAAGCTCAATCCTCAGATGCTGTCACTAAAAGCTCATCTTTACTCCACAAGAGCAGACTTACCCCTGGAGCTTTTCAGAAGCAGCACACATTAAGCTAAATTCCACCAGAACTCAGATTTGCAAAGACAATGTGTTGCAAGAATTTCCATTCATCTCTAACAGCATCCAAAGAACTGACCCAAGCTCTTACAAAACCAAGTCAATCCAACATTGGATTGCCAAGAGACAACAGGGTGTCCAAAAGCAGAAATTGGAAAGTGCTTTTGTTTTTATTTATTTCTTTCTCTCCTCTGCTCTTCCTCCTTTGAATACAGAAACAGTAGCTCCTCCAAAATAAAAGGTAGGAACCTACCATCCCATGAAAGAACTTGCCTTCCCTTCTAGTGCTTAAACAGCTTGGAAAAGGCCTAGCATCCCTGAACTGGGATGAGTAAATTTGAAATAGGATGCCTCTGAGAAGAAGGGAGAGGCAAAGTTACCCACTAAGTACTACAGAAGAAATGCATTAATCAAGTCCTCCTAACAAGAAGGAATATTCCATAACTATTCAGGCACAAGAATACCATTAAAATTCCCACAGGACATCCTATACATAGGATGTCCTAAAGACATCTTTTGTTTAGATTTTTTGTAATTCCATCTCTTATATCCCGTGGTTAGTTTCCCTTTTTGTTTTTCGTTTTCCTGATTTAGAATAGACAGAACTAAAATTCCTAACAACTTAAGAAACTGGAGAATTTAGCAACCTTGAGTACAGACAGCTTTTCCTTCATTCAGGAGAGTTTCAAAGCTTTACTCAGGGTGCTATAAATGGAGCAGTTCTACCTTGTTTATGCAGGCATTAAAAAGTTTTCAGCATGTTTTCAAATTCCCTTAGCCAACATTTACAACACCCTACTCCTATCCTACTATTACCCTTCCTCATTTGTAATAAACTGTTCACTTCTGGCCCCTTCATTAAACTGTTCACTTCTGGCCCCTTCATTCATCTAAACTGAAAAATTTAGAAAATCTATCATGTTTTCAAACTTCAGTTTCTTACAGCCATTAGCTCTTCAAAGAATGTATATAGATATCTGGTAGGTACACGTTCCTTGCTGCTTTCCTACACAACATGAAGCTGTTAATAGAAACCACTATTTCTACTACTCAGTAGCTTCCTATTCTAACCTTCATGAAAAGAATCTGAAAAAGAAAAGAACACAATCCTCCTAACAGAACTGAACAGTGGAAAGAACATTAAACATAACATTAAAGACTTATGGTATTACACATGACATTATACAGTTATGGTATTCAGCACAAAAATCAATATACTGCATTAAATACTTTAATGCAGAAAAACTTCATTTTCAAAATTGTGTAACTTACCAGAGAATTCTTGATCACCTCACTCTTATAAAATTCTAAAGAAAAATAAGTAAAAAAAGCACCTTTAGATTAGCATAAACACTGATAAAAATCTTAGTATTTGAAACAGAAAATAATAAAATAAGTAACAATCAAGAAAGACAAATGTTAGTGGGTCCAGTTTATTAGTAACCCATTCATGAGACAGCCTTTGAAATGCAGTAATGCTGTTGACTAAAATTATTCCTTCACACTTACTTATTACAAATCATTATTTAAATTTAGTATTTCATCTTTATACCCATGATAATCCTCGAAGTGTACGAGGTTTTGATTTCTGAGGAAAGAACATGGCACGGTACTTAACAGTATTTGGATGACATTTGCAAAAATGACTGGTTTGCCACACACATCTTCCTGGAACACAGCAGTCTGGATAAATTAATTACAGCACTTTCCTGAGGAGCCATGGTGACCTGGTGCTCAGAGAGGGAACAGCCAAGTTACCCGACAGAGGTGACCACAACCCTGTATTTAAATGGGAAAAAGCAACTGGGCGCATGAACCCTGGCTGTCCCAGTCAAAGCAAGAGGCTTAAAAGACTTTAGACAGACAGCCCTAGGAGGCAGGAATACAGATTTTGTACAGTATCCTAGCCCACTGGAGACCAAGGATAAAGCTTTGATGAAGTACAAAACAGTCCCTAACACTGAACACTGCAGAAACAGTCATCAGTGACAAGTTTAACCAACCACCACAAAAAATTCCAGGCAGCAAACTTAAGTTTTGTATTCTTATCCTTCTAAAACATCAACCTTGGTAAAAAAAGCAAGGCAAGATGCCAGACCCGTCACTGTGCCAGGTGAAAATAAAAATTAAGAGAAAATCAAAATTCAACTCCAATCACACCAAAAGGAGCATGAAAACATATTTTTAATAACATCTCTCTATAATGAAGAACAATGTACCACAGTGGGAAAGAAAAACAAGAAAGAGAGATCTAATGCTCAAACACAGTTATCTAAACTAGAAGAGATGCCTGGATGCTTCACATCATTGGCTGAGAATTCTGTTTTTTGAAAACCTTGATAACAATATGTACTGATGTATGCTCTGTAAAACAACTGGTATGCACAGAGTGGGACACTCTTCCCAAAAAAGACAATTAGAGTGCCAAAAGGCTTAACTTTTATGTGCCCTTGAAAGTTCCCAATTTCTTACATCATCACTCCGTGAAGAGCAATGACAAAAATAGGCTGATTTAAGAGCATACAAAACCTGTCATCTGTTTTGCCTCCTTGGCTGCTAACACTGAAAGCTTTCACGAAATTGAGGAAACTAAAGAGCTCTTTTCCAATGTTAGCAAAGGTGGTGTAACTAATGTCAGCAAGCTGTCAAGGCAAAAAAAAGAAAGAGAATTCATATAATAAGAATTCCAAGATTAGCTAGCAAAAATGTTGTTAGCAAGCCTGGTTTACCTTTGTAGATCTTGGTGTTATCACACAAGTGAAGAGTGAAGTATGTATCCAAGAGGTGATAACCATTCTTATTAATAATGTTACGTGCAGCAATATTCCGAAGATGACGAAGCCGGCGCTAAAAATAAGGGAGGAAAAAAAAAAAAAAAAAAAAAATCAAAGAACTTTCTTAGATTGAAGATTAATTTTTCAAAGCATTTCAATGATTCCCAAAGCACTGCTGGGAAAGAAAAATCCCACCTAACACTCAACTTTCTCTGTCAAACAGCAAGTGTAAACAGCCAGGATTAAGGAAAGCCATAGAACAAGCAATAATCACCTATAAGCTTGGATTAAGCAAGAGAAGCTATTCTTATTCATGTCCTGTATGCAATTTTTTTCCCATATGACTAAATCACCCCAACTCTCTGAGCAGTTTCAAGCAAATGTATGACACTATCAGCTTCAAACACAGCAGCAGCATCACCCAGATGTTCTGCACCATCGCACTGGAAACACTTCCAGCTAAAGCTATTTTCAACAAGCCTTAATGGACAAAGATTTCAAACAAACCACCACCTAACTCAGGGCCATAAGGTACTGGCTGAACAAAGCTTACTGATTTCACGGTAATCCTGGAAACTGCTCTAACAACCTTAAATAAAAATAAAATACGTCAGGAAGATATATCAAGATTTTCAGGGAAAATTAAGGACACAGTGAAATTTGAGATTTTCACTGTCAGATACCATCTGCTGTGAAAAGAGAATCCTTTTCCCTTGGGATGAATACAGTAGGATATGTCACTAAAATATTTAGTTTAAGTGATTTCATTGAACTCCAACATTATCTTGGTTTACTAAAATACTGCACCTTGAATGAAAATCATCATATGAAATCAATCTCTCTCTGCCACCTGTCTGTAACCAACAGCTTTAATACTGTGGCTAAGGTCTTAGCTTCAAGGCACACCACACCCATAATCTTTGACAAATATTTTACATTATTAATTTCTTATAAAATTTAAATAGTTAGCAAAGCAATTTTGCAGGTCTGTCACACTTAAATCATTGCTTAGCTGTTGTTTCTATTGCAGCTTCAAAGACCCGTGCTTAAAACAGCCACCCATGAATGTAACACTCGGCTAACTGCCACTTCAAATACATAAAGTTCTCACCAAATCCTTCAGTGTTGTATTTTCCCAATCAATCTCTCAACTCACCAGTGTCTCAGCCACTTACCATGGGTATGTTGACAAATGGCTCCACATACTTCGTGGATTACCACAATCCACCAACAAGCCTCAGACAACTGGTTTACTGCATACTTTTAACTCAGAGTTCGTCTTATACAATTTTTTCCCAAAAGCGTCTTGATTTATAAAGCTGAATCCACCTTAAAAGCTGATTCACCAAAAACACATTTTAAAAGCTTTTGAAACCAAAAGACAATTTTCCTGTTTGTAGCTTGTCTTAAAAGATTTTTAACAAGAGTCGAAAGACCATCATCTGTTTTAGAATCATAGTATGACACTTAATATTACTTAACACCACTCCAGTGATATATTAGTTTTCCTTCATGGAAAGGTGTCATGGGGTGGCACAGTTTAGTTTTTAGTTAGGGAGGAATGTGGAGTGTTACCTTGTCAGGACCTTGGAAGGACAGAGACCTTCCAGAAACTAGGTTGGGATAGTAGCATCTGCTTTGACCACAGAGAATGCTGAATGCAACTTTGGGAAGTACCCATATAAATCCTAATTTTCTTCAGGTCAGGCCTTTTCCTCCTGGTCAGCTGAACAGGTAACATCAAGTGGGGCCTGCTGCTCCCCACCCTCCTTCCCCCCTGGGGGTGGAGCTGGCCCGAGGCCTAGTGGGGCTCCATCAGCTACCAGCGGGGGAGGAGAGGCTGCAGCTTAACATCAACTACTTTTTAAACCTTCCCTGGAGCCCCCAGAGCAGGGAGAGATCTCTGCCGGGCCCCTGATAACAGCTATGAGCCCGGTTGGGCCGAGGCCACCCTGATTTGTCACCGAGGGGGGGGCAGAGCCCTGCACCCCCTGCTCCTCCAGACAGGAAAAGAGTGGAGGGAGGAAAGAGTGGTCAATCTGAGGGGCGGGGGGAAGACTGCTGCCTGGGGCAGAAATCACTTGGCCACTGCAGGCCTGGGCAGATTTAACCCCTTCCTGGCAACATGACGCTTCCAAGGCCTAACCCTTCTCTGAGAGAGAAAAGAAAGAGACAGAGTGGATGTAGAAAAGACACTGCGTGAAGTTAGTGGAGCAAGAGTGAAAGAACTGATAAAGATTATCAGAAGAGTGATTGAGGATGTGGACATTTTTTAACCAAACTTCTCTGGGGTAAACTATGGAGAAATGGACTGTTTCTTGTAACATCTTAATGTTGTTTGGGAAATGATAGTTCTAATCAAAATTGGGGATTGATATGATTGAGATTTAAGTGACAATCTCAAAGCCCCTCGCTCCTGGGGTAAAAGGAGGTCTCAGCCTTTGAGACGAAGACAATTTTAGAGAGAAAGTGATTTGAAGCCCTCAGCTCCTGAGGTAAAAGGAGGTCTCTATTTCTTTTGATTGAGATAGACACAATTTTGGAGATAGAAGAGAATCCTTGTTTTGCACTAGAGGAAGCATTCTTAAACAGTACCCCAGATACACTGAGAGGCCCGTGAGTAGCCAGGGGAAAGGCTGCTACTGGGTGGAACAGCACAATCTGCAAAAATTCCAGGCAGCTGCAGATTCGTGACATTGGAAGCCACCAGACTGTTTTTGTCTAGTGGCAAACGTCCCCACAGGACTCTAAAGACACTCCTCTCCCAGAGTGATGAAAGATTATGTTTAAATGGTGAAACTGACTGAAAATCACAGGTTGTGTCCCTCTGTGTTGTTTGTAAGAAAGTTAACAGTTTGTTAAGGGAAAGGAAGAGTGTTTTGAAGTTCCATTTTTTTTTTCCTTCAACTTTTCCAGTCTTTTAATGTGTGTTTATAAAACTATTTGTTTATTTTTAAGCTTAAGCCTGCTTTGCTTCTCCTGATCTTCTCCCACAAAGAGAATAAACACTAAGACCACTACACTAAATTTGACAAACAGAATTTGGCAAACATGAAACCACTACAAAAGGCATGAGAAATATTAAATTTCTGTTCATGTGACAGCCTAAAAATCACTGATGGATTCATTCCATTCAAAGTCTATTTATGACTTAGACTAAAAACAGAGCCTGAGGCAGGATGCTCAGGTACCTCTAGTATATACTTGAACTACAAAATTAAAAACAAAAAATCCCAACCAACATAAAACATCCTGTGAGACTACATGATCTTATTTTCTTAGAAACTGGTATCAAAAATATCAACAGAAATATCAAGCCTCCCTTAAAAGAAGCCATATGGACCTTTAACATCTTTTCACATCTAACCTCAAAGCTGAGTAGCTTCGCTGGCTGTTTCTATGTGCAACTGAAACACTCCTTAAGAAACAGCTTTGAACATGCATTTTGCTACCTATAAAAATGATTCAAGAATTTTATGTGCCATCTCTCTTTTAATTAACACTAGTAGCACAGAAATCAATCAACTACCATGCTCATTGCCTTAATTTTGTTTTGGTTTTTTTTTTCCCCTTTCTTCCCTTACAAAGAACAGCCCACACTGCACCCTAACAAGACAACTTTCTCCAGGTCTCTTTAGGATTGCAAACTAATTTGTGTGCCTGCTTTAAGTAGTGTGTCTAGCTCTTGCTAACACAGCTCTAGCACCATTGATCAGCTCTCAAGCAGAGTCAAACAAGTTTCTTACCATTCACAGTACACAATGAGGTCAACAAAATTCTGGGGGAAAAAAAAAAAAAAAAAAAAAAAGCTGTCCAGAGTCCTAACCTACACTGCACCTCCGAAGAAGATGTGAATCCTTATCTCCATGGCTTGTGACTTCCTTGCATCCTTCCGGCTTTGGGGGTTAAAGTCTCACTTCTCCTAAACCAGTTGAAAGAGGACCATTAAATCTGGAGCTATGAGACCACAACACAGTTCAGAACTCAATGTGCAACAGGTAAGGAACGTCTGTTTGAATCTCCAGCTTAGCCAGCACTTTCCTCCTATCCATTTAGCCTGGCTGATGGCGAACAAATTTCCAAATACATAGACAATTTTACCATTCACATTCTTTACTGTGAGGTCATGATGACAGAATTGAACCCTGATAATAAATCTCCCCGTTTGCCCACTATGTTCGCTGATATTATACTGAATTATTCAAATTTCCTCAGAACTCTACAGAGGCAACATTCAGATTTCATTAACCTCTCCTGATCAAAGATAATTAGCTTCAACCAGGAGACTATCAGCTACAAAGACATACCCAAAGACAACTGAAACAGGCTCCAGAATTCCCCATCAAGTGCTCTGTTTTGTGACAAAGTAAATATTATTTTGAGGGAAGTTTTAAATCTCTAGTGTTACCTCCTATGCATTTCATATCATTTTGTGCTGGAAACACTGTAATACACAAAACAAAAACCCCACTGTGTTGCAGCTCAGCTAGCATTGGCATCAGCCAAAGACTGCCAGCCCCCAGCGCTGCATCACCCTTTCTTATTCCTTCCACCATAAATAAGCACTTGTGCTGCTGCTCACAGAATCGTATCTGGGAACCAACCTGGACAGAAACTAACCACCTCTCCCTTTTCCTGGGTTAGTTTCACCAGCTCAGTTCCTCAATATAGTTCACCATGTGGCTGGACAAGCAGCTGAGCAGACAGCACAGCAGCAGGAGGCCGAAGGCAGAGACCTGCTAGAATGAAACCACCAGCTAGAAGTGTACATGGAGCAGCAGAGCCTGGCACTGCCATGAGCCAAGGGGAAAGCAGTACACAATGAGGTACCAGAGCATTTCAAACTGCAAAAGCAACTCTTTTTAGAGAATAAATCAGTACACTCTATGTTGAATACAGCTGCTGCAAATAATACACAATTCTTTCATTTCCTCTTCCTTCTAGGTGAAGTGCTAAAAAGAGTCCCTTCTCTTTAGTGACAAGTTTCAGCTGTTTTTCTATAAATGTGTCAAGAAATCTTCATCATGAGGGTGCATTCCCCCAGGATAAGATGCTCTGCAGCCAGAACAGTCATTCCAAAAAGCCCATCTTAAAAATCAAAATACACGGGCTAAAACACAATCCAAATGTCTTGGCAGCCTCATGAGTCACTTAACTTCAAAAAGGCCAGCATGAGTGCAAGATGATAGTGGAGGACCTGCTTTCATTAAAAAAAAAAAAAGCAAAATATGCAATGAGTATAAATAATTTTCACCGCTATCACCTCAAAGAGTTTACAGGTTACCAGCAATACAGGACTGAAGACCTCAGACATCTACAGCAAGTATCTTAATGAGATATCCTAAAGCAAAAAAAAGGTTGATTTTATAGAACTAATGCCGTAGAGAAGGTTATTTACCTTTCCAAGAGCTCTCAATTCAGCACACGCAGCCTTAACAGTGGCCTATCTGGATCAGTGCTTAGCATGGTAGTACAGCAGGTCTAACAGCTCATTCTGGGAGGTTTATGACACACGTAATTTTGGTTACAGTTGTCCTAGACCTTGGCAATTCCCAAGAAAGCCAATGGAGCAGTGAAATTAAATTGCAGGCCTGGTTATCTTTTGCTTTAATTGTCATTCTAAGTTGCATTTGATTAAAAGCAACTGCTGTATACCCAACTACACGTTGACTCACATGAAAGAAATTAGTGTGTCCTTCTGTTGAAGATAAATGACTACAAACCAGGAGAAGAGATCCACTAATTTTCTATTAGGAGAAATCCTGAGTAGCTTGTATTTTAAAAACACTACTGCATGTAAAGATAGCACAGATTATAAGCAGAGAGATATCCCAAAGATACATAGAAAGTCTGATCAAAAAAGCTGTAGGAGAGATCTGAAGAGCAGAACCTATCATCAGGTTTCATCCCTCATACCTACCGAAGTAGAAAAGTAGCTTCCCAGAATTCTACAACAGCATCTTAACAGACCTCCTGTGGAGTGCAGCAAGACCATCCCCGCTTAGTGATTATCAGCTTCACTCAAAACTCAGAAAAAGAGAGGCACTCCATTTTCATGATTCTGAGGAACTATTTGAAGTTGTGCAATATATCTAGTGTTCCCATTCAGTGACTTTCTGGGAACCCCCTGAAGATTTACTGCAGGCCATAAACAAATCAGAGTGCTCCAGAATCAAGTATTTTCATCATAAACCTTATAAAGATGGTTTTTTTAATCAGATGATTCTAGACAGTCTACCAAGTCTTTTGAGGTCTAAAGGACTGAAACTGTCTGGTCCCTTGATGCCTTAGTTCCCTCAACACTAAGATACCATAATCTTTCACTGCCTCTCCCTAGAATGCCGCCTTCAGCATCCTGATGCATGTTCCCGTCCTGCACAATGTGTTTTATGCAGTTGTATGGTGAGTGTCAGAAAATTGAACCAAGGTAGAGCTGCCAAAACCACAAATCACAAAGGGTAATCTGGACTTTTGGGATGATGGGGGCGGGGGGTCTCCGGGGCCCAAAGAGAACCTTTCAAAAAACTAAAGGATGAGCACCAGCTTGCCCAGCGTGCTGATATAAATGGGGCAAGTCCGAGGAGGGGAAAGAAAAAGCTAGAAAATGCAAATGTTAAATTAACTAATCCTGCTATAACCGGCTCTACTTTTCAGCCGAAGTCACTGGAGGTGATGATAAAGGATCCAGCAACCCGGGAAACAAAAAGTCCTCATGATCTGGTCACCTGGGGTCGTGGGTATGCCTGTGTATCCACTTCCTCAGGTCTCAAGTGGGTGCCAGCCGAGTGGGTGAAACCTTTCATCCCTAAAAGGGCAAAGCCACCTGCAGAGGCCCCACAAGCGGCCAGTGCTGCCTGGAGGAGAAGAAAGTGCCGAACCCTCTCCTTCTAATAATCCTTTTCCCTTAACAGTGTTTTTCTGAGCAGTTTATTTGCACTAGATGTCATTTTCTTCTTCTTCAGCTTCAAAGGTACTCAAGATCTGAACCCTGAGCATCTCCCCGGACTGAGCCTTCCTCCTTGTCAATTTAATAAGAAAGGGGGAGATGTTGTAGTGCATTAATTGGGTTTATATTGTATTTAATTTTTATATTGGGTTTTATAATGTTTCTTCTGTATCACCCTGTTCCCCTGGAAAATGTATCACGAGGTTTGTCCCTGCTTGGCCCCGCCCATCCTCCCACACTGGAATGTAACCCAACTCTGTTCCACTCCCACCTTGTCCTTGATTGAGTAGTGGCTTGTACCTGCCCCTAGGCCTTGCCCCCTGGATAAAGGCCCTTAGGATCACGTGGGGCTCTCTCTTGCACCAGGACGAGGATAGGGACTGGGACTGGACTCAGCTCCAGACTCCGTGGGGACAGGACCCCAGAATAAAGCCGTGATTCCCACCCTCCCCCCACCCCGGACTAAGAGCAGACTCTTTCCTTTTGCCATCGAGGGGTGCCTGCTCTCTCTAAAGGAAAAAGTTTGCAGCCTTTGGGTAGCTTTTAGGACCCTGAAGGAAAATTCCTTCAGGCATGGGCTCTCTCTCAAGCTAGCCGAGGCTAAAATGGAGCACGGGCTCTGAGGGAGAGAGAGAGTGGCTTCAAGGTAACTTACTGGGTAAGTAAAGGTAAAATCTGGATAAGTTTTCCCAGTTCAGCTCCCTACAGCTACAGATATGCCCACCACAAAAGAGGACAGAGCAGGCAGACTTCAACTCCTAAGTTTCTTTATGGCTTAAGCTGATCCAGATGCCACTCTCTGCTCTCCTCCAGGCCTGAGAAACAGAAGTGATAAAGCTATTTACTGTTTTTTGTCTAATAATCTGATATAATTAATAAAAATACTGCAGAGATGATGCAGCAGGGACGTAAAGAAATTGAATAAGTCAAGTGAGAGAGAAGTGCACTGTTGTTAACACAAGGTCTGGACTCTTCATGGCAGAAGAACAGGACTACCTACAACAGCTTCAAGTATTCATGGAATTTCACAATTATTTGTTCAAGGTCATATAACAGGTAGCAAAATCAAGCATGGAGAGTTCTGATTCCTCTTCCATCTTAACCACTTCATCATTCCTTTACAAGAATCTGATGACCCCAGGAAAAACCAAAAATAACATCAGTATATCCAAGCTGGATGAGAACACAGCCAAACTCCATTTTCTATTTCTGGTACTCAGCTGTGGAGTCCTGTTTTGAGGAGGCTGAAATCTGATCTCCCTCCTTGACCTAAACCCTAAGACTCCTCCCCTAGAATAACTGATGAAACCCACAAGCCTGCTTCTAGTCACTCTCTTTGTCTTCACCCCTCTTCAGTCTCACCTCTCCCTGGCCTGGCGTAGGGAGGAATAAATGGATTCTCATGCTTAACAACAAAGACTTGTCTCATCTGTTTCCTTGCCGGTGGTTGTAACCTCCCTGGACAGGACGCAACACTCAGCCATCACAGTGACTCTAGCTCTGGCTCCAAATATCAGTTGTGAAGCTCAGGTCACTAAGATGGGCAACACCAAATCCTTCTAATCATATGGAGCCTACCATGTTATTAGCAGCTGAGATGATCTAATGTCTCACAGCTGGGAAAAGGGGGAGGTCTGTCTTCTCTTTGTCTCACATTTGCCTTCTCCCAGTAGCTTCCCTCTTCAGCAGTGGCTCTTTTAGCCAAGCTGCTCATGAATCTACTCTCAGCAGACCCTTTGACATATTTAATAAATTTGCAAAGCTGTCAAGTATCTGAACTTAAGCAAGGCAGGCAGTTTGGTTTCTTCCAGCAAGAGCCATCCAAGATGCCATCAAACAGCCCCCTCTGTGAATGGAGGTTTGGCTGAAAACTTCCAGTCGTTGCTAACTGACAGTGGGCCCACTGCACCCATGGCCATAAGCAAGTTTCAGAAATTCTATCAGGCAGATTTTTAAAGAACTTCATAAATAGGAATGGATTTTCCAGAATGAAGTCTAAATTCAATTGCCCAGGAAGAAAGTTTTATACCTCTGTGACTGAATTTGAAAACGGCTGCCCCACCCACCCATTCCTGATGGCTTTCCATACAGCCCATGTAACCAGAAACTTACCTTTGCCTGAAACGTAAATGCAATGGTAAAACCAGCATTAAGAAAGTTGGGAAATCATCTTGTACAAGTAAAGTAGAAGTTTACATAAATTACTTAGCCCAAATTCACCAAAATTATATCACCACTTTGGGCTCTCTGAGAGGCCTGATGAGCGGAAAAGCAATTACTGTACTTCCAGAAAAAAGAACTTTCAACACTGGCTAAAATTTCAGCACCAGCACCAGGTCTCCTTCCTTAGCCTTTAATGGAGTACCTTACTTATCAAACAGTTTTGCATTAAGACACACGAAGACAGTCTTCATCTCTGGGCACCATCTCTGTTTTCAGACTGGTGCCCTCCTCACAATTCTGTCAAATAAATTCAGGGAATTCTTTTCAGATCAGGATCAGCTCTGACCTCTATATAAGATGGGACACACTCTGTTTTTACCTGGTTTTCACATGAATTTCATAGCTTGGTTCCTTGCTTTATGACCAACAGAAGCTCTGGAAGAA
This sequence comes from Hirundo rustica, assembly GCF_015227805.2. NCBI lineage: Eukaryota > Metazoa > Chordata > Aves > Passeriformes > Hirundinidae > Hirundo > Hirundo rustica. Next base: position 15,904,692 of record NC_053451.1, on the reverse strand, counting down.
TTTAAGCAAAATCCTTCCAACTATTTTAGCATTAAGGCAGGAGGCAAAGATTAGTTAGCAACACAAAAGTTACTACAGCAAATCTAATGTTTTTGAACTGAACGGACTTGAGCTTGCAATGCCAGCTATTTAGATGCCTGGATATTTGTCAGAATTAAGTCATATTAAAACAGAGGGCCCTGTGTGCTTCCTAGCTGCTCATAGCAGACAGGCTGAGGTGGGTCTTTTACTTAAAAAGCATAAAACCTTCAGCCCTAAAACAAAATAAAAGTTACCAAAAACATGATCTATATTTAGCCAACATGAACATTATTTATTATCACAGCACTGCTCTACACCTCCATATTACACCTTCCAACTTCCTCAGGTTTTCACTATTTGCTTTCACCTCTCTGTGCCAGTTTGAATATTAAGAAGCAATCACATGATCCAATCTCTTGGAAGTCAAATGGTAGACAAGAATTCATACTTAATGTCATGTAAGTTTCAAGCTGCCTCATTTTCCAATTTAGGGTTTTGTTGTTGTTGTTGTGTGGGTTTTTTGTTGTTTTTTGTTTGTTTGTTTGTTTGGGGTTTTTTTGTTTGTTTGTTTTTGTTGGGTTTTTTTTGTTTGGTTTTTTTTTTTTGTTTGTTTGTTTGTTTTGTTTTTTAAGGAGCCTATCTCACAGAAGGTTTGGGTCAACTCTGCTGCAAAAACAAAGATTTTAATATTCAAGAAATGTACATTGGAAGTTTAGGCACTACTCAGATGTTGGTTACTTAAAACCACAGGAAGGGCAGGAAAATGGTTGTACTCCAATTTGCACACTTGCTGGGAAGATTTAAGAGGTTTGCAATTTAACAGCTTTCCACAGTTCAGAGTCAAGAGAGTGAAATGGGCTTTCAGATCTACTTCTGATGCAAAGCAGAAGCATTTGATATGCAATTTTGTGGAACATACCATAAGATATTTTTATGAATTCTATTTTAATGTCTTCTAGCACACACTTGAAGACAGCAAGACCCTCAAAGCTATGTAGCCATAATTAGTTCATATACAGCCATAATTAGTTCAATTAATAACTTGAGGCTCTCTTTATAACCTTTATATGCCTGCTTCTGTCCCAGTTTCCTATCTCCATTTCCTCATGTCAACTCATCAACAGCCATCCAGGAACTCCTTTCCCTTTTTAAGATTAAGTTTTTTAAAGGCACTTGCAAGAAAGTGGCTATTTCTACTAGCAATCAGAACTGAGGACAACACTAGTTGAAAGATGCACTGCAGGAACACAACTGCATGCTCTTTTTCCTGTGAAGGTGCAACACACATACCTCACATTCCCAAAGATCTTTTGCAAGGAACCAGATACATTGAACCTACACAGAGTGATTTGCCCAGACTAAATGACCACAAGAAAAGTCAAAGCCTAAATGGCCACAAGAAAAATCAAAGCTATTTCATCAACACGGGCTCAAAGTTTTCTAAGATACACAATTGTGAATTTTAGTTTACAGTTTTTTAAATCAAAGTGCCTCCTTTCCTTTACACTTCTGGGCAGCTGAAAGGCTTTTGAAAGTTTCCGTTAAGAAGGAGAACAACTATGAAGCTTTCACGTGAACACATCAAGGGTCAATATTGGTTTCTAATCATCCATACCCCATGCCATGGTGACTCCTGCTTCTGTACTGCGCTCAGAGCTTCACCAGGAACAGTCAGGAAATGGAAGATGTTCAAAAGATATAAAGTCTGCCCTAATTCACACAAGGAGAAAGTGAAACAGGAAGAACAAGGAATGTCTCAATACTTGACATGGCCTATGCAGAAGTATAATTATTTTCCAGCTATCTGAATGCAAAACAGCCCTTTGCAAGATCAGTATGGAGTTAAAGAATGCAACGTCTGAAACCAACAAAATATGTTAGTCTGTGGCATGATCTGCTTCTTTAATACTAATTAAATCAACAGTAGCATCAGAAAATAATTAAAACATAAATATACTATAACTGAAAAAAAGCTTAAGACTATGTATTACTCTTGAAAGAATGCTGTGTTCTTTGGTCTATCCTCCCCTGTACCCTCTCCTACTACCTAACCCTCTACACTCCTTCTTCACTAAGTAATTGCATTTACACTGAAGATCAACTCAGAACTCAACTTCTACCCCCATGAAACTGTTCGGCTGGCACAAGAAATCTTCTCTTTGTACCCCATAATCACATGTAGAAAATCTACACCACTTACTTTAGTTCTTTCATTCATTTTGGACTCTAAGATTAAAAATTATGTAAGCTCATGATGTTCACACAACTCACTAATGTTCTGCACCTTTATCCTTTTTTTCTACATTCAGAATTTGTGCTAATTTCTGCAGAAAGATTGTAAAAGCCTGTTATTTAAAACATATTGTAGGGGCAGATACAGAAGACATTCAGTCTTGGGACACAAACAGGATAGCCGGTTAGGTGTGTCAAAACAAGACTCAATACACAGAATTAACTTAAACATAAAGTTAGCAGTAAGTGGTCAAAAGCCAAATCATAAGCCTATGCAGGGCCCTGGGCAAATGAAGTTCTTTCTGTGTATTTTTCAACAGCTGTGTTTGGTTATAGTCACTATAACATCAAGAGGGACAGATCCAGCAAGCTGGCAAACACCACAGCTCCAAAGACTAAGAACTGTCAGCACACTAAAAAAATTGCTCTAAACTACAGTTAAGAAAATCTTAAAAATATTGCTGACTGGCCAAAGCTCTTGCTAGTTATTTATATAAGATGCAAATAATAGGAAAACAGACAGTCTTATGTTTAACCAAAGCCTTTTAGAAGAACTAACTAGAAATAACACCTTTCATTAGTGATGTTTTTCTCTGAGTTTGTCTAAGAATTTAGTCTCAAGATGAAAGACTGAAACTGTAGCTGTTTCTTTGACACAGCACAGGAATTAACCCACCAGACAGAAAAGAGAACATCACGATGCAAATCCCACCTCATTAACAACATACTGCAGCAGTTGAGAGAAGTCCCTTAATTCTCTTAACATGACCTTGAGGAAAGGAGCACTAGTCCACATTAGCTGTGGGAATAACCTGGGAATATGAAGATAATACTGAGAAGGAAGCACCCAAAAATTAAACAGGGCCTTACAGAACCAAGGGTATCAACAAAATCAAAGCAATGGCAATTTTGACCTTAAAGAAGCCTTAAGGATGCTCTAGGTTGCACAAGCAAACACCATATGATGATTAATAACCTGAAGCATATTAATGTTTATCTTGTTGCTGGATGATAAATCGAGGGTAAGTAAGTCAGTTTCCCTTCACAAATGAGACTTTGGTCTTTAGCGAGCAAGTTGCTCAATTAAGACCATTCCATAACCCACCACAAACATCCCAAACAAAGCAGGAAAACCAATTTAGTACCGTTTCTGGACATAACAGTCCCTCTCTAACTTATCAACAGATCATTTGGTCTGCAAAACACACCTGCATTCCTTATGGAATACAGGTAGTACACTGCAGATAGCAAAACTGTAGCCCCAGGTTAACAGCCAGCCTTTTGGGCTAAAATTACAATTATTAAAATAACTTTAACAACTGTTCCTCCTTAATTTGTCTCTAACAAATGCTAAACATTGATACAGCTGAGTACGGATACAACTAAGATCAGCAAGTCACAACTCACACTGTGGGGTTTCCCTGGAGCAGCAGTTCCCTCCCACTCAGCATTTAAAAGACAGTGTGTGTCAAAGAGAAGTGAAAGCAGTATTCCAATACAACACTTTCCATCCACTATTCTGATTCCCACCCGCCCCCCTCCCCCCCCCTCCCCCCCCCAATATTTCCTAGGAAAGAAGAAGTAAAATATTTAAGAATCAGTCTTTTTTTTTTCCATATAACGCAGGAGAGTATGTAACAAGAGTAATATAAAACTACGGTTTAAAAAGATACTATTTTCTCACTGTTTAGTTGAAAGTCTCATTCATGGGCAGCTCTGGGCCCATACAGTAGCTTTCTTCACTTCTCCTACACAGATCCCTCAAACACTTTTGCCAGTGCACTTTCTGCCATGTTGCTCAAAATGCTGTGTATGAGTAATACACATCTTTAAAGAAACAAAGTTAAATCTGGCAGAAGACACAAAAAAAGGGATTCTCCATGTATGCTACCCACAAAAAGAAAGTCAAAGAAGGTGTTGCCACCTGATAAATAATCCTGGAGAACTGGTAACAACTGATGAGAAGGCTGAGGTACTCAACAACTCAGTCTTCAATGACAACCTCTCTTCCTTGCACCTCTTGAATGTAGGGACAGCAGGAACAAAGCCCTTCACACTGTAAGTTCAGGTTCACGACCACCTGAGGAACTTGAATGTGCACAAATCAACAAGATGCTTCACAGAGTCTTGAGAGAACTGTCTGATTTAGTTGCTGAGCCACTCTGCATGATATTGGAGACATCATGGCTGTGGGGTGAAGTCCCAGGTGATTGGAAAAGGGGAAGCATAGTACCAATCCTTAAAAAGGCCAGAAAGGGGGACCCTGGGAGCTATCACCCTGTCATTCTCACCTCTGTGCCTGGGAAGATTACAGAATAGATCCTCTGAGAAGCTGTGCTAAGGCACATGGAAGACAGGGAGGTGATTCAACAGTTACCACAGTTTCACCAAAGCAAAGTCCTGCCTGATCAACCCAATGGCCTTCTGTGATGGGGTGACTACATCAGTGGACAAGGGAAGAGTTACAGATGTAATTTATCTGGACTACTGTAAAGCCTTTGACATGGTCCCCCACAACATCCTTCTCTCCAAACTGGAGAGATGGATTTGACAACTGAACTGTTAGATGGATAAAGAATTGGTTGGACAGTCAAATCCTGAGGGTAGAGATGCTTCCAGAGTCAAGCTAGTATGGAAGCCACAGGAGCCATGTATGCTGAGCACTGCTCTTGGACTCCTGAAAGTATGTAAAACTCCAACTGGACCTTTAGGAATCCCAGCCTTAGTGTTAATGGAGGCTACAGAGTGTCCTTGAGGAGTTCCACTAACTGGTTGCTCTGTTTTGCTCTACTCTAAACATACACTTCTGACGCCTGTAGCTGAAACCTCATTGCTACTCCTCTCCACAGAAACTTTCACTGTCAAGAGATGTTTGTGAACTGAAAGATACAAAAAATATTGGGTCACCCGGTCTGTCACTACTCATGGCTGTGCACAGTGGCACAATTTACCCCTTCCCTCTTTACCACCACATTCATACTCAGCAGATCCGTCTCCCTCCCTCACATACACCCTCCCAGGCACTGGTTCTGGAGTCCATGACTATGTGCTTTCCTGTCACTAGACAACCACACGTGAAATCTGTTTTGGCCAGCAATTAGCACAGTAGCATTCAACAGATCATTTGACTGTGGCATGACTGCCTCTCTACATTCAGATCGCATTTTTCTGTCCAATCCTTTCCACTGAGGATATATAAGAGTCTGAAAGGTTTGGGTCATCCAACCCCTCCATTGCTTTGAACTGCTTATAATGACAGGACTGAACTGTCTGTTTTGAGCATTCAGAAATCCTTAAGTTATCATGACACTGCCGGTTTTATTACATCAAGTAACTGGAAAGAGATATTACTAAAGAATCTCTGCTCCTGAAGTGCAATTATTTCACATTTTCAGTCCTGCTGTGCTCACTCTTACAGCAAAAGAGAACAACATCCTGACACAATTACTGAGGGAATTTTATGTTTAATCACATGCATTTCTTTACAGTCATATACTCTCTTTCTGTTTCTTAAAATACAGACTACAACAGCAAAAGGCATTCTCTGCCCCAGTCATCCTGCCATGCAAACAAGTTAAAGAAGAGGTCAGTCAGTTTTGACATAAGTGTGATCACAGTAGCAAAAGGTTTTGGACTTAACTTCTCGCTCCTGCAAAAGTGTCAGAAGCAGGAATGTTGTTTTCTAATCAATGTGAATGTTACTGGAACAATTAGAGCTAGACTAAACCCAAATTACACCATCAGTACTTCTACCCCTAAAGAGTCACTTCAGTCATTAAAAGCACTCACCTTGAATTCACAGTTGAGAATTTGTCTGTAGAGAGATTTATAGCCATAACTCAGACCATCCTGCTCTCAATCCTTATAGCCAAAAAAATGTAGCACTGAATGTCCTAGAGAAAGCTGCCTACTGAAACAAATCAAGTTGACTTCTGTGCTGGCACACAGCAAACAATTACCCTGCCTTACATAGCACCATATAGCTTGGATCAGCCAGACTGTGGCATTATAGAGGTGGTACAATAGACTAGGAATGACTTTTCTTTTTCATAATTCTGCAATAAAGTTGCTCCGGTGTGCTTCAAGGTATCTTGCAGTTCAGCAACAGATTTTGAGCTCAGATAATACAGAGAAAGAGGGTGATTTGCTATCAGTGCATTCAGCTGAGACTCTCAATTTGATTCCAAGTACAAACAGAGTACACAGATCCCTCAGCACACGATCCCTGTGTTGAGTGCACAGCAAAACAACACCTCAGTTTTTGCCACAGTCTTACACTTGCTACAATTAATATACAAGCATCCTCAATAAATATTTACTCAACTGGAACATCCTATAATTGATGACTCAAATTTTGTTCCTAGGAACTCCTATAAAAGTTTCTGCTCCTAGGAGAAAAACGCTGTGTTTTGGTCTCACTTTCACAAACAAAGTCCAATGACTAATATCTCAGGCTTCTTCCTGCAGCATTCACTTGGTCCTTGCACAAGCCTGAGAAAGAATAAAACCAAAAACTCAGCAAGGAGTAGGCCATTCTTGATCCCGTGGACAATCCACTATTTCCTGTTCATACAGAGCAGCATTCACATTTATGTTTATTAACATAGAGCAGACCCACATTTCAGAACAAGTACTTCCTTACAAATTAGGGGCAGGTGGCCAACAGCCACCTCCATTCCCTGCCT